>NC_056736.1:130478898-130711398 GCF_019279795.1 Protopterus annectens
TAGCTTTGCATAACAGACTCGTCAGGCTAATGTGGCAATAGCTCCCACAGTCTTCAGTCACTCCTCCTTTGTGGAGAGGGATAACTGTAGTAGTGTGCCATTCAGTAGGGGCAAAGCCTGAGGTGAGGCTGTGATTGAACAGGCACACAGTTGATGTGCCAGTTCACTCTGTAGTTCATGTAGAACACAGCCAGGGATATTGTCAGATAAGACAGAAGCTGTATTTTTGGCCTTGGATAGTGCTGCTTTAACCTGTGCAGCAGTAATACTGAGTGCCTGGCAATCTACTGGTATTGTGATTGGTCCTTTGGGGGGAGGGATAAGGTTGGCACTGAATCTGTTGGCCAATATATTAGCAATATCAATAGCAGGGGACCACCAGATTGGCTTCCTTATTTTGGAGGAGAGTGTCTTGGTTATATTGGGTATGGCAAGATCCATGCATTTGTGTATGTGTTCATACAGTTCATTGGTGTATGATTTGGCTGCCATGCAACTATTCTCCATTTGCATGGCTGCTGTAAAGTTAGCCATCTCTGTTTTTAGGAGCCCAAAGATAGCTTTGGAGAAAGTTTTTCATGGTGGTTAACTTTGCAGGGTGGGATGGGGTGGGCGGAATGTGGATTTCCAAGGTGATTAGTTTGTGGTCGGATCTACCCAGGGAGGAGTTGACTATTGGTGTAGAGCAATGGTCATCCATGTTAGTAATGACCAGGTCAAGGATGTTGCTACCTCTAGTGGGGGTAAGAATGAGCTGGCCAAAGGCATTGGAATTAATGAATTCCAGGAAACGTTGGGCAAGTGTATTGGTACATGAGTAGTTTTCACAGTTAATGGAGGGGTAGTTGAAGTCACCTAGTATGAGAGTGTTAGGTTGGACCCTAATATTCTCCAGGTGCTTCGGAATGTGGAGTATGAGTCTTGGGACATGGTTGGGGCCTATAGCAGGCTATGACCTGAATCGCTGTCTTACCCAGTGTTAGCTGCACATGAAGTATCTCTGATCCATTATGTTGGGCTACCAGTCTGGAGGTGTGTGCATCCTTTAATAATATGGAAACAGCACCGCTTTTGGAGCTTCGGTCCAAGTTCTGGGGCTGAAAGGTGTGGAATGAGTTTTAGCCTGGTAGTGCAGGGGTGCTTTCTGTTACCTTGAACCAGGTTTCTGTTACAGCACAAATATTGATGTTCTCCATTTTAAGAAGTCCTTCAAGTGAGTGCATTGTGAGATTTAGACTTCTAGCATTGAGCAGCATGACCCTCAGATTGCATTTGTTTGTAGCCGTTGCGGTGGTAATTTGGTCTTTGGAACACTGCCTAACAAAGGCACTATAGGTGTGGCAAGAGCCTTGGCCAGTATCCAGAAGCCCAGAGGTGACAGATGCAGGCCATCTGTGGCAAAGCTTCAAGGTCTGTCAATCATGTCATCCCAGGCAGACAGATACTGGATCCCCTTAGAATGACACCAGAAACTTAGCCAATTGTTGATATCAATCATTTTCTGCTTGCACTGTGGTATCATTCTGGGTGATGGTAGGATGCTGCTCAGGGGAAGGGTCATACCTGCCTGTGTTACATAATCCAAGGGGTCCTCCATGTCTCTTTTCATGTAGTCCAGGGAGGTATTTCTCAGGTCATTCTCACCCACATGTACAATGACAGAGTCATATTTGTACCTGTTGTTGAGGGACCTGAGTGTGTGCATTATGTGGCAGATCCTGGCACGTGACAGACAGCTGACTGTTACTTTCACCTTATTCAACCTAGTGAGTGGGACATCATTGTGCCTCACTATTGAGTCACCTATGACTAGTGTGTTGGACATGCTGTTTTGCCTTAGGGGCTTTGGTTGAGTGGCACACTGTTTAGGAGAGTTATGTGTCTCATGATTAGTGTTGTGTTGTGGTGGTTGAGTGCATTTCTGCCTTGAAAGTCCCTGCTGTTTGGGTAGATTTTTATTGAGAGCCTCCGCAAAGGTGGGTGCGTGATTTGTGTTTTTATGTGAAGGTAGTGCTGGTATGTGTTCTGGAGGGGTATGTGTTCCATATGGTGTGGTGCAAGTGTTGACCTTCTCCTCTTGACCAGCTATTCCGGTCTTGGCTGGAGAGTCAGTGGCTTCCAATTTGGATATATAAGTGCATCTCTCACAAGTCTGAGTGTTGGAAGGTAAGAGGAGAGGGTCGTCGGTGTACATGAGCCAGTTGCTACATTGCCTCAAGATACCCAAGTTCACCAGTTTAATAGGAGAAAGCACAGAAAACTGACCTTTAGATATGCCTGGAGGGGTGGGCATTAATAATAAGTACTGCCTCTGTTTACTTGTAGAACGTTTAGAGCTGGCAGCACTTTTATGTGCTACAATAATTTCTACAAGATGTTTGGTAAAGTGCTAGACTAATAAGCTAGTAAAAGTGCAGGAGAGGAGAGAACTAAAAGATCTAAGGGAAAAATTGAAGAGCAGACTTTGGCACCCACTCAAAAGCTTACAAACAGTCCTGTATACAGCAAGTCTGTATCTGGACTAGACTAGTTACAGGAAAGGTAGGAAACAAGCGCAAACATTGGCTTTTTAAGCAGAAAGCTGAGAGATGGAAAAACTGTCCAAACGGCCAATAAACTACAATTTCTGGGCCAAGAACCACTCCTCTTGTGATAGATTGGCTACCTAGTGCTTACCACTCCCACTGATAAGCTAGAAGGCTTCCCCCTAATATAGAAAGGCTTGGGGGGGCTCAGAAGCTTACATGCAGTCCTGGATACAGCAACTCTGTATCTGAATTAGTCTAGTTACAGGAAAGGTGGGAAAAGCGCAAATGCTGGCTTTTAAACCACAAAGTTGAAAGAGATGGAAAAACTGCCCAAACGGCCAATAAACTACAATTTCTGGTCCGGAAACCACTCCCCTTGTGGTAGATAGTCTACCTAGTGCTTATCACTCCCACTGACAAGCTGGAAAACTTCCCTCCAATACAGAAAGGATTGGGGGGGGGCTCAGAATCTTACAAACAGTCCTGGATACAGCAAATCTTTATCTAGACTAGACTAGTCTTATTGTAACATTGCTACAATAAGAGAAAAAAAAAAGAATAAAGGGAACTTCAGGATGACACATTACATTTATTGTAGTCAATGAACTATGTTATCAAAACTTTCAGCTTGACATATGAACAGTTAAAAATGCAAACACAGATGTTGAAGTAGTTCAAAGGATGACCCAATACAGATATACACAGACATACTAGCATACGTTTGTGTGTGAACACACATGCGCAGACACATACACACACACACACACACACACACACACACACACACACACACACACACACACACACACACACACACACACACACACACACACACATACACTCATGTGGCTTTGCAGTACTTACCTGTTGAGACAGTAACAGCTACACTTCTGCAGATACATCAATGGATATATCACTTCACTCCCCAAATAGTGTGGTAGACTTTTATTTGAATTTATCTATTCTACTCTCAGTGAAAGCTCTGGGAAAATATACATAGCTAAGCTGCATTAGCTTCACACACAAACTGCTGTATTTGTATTTGGCTTTCCCCAGCATGATCACTGTGATGCAGCTAGACAGACCCTTCTTTCTGCATTAATACTACAGCAGTCTTTGAATCACTCCTTCATAATCCACTAAACAGTTCTGGCAGAAACAGTATTGTCCAATATGTTATGTGCTTCTGAATCCAGGGTATAGTGTTTAGACTTCCATCTATATGAGCTGTGCTGTAACATAAAACCAGGTTAATTTTCTTCATTTATCAGTTAGATTCCCACCTAAGCGCATCAGAGCACTTAAAATTAAACAAGCATTACAGACTTCATGCTTGTGAGTTAGGAAACTGGGATTTGCAGTTTTGCAAATAATAATCATGGCTCACAAATTCTAGATTTATCTACAAAGAAAGGAAGAAACAACGAACTGTATTAATTATACATCAAATGCCTACACACTTTTAAATTCACATTGTTGCCCAAGAATAAGCATTAAAAGGTCATATTCTTTTTAAACAATGACATTAGACAGAAAAATGAGTTTTAATTCTAGTTATAAGCATAACTAGTTCTCAGGTAGATTCTACTTTACTATAAACACATTGGATTTTAACTCCTGCCTATATTCATCTTTGGTCATTACAATTAATTTATTTTCCAACAAATCAAGCTTTCAATACCACTCACATTTTTACTTAACTAACCAGCTTACTATAGACAGCAATATAGGATCCTCATTTGAAACTGTCTTAACGCCTTGATTGAAAACAATACTTAATAGGACATTTGGACTGTCAGATCATCATATAATTTCTTCTTTGTTCATTTAAATCCAAAAGTACAAATTACATTTTAGCAGTTGCTTTCATGTTTTACATGCCTTAAAATATTCATGTATTGATTAAAAAAGTAATTCATAACATTGCTATACATTAACAAGCAAGTTTGAAAATTAGATCCACAATTTCTTTAAATGCCACCTATTTTTCAAACTCTAGACTTTGCACATTAACATAATAAACTAAAGCAAAGAATGACATCAAGTTGTAGGAATGCCTTTGATTCATAATCTCTACAAGACAGTAGATCATATGCTACATAAGAATATTTAATGTCCATGAAGTATAGAGCATAAAGATATACAGTTCATGAAACTGTTGTTACTCAGTAAATCAAAGGATGGTATTCACTGTCATTACATCAGTGTGCAAAGTCAGTCTCCACTCTTTGTGCATTTGCACAGCAATGGATCAGTTCAAAGAGGCTATTTACCCTAATGTGCAGTGACCGTGAATCAGTTAAGCAGATTAATAAATAATAAGATGCTAATGAGAAATTGTATAAATCCTCATATACTAATAAGTCCTTCTGTCTCCTGTTTGATTCATAGTTATATTTTGATGCATTTCCACACAATGTGGATGTTCATTATAAAAAGGTGAAATTGCACCTTTCTATCTACTTTGAGATCGATAAACAGAATTGCTATTTATGGGTATGAGCTACTTGTCTTGGGTGAGCCAAAACCACTTGTGCCAAGTGGTGCTCACTGCCCAAGAAGTTGGAGATATAGATGGAATACCTCATCATAATTTCAATAATCAGAAAATACTTATAGATGGAATACCTCCTCATAATTTTTATAATCAGGAAATACTTAACAGATTTTATTGTGGACTGGAATATTGTAAGGGTTTTAGTGAGGAAGTATGGTTTCCATTCTAGTACTGGGGGGATGTGTGTCTTTCCTGTCCTTGTGGATGCTAAGATATATATAGCTCTCATTATACTTGCCACAGGGACCTTCCAGAAAAAGACCGGAGACACATCAGTATCTCACAGGCTTCTGCCTAGAGAATACTTTAGCAGTTCTTGGATGTAGTCTTAGCAAATGGGATCAATACATCTATTTCCCAGTGTCATCTCAGGACTGAGCCTGGATTTTGCATGTCTTTTATGAGGTTACACATATCGCTGAGGTGCTCGGTGCAATAGACTGCATCCATGTTGCAATTAGGGTCCCTTCTGGTCCACAGGAGAATCAGTATCACAAAAGAAACAGCTACCTTTCCATCAAGAGCATCTTGGCAGTGCACATGATTCCCCTAACCAGCACACTAGATCCAATAGTATTCCACTTTTTGTTTTGTTTCTCTTCCTATTTCTCTCTCTGTCTCTCTCTCTGTCTCTTTTTTTTCAACTGATGCTGGATGTCTACTGGCGTCATTACTCATGACAGCAGTGTGAAATCCAAGGGGAGCTGTAGAAGATAATTTTAATACAGCCCTGTTACAGACCCATATTGTCATTTAGAGAGTGTTTGGCATGTTAAAAATGGATTCAGATGTCTGAATGTGTCTGGGCTGCCCTTCAGTGTGATTTATCTATGGCATGCAGGATATTTATTGAGTGTTGCTTTCTGTGCAACGTGACCATACATGTGCAGTGATGAAGTGACCCTTGCTATCACTGCAGCTCCCAGATTCAGTCCTGTTATGATTAATGATGACCAACTAGCAGCAGCAGTAAGGGACCCCCGTGCAGCAGGCTCTTGAATGGAGTATGGCTGTGCAGGTAAAGAGGTGACATCTAGTCTAGAACTGCAGATCCTGACATTCAGGTTAGTGTTTACTTTCTTTTAAAAATACATAGAATATAACTGATGCATGCAATGCTATGTGTGGTATGCTGTGTGGAGCATGGTCTACTGTCACCGGACATCAGGCACTGCCTCTTATCTTTAAATATATATATTTTCAGAACAGATACTCATACTTTTGTTATAAAAGGCATGCTTGAATGCTCACCAGCACCTGTTCAGTGATGTCGTAAGGTATCATTTAAGGCATACTTATTTTTGAACTGTTTTGGATAAGAAATTCTGCTTAAGTTATGTACTTATGTAGGTATGTGCTGAATTTCCTGAAGTGTTATTTCAGAATTTTACTTAAATTTAATAAACATTTAACATGAGTTCATACCTTGTACTTAAATGGAAAATGTATTACATGCTTTTTTGTATTATGCAATGTTGACTTGGTTTTAACTATTACATATTCAAAATGATTTACTGTTCTTTCTTAAGGTACTGCACATCAGATTATTTTATTTTGTCATGCACAAGTTGTGTCCTCAGAAATAGCAATCATCAGTTTTGTAGTACTGGAGGTGATATGGCAATAAGGCTAGTGTAGATAACAGGAAACAGCATGCAATCTATTTTTTTTTTATTTTTAAGGAGTATTTCTCTTAATAGTGTGTACTATGTGTTTTATGTTCTGTGTAATTATCAGCTGTAGCATTTCAGAACTGGATTTCTTGATAATGGACAGGTCATTAATGGTGTAAAGCAGTACAACTTGAATGTTATGACATACAGCTTTCTTACCAGACACTTCCTTTAATCGTAAGCACTGCCATTATTGAAATTAAACACACAGATGCAAAGTGTCATAATACTAGGTTACAATTTGCATTCATGTATTCTGCATTTTTTGTTTTTATAAATAACTTATCACCTTTCAAGTTAAACATTGATATCTATGTGTAGAAGTCAAATTGCAAATACACAGTAGGTCAAGATCAAATGCGTCATATATGGCATATCTTAAAGATAGGGTAGTGAAGATGCATGTGATCATGAGGAGAAGCTGTCATCTGAGCTGTATGCTGACTTGCAGGTGATCATATAGACACTGATCTTACAGTGCTGCTCGATCAGGACAACAAATGTGAGGTTCTGCTAGTCATAGCTGAATGCTGATGTGGCCTGAATCAATTATTTTCTGTTTTTTTTTACCCTGCACTATTTCTAGTATCTTTTTGAGAAGCACTTGTAGTGTGATGTGATATGCCCCCATGTGGCCGAACAATACCCCATTCTCTTTCCCTTCCAAACCTCACTCCTATTTGAGTCTGGTAAGTCCTCATAAGTGTACAAATGGAAGAGTACAAACTGTAGCTTGTTTTCTTTACTTTGTGTTTTGCTTGCATTCTGTTTTAACAGCATATTAAAACTTCAAAAGAGACCACAGCTCTCTCTGTTCTGAGTCTGGCAGAATTTTTTCTCCGCCCTCCCACCCATTTAAGTTGTCTTGTTAAATACCACTGTCTTTCTAGTTGCCCGCCTCTTATGTTAATCTGACCATATATCTCATTTCTCTCTACTTTCACTGGCTTATGTGAGTAATCACAAAATCATCATTTTTGAAACCCCACCCCTTCAATTATTTAAATTTATTGGCCATCCTACAGTATTTCATAGTACCAAAATATAAAAGTGACCACCCCTTTCAATCCATCTTGCTGTTTTAAAAATAGTAACTCTCCACTAAACCTTAACTTTTAAACAGGTAAAACTCAAGTTACCTACTTTCACATCTAACTTCTCTAGTGCACACTGCAGTGCATTCTTTTCAATCTTACCTTTAAGCATCCCTGTGACTAGCACTTTCTCTAATACCTGCTGGAAAGCACTAGGAAGCCTTAAACTCATACAAACACTAAACTCTCCTTGTTAACAAGGAGAAATTAATAGTAGGCACTAAACAGCCTATAATTGCAAAGTACCTTGCTAAGTAAACAGCTCCTATACTTTACAAAGAAAAAGAAAAAGCCCCAAACCAAGCATGTCCAAGGGTCAGCTTCCGGTGATTTCTCCTGTCCACCTGGTGAATCTGGGCATACTGGGGCAATGCAGCAATTGCCTCATGTACACAGACAACCCTATCCTCCTACCACCCAACACTACAACCTGTGAGAGATGCACTTACATAGCCAAAATGGAAGCAAAGCTCTCTCCACCCAAGATTGTGCTAAACAGTCAAGAGGAGAAGGTTAGCACCCACACTACATCTCAAGCAACACATAGCCCTTCTAAACCCGCACCACCAACACCCACATATAGCAACACTAAATCCACATATGCAGAGGCCCTTAACTGTAACCTGCCCAAGCAACAAAGACCTCTGAAGCTGAAACGCAAGCAAACACCAATCACAACCAATGTGTCACATAGTTCACAACACCAGTGTGCCACCCAGCAACAGCCCCTAAGGCAAGACAATGTACCTAACACTTTAGTCATAGGTGACTCTATAGTCCGGCACACTGATGTCCCTCTAACCAGGTTGAATAAGGAGAAAATTACAGTCAGCTGCCTGTCGGGTGCCAGGATCCACCACATAACGCATGCACTCAAGTCACTCCACAACAAGTACAAATATGACTCTGTCATTGTCCATGTTGGAGTGAATGACTTGAGACGTACCTCCCTGGACTACATGAAAAGAGACATGGAAGAGCTCTCGGATCATGTGGCCCAGGCAGGTATGACCCTAGCCCTGAGTAGCATCCTGCCTTCGCCCAGAATGATACCACAATATAAGGATAAAATGATTGACTTCAACAATTGGCTAAGCTTATGGTGTCATTCAAAGAGGATCCAGTATCTGTCTGCCTGGGATGACATGATTGACAGACCACTATGCTTTGCCAGAGATAGTCTGCACCTGTCGCCCCTGGGATTCAGGTTACTGGCTAAGGCTCTTGCCACCCCTATAGTGCCTTTTTTAGGCAAACTTCAAAGGACAAAACCACCACTGTAACAGGTACAAGCATGCAAAATCTGAAGGTAATGCTACTCAATGCTAGAAGTCTAAACCTCAAAATACACTCTCTCGAGGAACTCCTAAAAATGGAGAACATCGATATCTGTGCAGTAACTGAGACCTGGTTCAAGGCTCCAGAGAGCACCCCTGCAATACCAGGCTACAACTCTTACCACACTTTTCGGCCACCAAACCAGGACCGAAACACTAAAGGTGGAAAAGTGTCAATATTCACCAAGGATATTCACACCACCAGGCTAGTTGGCCAACACAATGTGTCTGAAATTCTGCAAGTGCAACTAACACTAGGTAAGACTGCAATCCAAATTGTAGCTTGCTACAGATCCCCCACCATACCCCAAGATTCTCACTACACCTTTCTAAACATACTGGAAAATATTAAGATAAAACCAAACACCCTAATACTGGGTGATTTTAACTACCCTGCCATTAACTGGAAAAACTACTCATGTCCCAACACCTTTGCGCAACGGTTCTTGGAATTCATAAATTCCAATGCCCTGGATCAACTAATCCATAGTCCCACCAGGGGCTCCAATATCCTAGACCTGGTCATTACCAACATGGGAAATCAATGCTCCATACCTATGGTCACCCCCTCGTTAGTCAGGTCTGACCATAAGCTAATCACCCTTAACATCCACATCCCACCCCCACCCCCCAGTAAAGAAACCACCATAAAAAACTTCTCCAAAGCCAACTTCATGCTACTCAAGTCAGAAGTGACCAATGTCATAACACCCATGCAGACAGGAACTGAAAGTTCAACTGCTGAATCCTACACTAAGGCACTGTACGAGCACATCCACTCATGCATGAATCGTGCCATCCCAAATAGAACCAAAATGCTCTCATCCAAAAAAAGGAAGCCAATCAGGTGGTCCCCTGCCATAAACAAACTTTACAACAAAAGGAAGAAACTTTTGCAGAAAAGAGGAAAATCCCAGGATGCAAACAACTCCCTTACTGGCCTCAGTAAGAAACTGAGATGCCTCATAAAATCCTCCAAAGCTAGTTACGAAAATAAAATTGCCAAAGATTCCAAAGACAACCACAAAGCATTCTATAACTATGTCAAGAATCTAAATGGCAATGCTCAGCTCTACGCTGAGCTAAAACAGAATGGCATTAAATATACTGATCCAAAGGATATTGCCAATATCCTGGCAGATCGAATCAGTGCCAGCTTCACCCCCCTCTCACCCCTAAATGGCCCATCTCAATACCAGAAGATTGCCAAATTCCAGTAATACCGGCCACACAGGTACAAAACGCACTCTCTAAAGCCAAAAATACAGCATCCATGGGACCAGATGACATCCCGGGCTGTGTACTACATGAACTACAATATGAACTGGCACCTCACCTAAGTGTCATGTTTAATCATAGCCTCACCTCAGGTTTCGTGCCCACTGAGTGGCGCAGAGCTGCAGTTATCCCAATCCACAAGGGGGGATCCACCTTGGATCCCGGAAACTACCGTCCCATCAGTCTGACAAGCCTTATCTGCAAGGCCATGGAGCGTATTATCATGGAACTTATAAACAAACACATTGGTAACCTTCAAACACTGGACCCCACCCAGTTTGGGTTTGTGAAGGGCCGATCTTGTCTCCTGAACCTGATTGACTTCTTTGAATCAGTCTCCAGAGCCATGGACAAGGGTAAGGTGGTCCACACAGCCTATCTAGACCTTGCCAAGGCCTTTGACACCATCCCCCACTCTGGAATCATAGATAAACTTACTAAGTTGGGCATTAATCCCTATGTCACCCAATGGGTTGCTAAATGGCTTACTGATAGAACCCACACTGTAAAAGTAGCCGACTCCAAATCCAGCTCCAGACAAGTGACAAGTGGAGTACCTCAGGGTTCAGTCCTGGGGCCGCTCTTGTTTGGCATCTACTTCTCTGAAGTACAGGTCAACACTAAGGGACTCTGGCTAACAAAGTTTGCAGATGACTGCAAACTGGGAGCCATTATTGAATCCCCAAATGATGTGGATACTCTACAAAAGGGCCTTACAGAAACAGATGCTTGGTGCCAGAGCCATGGGCTCAAGCTCAATGCCAAGAAATGTATTGTTATCCCCTTTGGGAAAAAACATGTATCCATGAATTACCATATAGGTGGCAGTACACTAAACACAGAAAGTGACTTAGGGACACAGGTGGACAGTGGTCTCACCTTCAATAACCACATCACCACAACAGTCAGGAAATCCTTCTATGTGGCACACCTCATCACGAAGGGCTTTTCATCCAGAAAAAAGGAGGTCATTGTCCCACTGTACTCATCCCTCATTAGACCCATTATAGAATACAACGCCCCATTTGGTATGTACCTCTCAAGACATCTGCAACAACTGGAAAGGCCTCAGAAATACCTCACTAAAAGAATCACAGGCCTAAAGCAGATGCCCTACGCTGACCACCTTAAAAAACTCCAGCTATACTCTGTCATATCGTCTACTCAGAGGCGATCTCTGCTTAACATACAAGGCCATGTCAAACCCAGAGCTGTTGGACATACTACACTTAAAGAAATCCCAATCCCTCAGAGCTACACGCCCCAGGGATCTAAACCTTGTCATCACAATAAACAAAACATGCTGGAGGGATAGGTTCCTGACCCAGAGACTCCCCAGACTCTGGAATAGATTGCCCATACATGTCAAGCATAGTGCCTCTTTGGACCTCTTCAAGAGGAACCTTGACGATTGGATGGAAGAAAGGAAATTTACCCCAGGGATCACGTCAGTCGCCCTGCTAGACAGGGGTCCAGGAAAGTAAATAATGTGGGAAGAAATAGCCAGGGAATTGTTATGGCTAGGCTTGTATAGGCCCTAGGGCTGATAGCCTAGTACCAACCTATGAACCTATGAACCTAAGGACATGGATATATGGTGTGTTGCCATACTATGGAACAGAGTAATAATGGCATTATTCCTACTCTCTGCCATTAGACTCTGGAGGACTATAACCCCTTCCAGCTGACTCTCAGTGCACCAAGACATAACAATGCCATGGCATGTTTGCTGCCAGCAGCTAATGCTTGTGTTTCTTGGAGTAGCTGTGACATATGCTTGTGCTGTGTATCCATTTGTAAAGGTGTAACTGAAGGCACTTTTACCTAAGGACCTCTGCCATCATCCTGAAGGTGCTTCTGTGAGTTTGGAGATACGGGTGTAAAGGTGTAGGGGTTTCCTCCCTGTAAACATCTACTGTGATGTCACCCAGTGCTTCACTTTGTGATCCACTGTCATTTTCTACAGAGTAGATACATTTTGGGGTGTGAGATCCTGCCATTAAACTAATTGATTGTGTGGCATTTTCCTCAGACTGTCTCACAAATATAATTATGCTATCATTGTCATCATTAGCAATTTTGCTGCTGATGTTCTCAGAATTTATCAATACAGTAGAACTGTTTGTTTCTGCTGCCAACCCTGAAAAGAATAAGTTGAATATATAACTGTTCAGATACTGGAGTACACTACTGTGTGCTGTATAATGAGGTGAGGAGGACTCTTACCCTGAACTGTCCAATGTCATTATGTGCAGAAGTGGAGGTTCATCTGTTAATAGTAGTTGTCATGTGTTGAAGGCAATCATTCCATTTGAGCAGTAATTTCTGCAAGTAAATATTTTATATCGGTCAAACCAATCTTCTTAAGCAGATGTTTTTTCATGATATAAATATAAGTAATAGCCAGTATCCACATCAACCCTGATTACACCAGTACCATCTTCATCTGTTTCATTATCTGCCTGAATAGAGAGGGGGTATTCCTTGTCAGGTGTTAAAGATGAGTGTTTGAGGCACCCAGCAGGGCTATGGCAACTACATTCTGCCTTATGTTTGCTGTTGTACATGTTACCATATTATTGGCCCTACACTGTGTTAATGTGTGGTTTCTTCCAGCAACAGCATTTATGTCCATAACCACTTGCTTTCTGGCCTTTGCCATCTCAGCTTGTTTTGGTACTCCTTTTCTAAAATTGTGTTTGCCATACATCCTAAAGGCTGCCATGAGGATGCAGTTCTCCTCATGTCTAAAATTGTCTTTTCTATATCTGCATCTCTGCTGCTTCATCATTCATTTACCCAGTACAACATGCTAAAGTCATAATAAAATCAAATATATGTGACTATAAAACATGTATAGTGACACAACAACCATATTTATATACACATGCTGCAAGCCCAA
Source organism: Protopterus annectens (assembly GCF_019279795.1). NCBI lineage: Eukaryota > Metazoa > Chordata > Ceratodontiformes > Protopteridae > Protopterus > Protopterus annectens. The sequence continues at coordinate 130,492,268 of NC_056736.1, forward strand.
ATTCAGCTAGAGTTGTGTTGCATTAACTTGTACATCACCAAATGCATAGTAATCTTGCAAGGACTTAACATTACACTGTCAGCTTATACCATTGCTAACATACTTGTATCCTTCCACCATCAAGGCAAAAAACGACTGAAGAAAACTCAAAAAGAAATAGCGTACACTGCTTTATTATCCACTTTCGTCCACAGACTTCATCAGAATAGTACATACAAAACAATCAAGGTTTAAATAGATAAAGGGTCACCATAGGAATTAATTGAAATTGATTAATCATGTTAATAAAAAATGAATACCTGTACACCTTAAAAAGACAGAGACACTGTCAGGTAATATGAAGACAAACTAAGTCATTACTTTTGTTAACTTTCAGTTTCCTATATTTAAGAAAGCATTTTACATTAATGGCCTCATTGAGGCCAGGAGGGCAATCGGATCTCAGTTTAATTTGCCAATAAGTCTCCCTTTGGAGTAAAAAATTCTTAAAATCCCCCTCCCTCATGTCTTTATGACAAATTTCCAGGACTGAAAATGAAAACTTGTTAAAGGAATGACACACTAAACTATGTTTAAAGAGAGCATTTTTGTCATCTTTGATTTCGATACAGTATAAATGTTCCCTGATGCGGGTTCTTAACTGCCTAGTCGTCATACCGACATAAAATGCGGTACAAGATGAACACAAAGCAATATAAACAACACCTGAAGAACAGCAGTTCACAAAACCAGGAACAGGAAAAGTCCTATTAAAAGTAGCCACTGAAATGTATGGTCCAGTTGAAATATACCTACATGCATTACAATCATGACAACAATTCATGCCCCTTCTACTTGTGGAAACTCCACAAAAGATGTTATAATTTCTTTCTAAAATCTTTTTTAAATTAAAATCATTCCTTTGAACAAACAAAGGTTTATCTCCTAAAACATCATACATTTCAGCATTCCCCTTAATGACTCTCCAATTCTTTGATATAATACTCTGAATACGCTGACTGTCAGAATTCATCTCTAATGAACATACAATATTTCGGTTCCGTGTGTTACTATTGTTGGTATCCTTAAAAATCAATTTATCCAAATGCAAACTTAATAACGGTACATAATGACTGGTCCGTTTGTTATAAATGTCGGTGGCCATTTGGATTAAATCTGATTTTGGGTAGCCCCTATTGAAAAACAAAGAAATTATAAAACAAAACTCTTGAAAGACATCAGAATCTTTAGATGTCATGCGGCTTACCCTAATGAACTGTCCTTTTGGGATGTTGGAGATAACATGTTTTGGATGCCCACTTTTATAATGGAGATACCCATTATTAAAAGTCTTTTTCCTATAAATGCGACTGTGCATCCTCTGTTCCTCAAAATCCCACCTGAGATTCATATCCAAAAAATTAATGTTAATTCCGTGGCCACCAATAACAAACTTTAAATATGAAGAAAAAGAGTTAATACCAGTGAGGAAGGTGTCAATAATCGCCTCCCTGTCATCTAAAATGAAAAACAAATCATCAATGAAATGACAATAAAACAAAATGTGATATTTTTGAACTAAAAATGGAATGAATTGACGCTCCCACAGTGCCATAACAACATTAGCATAGGCAGGGGCAGCCGAAGACCCCATAGCTACACCCCTTTTCTGTCGATAATAAACTTGTTCGAAGATAAAAAAATTATTCTCTAGTATAATCTCCAAAAATCTACAAATCAAGGAAATAGTACTATGAGAAAAAACAGAGTAAAAATTTGATAAAAAATTCCGCACAGCTTCTATGCCCTCATCTTGGGGAATACAGGTATACAGTGACACCACATCAACAGTTAACATGATGTACCTATGAGGATCAAAACCGTGTGAGGAAACAAACTGGTTAACCTTTGTTAAAAAGTGCCAGGAATCACGAAGAAATGAAGTTTCATGGGTAATGATAGGACCCAATAAAGCATCAACGACTAGTGCCAGCCCTTCAGCAAGAATGAGGGGACAAAACAATAGGTCTGAAGGGTGGATTTTCAAGGGATTTATGAGTTTTGGGAATTCCAAAAAAAACCCCAATACGTGGCTCGTCAATAACACAAAATTCATATAGCTCGTGACTAATGTCCCCCTCCATGAGTGCTTCGTATAGATATGAATGTATAGACCGTTGACATTTATGGATGTCAAAAAGTGAAATAATCTCATATTCATCAACATTGTTCAAAAGCTTCAATATCCCTTCTATATAGGAATCTTTTTTCATGATAACGATATTATTACCCTTGTCACTCTTCATGAACCTCAAACTATTGCCCATAGACTGTAAATTTTTCAAAGCTTTGCTTTCAGAACAAGAAAGATTTTCATCATAATTAGAGGTGTTATGTAACAAATAATCTACATCCTGCAAACAATTTTCTTCAAAAATTCTTATAGTGTGCTGTAATTTAGGATAAAAAACAGATGGCTTAATAAAAACCTGATTAGAAGTAGTGACATCATGTAACAAGTAGTGTAAATTAAGTTTCCTGACATACTGCTTGATGTCAATGACCGTTCTAACATAATTGGCTCTTGAATGTGGGACAAAATTAAGCCCAAGTTTCAAAACATTCATTTCGTCACATGAAAAAACGTAGTCAGTCAAATTAATCACACTAAAATAACCATGTCCAAGTTCTAAGTTTCTTCCCCCGAAGATTGCGAACTCAGAAAAGTTCGACTTCTGGTCAAAACAGTTTTTGTTGAAACTTGATGTTTCTTGTTGGGAAAAGAAGAGGGAACCACAACATGACCTGATGTGGAACCCTGGTTAGAAGATTGTTTAGATTTAACAACCGCATTGTTGTCAATAACGGTCAAAAAATTACTGTCCGTTGTTGAAGTGGTGTCTGAATCCGGAACAAAAGAAACGCCTTCACCACAACTGTTAGGCGTTTTTTTATTGTTGTTGATGCCCCCCAAGGAAACAGAATCGGGTTCTTTTGCTGCTACCAAACCCGAAGTGTGCTCAACGGGACTAACTTTTTGTTTATAACCATTACCCGATTGCACTTTACTAGCCCAATTGGTAGTAGATTTAAAAGCAGTTTGGTTGGTCATATTGTAACCTCTATTGGTTTTGTTAGAGGAAACAAAGTTAGAATAGACAGAATCATTCTCATAAGCAGTAATGTCCCGTAACAATTTGTTGTGTTTTCTGTTAATGTTATCTACTGAAGTTTGTTCAAGTTCCTGAATAATGGTGTCAAAGAACTCGCCGAAGCTACTATCATCCAGTAGTTCCTTGAAAAATAACTCTAGGTTGATGATTTCCTTTTTTAATGCCTCCAGTTTGCCCAAATTGTTGTCAACAAGAAGTTTTAAAAAACGTAAGCCAGCTTCGTTAAAAAAGCCGGTTAAGGTTTTGAAAAAAAGATCACCAGATTGAACTCCGTTGGGGCATTTAAAAAAAACGCAGCCCCTTCGGAACTATGTGTAACTCAAGACACCGTGAAAAGTAACAATTTTCTAAATGAATCGAATTGTACCTTTTTAGCAGTTTACATAGCTGCTCACGCTTGTCCTGGAAATCATGATGCCGTGGTAACTTTTTTAATCCTTCGAAATTACCAAGAGAACCAAACGGGTTTTCAGCACGGTCGAAAAATTGACTCAAAGTCGCCCGACCAATGATGCGTTGTGTAGTAGAACCCGTGTCCTTCACCGCTGGAGGTAGATTATCTAAGCAGATAACAGTGTCAAGTTCATGAAAAGAACCGACAGGACTAGATGCTTTAGTAATAGATTCCGCTGCATTAGCCTTGGTGATGAGAAATTGTAACAAACTCTTAATGTCTGTTAAGGCACCGATAAGTAAAGTGCTCAAGTTAACAGCCTCGGAGGAGGGCGTGGGGTGAATGCTGAGATTCAGAAGTGGGTCTTCAGCCGCCTCAGCCATGAAATTCACAAAAACCAGTAACAAAGTCCAGAACCAAACAAAAGTAATGACTTAGTTTGTCTTCATATTACCTGACAGTGTCTCTGTCTTTTTAAGGTGTACAGGTATTCATTTTTTATTAACATGATTAATCAATTTCAATTAATTCCTATGGTGACCCTTTATCTATTTAAACCTTGATTGTTTTGTATGTACTATTCTGATGAAGTCTGTGGACGAAAGCGGATAATAAAGCAGTGTACGCTATTTCTTTTTGAGTTTTCTTCAGTCGTTTTTTTGCCTTGATTTGGATTTACTTGTTTTGGTTCTGGACTTTGTTACTGATCCTTCCACCATCACTTTTCTGTATTTATACTGATATTTTTCATTAACAGCTGACAGAAGTATCCCAGTAATGCAGCATGTATCTTAACAAAACAATAAATCAGTGAAAATGCTATACATCACAGTTCAATCACTTCAAATTATGTACTTTTATCCTCTGTAGCATAATCAATAAATGTCACAACATATACTTCAAAAATATCTTTAACATTACCATTATGACTACTTCCCCACACATTCTCAGTGTTGCTGTCATAAATTCCTATTTATAAATGACACTTATGATCAGTATTTGCGTGACTCATCTGCATCAACTGTTAGATCAAGGAAATACACTATTCTCCTAGTAATCATTGTTATCTAATATTAACATGAAGGGTTTCCTAATACTTTCTAACATTTTAGCTGTTTTTTAACTTGATTAAGTTTGTGTTTCTTAAACCATTTGCTGCCTCTCTCTAGTGATTGCAATGTAATATGGTGATCTGAAGTCTATTCACATAAATTCAAGCTTATTTTCACATGTATGTAAATTAGGGCTAGTTATGCTTATCTCTATGAATCTCAGTAATAAGTATGTAACTCAACAAATCCATATAAGTAGAGTTTGAGTAGTTGTGATAGAGTTGCGCACAGTGGTGCTGAACCAAGCTCTTCTCATGAATATGCAAACAAGTCTAATAAATCTTATATACCTTGATGCTCAGAAAAGGGAAAATGGAGTCAGTTACAGCTGAGTCTGCATAACTGTGAATCATAATCTATGTCCATCCTTTATAGTGTGACACACCTCATCATCTCATATCACTCAATAGTTTTTTTATATACTAAAATAAAAATAAATGGAGAAATAGATTATACTGATGCAATACTGAAAAATTAATGCTGAAAGAAACGTTTGATATACGGCCTTAAAGTTTATTTGTCAAAAAAAGATAATGGGCAGGATTCACGATGGCATGCACGGAGTCTAAGAGTCGTGTAAGACTCCACACAGCCATAGCAATCCAGGAACAGCCCGAAATACTGTGTAAAGACCAGTTAAAACGTCTCTTACACGGGCCGGGCGTGGATATGCTAATTACCTCACTTGCAGCCGAAAGGCATGCAAATGAGGTAGATTAGCGATCCACGAAGCTAAAAACAGCCCTTGTAAGAGTCGTGTTAGGTGTAGAAATGTACTCAGTTGACAACTGAGTACATTTCTGCAAATAACACAGTGGAGCCATGTCAGCTCCAAATAAAGTGTGCATATGTGTCAGGCAGCATGCCAATGGCCAAATATGTGGCCATTGGCACGGTAACCCGATGCAAACATGAAAAAAAAAATGTTTTTCCGTGATCGGCGATGTTTAAATGCAGTGCAGCCCCGCGCAAATGGGCTGCGCTATATAAAACACAAAAATAAAGGTGTTAAACCCACAAATGTGGGTTTTATGCAAGGCATGGATTTACAATGCAGGGACTAGCAGACCGAAAACAACATGGCCACCATTTAGTGGTTGCTAAGGGGGGAAGCTGAGTGTAAGACACGTAACTAAGCATTAGTAGGTAATCCTATGTAAATGAGTGGTAGGAAAGTGAATCTCACTGTCACATAGCAAATGAGCACATTCCGTGTAGTGTAAGAGTTAGATAAGGGGGAGTAACAGAGTAGGAGATAGGTGACATCACAGGGGGGAATGTTAGAAAGAAATCAAGCTCATTGGAGCAAAGTGGTATGTGAAAGATGTCAGTCACACAGCATAGAAAGAGAAGTGTCAACAGATAAGCATGGGAAAGTCAAGAAATGGAAGGAGTACACTGTGGCTAACACCAAAGTTTCTTGCTGTGCGTGCATGCGTGCGTGTGCATGCTGGGAGGCGCGAGTAAGACAGAGTGCGCGCGTGTAAGGCAGAGTAAGCATGTAGGAGCCTGTTTAAAGATCTGTAAACCTGTTTGCGCTGGTGTGCGTGCGTTATAACCCGAATAAGCAGATTCTAGTCTGTGTAAGCATGTGTGCATGTGTGGTAGCCACTGTGAGCGTGTTTTCGCTGGTATGCACGCTGCTCCCCCCTGAGGAAACAGAGAGGAAAAAGGAAGCAGAAGAAATAGTAGGAAGCTAGCAGGGAATACTAGTAGAGCTAGCAGGTGAAAACAATTAGAAGCAGGCAATTACACAGGCAGAATACTAGCCCAGCCCAGCACTTAAAACACTGCAAACAGCATTGCAGTATGTTTCTCTCAAGAGACACTGCAAGACAGGAGTAAGCTATTAGAAGTGAAAACTGAAAAAGCTGCACTCAGACCAAACATGCTAGGGGCTGCCATAGCTGTTATAAGGAGACATAGGAGACTTGCTGAGGGTGGTGACAATGCAAATGCTGTCAGACAACCCACAATGAGGAGACGGAGAAGAGTGTACAGGCCCAGGGTCACCTACCAGGGGTTACATGAGCTGGAGATAGTGGAACGCTATAGAGTGGACAGAGACCTCCTGCAGCAAACTGTTGAGCTGTGCAGGCCATGCCTCACACACAGAACCAACAGAGGGAACCCATCCCAGTGGAAACCAAGGTATGTGTTGGCCTAAGAATACTAGCAACAGGTACCTTCCAGAGACAAACTGGTGATATGATGGGGATCTCACAGGCATCAGCATCCAGGGTACTGCACCAGTTCCTGGATGCCATGTCGGCACATGTCGGAGTTCATGTATATTTCCTCAATTCCCATGAGGCATTGGCCAGCAATATGCGACTCTTCCAGCAAATAGCAGAATACCCTGAGGTAGTGGGTGCAATAGACTGCACACATATACACATCAAGGCACCAGCTGGGGAGCGGGGTAGGGCCTACATTAACTGCAAGGGCTTCCCCTCCATCAACTGCCAGGTCATGTGTGATGCCCAGGGCATAATAACGAATGTGTGTGCTGGCTGCCCTGGAAGCTACCATGATTCCCAAATCTGGCATCTGACGCAGCTGAACCAGACATTTGCCAATGGGGACATCCTACATGGTCACTTAGTGGGGGATGCTGGATATGCACTGGAGCCGTGGCTGATGACACCCATCAGAAACGCACAAACACCTGAACAAGAACGCCATAATGAGGCACACGCACAAACACGAAATGTAATAGAACGTGTGTTTGAGCTGCTCAAGTCACGGTTCCGGTGCCTGGACACATCTGGTGGAGCCTTGCAATACTCACCAACTACAAGTACCCAAATTATCATGGTATGTGCTATGCTACATAATATGATACTGCGAAAACAGCTGCAGCAGGACCAGCATAGAGCCGGGACAAACAGCCCCCCACCATTGCCAAGGCCATCACAGGCAGAGTGTGACTCGGAGGAGGAACAACCTGATCCTGCCCCAGTAGGCAGAAGAAGGCATGCCCAGTATGCCCTGGCCTTGGCAAAGAGGCAATGCATAGCACATGCACTGGCTCAGTAGGAACCCTGGGAATGATACCCCTCTCTGACTCACTCATATAGTAAAAGGGACGCCTAACATAACACAACCTGCTTTCAAACATGTACAGGGAGTGTAGTATGTGCATCTGACATAGGCAGCCCTGCAGCACCACCTGAGGCATGATTATCATGTGTTAAGCAATGTAACACCATCTAGTATATGCAAACATGATGACCCTGCCTAACATCTCACCCTCACCAAGCATGATGCCACACTATGAAGACAACAAGATCAAGTACAATAATGGGCTGAAGTATTGCTGTTAGTCAAAGGGGAACAAATGGCTGACAGCCTGGGATGACATGCCGAGAAAGACATGATGCTCCACCTGCTAGGGATGGCACGCACCCAGCACACCTGGCTGTGTGGATACTGGTAAAGGCTGTTGTCACCCCTATTGTGCCTTGAATAGGTAAGGCTGGAAACACAAACCCACCACCATAGGTAGCACAAGGGATAACAACCTGGACGTAATGCTACCCAATGCCAGAAGTCTAAACTGCAAGATGCATGCAGACCAAACCCACCTCAGAAGGAGAATGGTAATATCTGTTCTGTAAGAGAAACCTGGGTCAAGGCTCAGAAGAGCACCCTAATACTACCTGGTTATGCCTTATACAATGCTTTACAGCCCCAAAACATGGAACAAACTACAATAGGAGTGTGGCTATCAATAATTGTTAAGGATAACCACATCCCCAGGTTGGTACCACAGCAAGAAGCAGCATGCACTATCCATGAGCAAGTAACAGTGGCTCAAACTGCGTCCCAGTTTGCAGCCTGCTACAGACCACCCTCCCAAACCCAGGAACCCCAGTCAGCCTTCCTGAAGACACTGCAGAGTATGAATGTCTCACCAAATACCAAACAAGGCACACACAAAGTATGACATAGGTGGTAATCCATTATGTACGGAAGAAGTAATCAGGGACCTAGGGACACAAGTGGACAGTAACTCGTCATGTGACACGCACATTGCCAAGGTGGCCAGGAAGACCTGCTATATTGCCACCTTAACATGAAAGGATGCACATGTAGATCAAGAGAGGTCACTGTGCCCCCATACTCCTCTCTTATCAGGCCCATACTTGGGAACAATGCCCCATTTTGGATGTACCTTACCTGACACCTGCAGCAGTTAGAAAGACCCCGAACGTACCTCACCAAGAGGATAAAGTGTCCAAACATTTGTCATCTGCTGCCTGGCTGAAGAAACCACAGCCCAATTCACATGCATACTGCCCAGTCAGAGGCGATGTATGCCTGATGTACAAGGCCATGTCCAATCTAGAATGAATGGACATGCTCCACTGCAGAAACTCCAAATCCAGCAGAAACACCACAGTGAGATATCTGAACCTCAACACATAGATAAATAGGATGTGCTGGAGGGACAGATTCATAACCCAGAGGCTCCTTACACTCTGGAACAGAATCCCAGTCCATGATAGGCTGAGCTCCACACTCATACTCAACAAGAGAAATCCGGTAAAGTGCATGGGAGATAGTAGTTGTACACTGAGGGCCATCCCTGTGTCACATCTAGTAAAGTAAACCCTAAATGGGCATAATATGCACATTGCAAGGGGTGTCAAAAGCCACACACAGTCTGTCTATGCTCAAACATGGCCAGGGCAGATAGCCTAGTATGAACCTATGAAACTATGATGATACAAATTGTGCAGGACACAAAGGATAATCACACAGCTGTCCTAACTGATGGTAGGAACCATGGTGATAATCCACAGATATGCTCTGATTTACTCAAATATCACAAACAATACACCAAACCCACACACATTGTCAACATCCAACCTAACAGATTCTTTGCAAACTCCCCACCAGCACCAAACTGCCAAATATCAATCCCAGCAGAGTGCTGGACCCCTGACATTGCAGATGCTGATGTAACAGCCAGCATCTAGAAAGCAAGCCACACAGCATCAATGGTACCAGATGGTGTCTTGGGTTATGTCCAACAAGAACTGTAAGAAGAATGGAACACCAAATAGCACTACTGCTCACTCTCAGTCTTACCACAGGATATGTACCCAAAGAGCAGTATACAGCAACAGTGGTCCCTCACCACAAAGGTGGTGCCTGAATGGATACTGCAAACTATCACCCCTCAACCCTGACTATCTTGGTCGGCAAAGTAATGGAGAGGATGATCATGGACCCCAGAAATAACGAGATCGTGTACCTACAGACATTGGACCCTACCCAGTGTGGCTTTCATAGGGCAGATCCTGCCCCTTAAACATGTCTGACTCATGTGAAACACACACCAAGGCCATTGATGGGGGAATGTGGTTCACACAGCCTATCTGGACCTTGCTAAACCCTTCCATACAATACCCCAGTTGTTCAGTACAGACAAGCTCACCAGCCTAACTATAAACCCCTATCCAAGTAGATGGGTTGCAAACCAGCTCAAGGACAGAACTGACCTGGTCAGAAATGCTGCAGCCATGTCAGACTGCAAACCAGGTACAACTGGCATCCCACAAGGCATGGTCCTGGGACCTCTCTTGTATGGCATATATGTCACATAGGTACAGGCCAACATGGAAGGACTGTGTCTGAACAGGTTCACAGATGACTACAGACTGCCCACCATATCGGACCCTCCAGCTGACACAAGCATCCTACAAAAGGCACACATAGAAACAGACAAGTGGTACCACAGCCATGTCAACAAGCAAAATGCAGAATAGTGTATAGTCATCCCCTGTGGAAACACAGTACGTGGCCACAAATTACCACATAGGTGTTAACCCATTAAGTACATCAGGAGCAATAAGAGACCTGGGGACACAAGGTGATAGATATCCTGCATGTGACAACCATGTGTCTGTAGTGGTTACAGAAACATACCATATACCCACCTAATCATGAAGGTAAGCACAGCTAGGTCAGGGTAGGTCATTGTGCCTCTCCAGTCATCCATCAGCAGCCTCACAATTGAGTATAATGGCCCCTGTGGGATGTACCTTAGCAGACACCTGCATCAACTGGAAAGACCCCACAAATACCCCACCAGGAGGATCTCAAAGCTGTAACAGATGCCATGCGTTGCCTGATTAAACAAACTGCAGCTCCACACAGTGCCATACCACCTGGCCAGAGGTGATTTGTGCCTGATGTATAAAGCCATGACCAAGCTGGAATCAATGGACATTTGGCACCATGTACAATCTGAATGCTGGTGACCTATGCACATGACAGGCCTGAACCCCAGCACAGACATAAACAGGACATGCTGTACCGATTGGTCCATAACCCAGAAGCTCACTCCACTCATGACTAAACTCCCAGTACAGGTTATCCAGGGAGTCCCTCATTGACTGTCATCCAGAGGAATCATGATGACTGGATGGGAGATGGCAGGTGTACCCTGGATATCACCTGTATGTCACAGGAAGACAGAGGCACAGCACACTAACCTTGAAATATGTCATGGCAAACACCAGTAAATATGTGTGTTGAAGGATAAACACTCTCTGACTAGCATTACAAATGGCCTAGGACACATGGCCATTGTTTGTCATTGTCCACACAAGTTGTGGAATACATTAACAAGGTCGGACAATCTTGTTCTATGTTGTCCATATCTGAACAAAAAGCAACAAGGTCATATCTGCACAACTGGCCCTCAACCAGTCTGGTGTGCTCACTATAAATATTACAAGCAGTGATAGGACTGAAACCGATGATACTGTCCACCACAGTGAAAGTACTGAACCAGTACACTATACGACAATACACTGTTTGCTCAGTATGAAAGGATGTTGACAACTGTATGCAAACTATCCCATGGCAACCCTGCAGGCACAGCATAATGCCTGTTAGGTTCAGACACAAAACAGTTTGGCAGTAAGAACACAACCTGACGTCCAACACTCAACTGTACATGTGAAATATAGATGAAGTCCACACACAAACACAAATGTGGTGGACCACAGATCTCAACAAATGGAAAGTTCACACTGGGCATGCTCGCACACTTAGATAAATGAGACGTGTCAGTCAAGAAGCCATATAAACTATGAATTGGGCATGCTCACACACTTAGGCCATGTCACAGTTCAGCAGTTGCACACACATATCTGGCATTTGATTTGTATGTGTTAATACAGGAACCTCCCACAATACAAAAAAATGCCCAGTGCACACAGTGAAATTACAATAGAGACATAAGTAAAGTAGTGGATCCCACTCATATGCAAACATCTGCCACAGTACACAAGTTGTTCATAGAGATAGGGAAAGCTATGGCAATAAAGACCCACAAACAGTTTATGAGCAACAGATACTTGCATCTGACAGGTAAACATATGGCCGTAGAGTTCAATACTAGGCTGTTGTCCCTAGGGAATACAGAAGGCTATCCACAGTGTATTTGGCATCTGCCTCCGCAGTACAGTAGGCCACTGTGCCTCTGCAAAGTTAATGCATATATATGCTCTCCCCCTTACTGATGTATAGTAACAGATGTACATACCTCTTCATAAATAATGATGCCAGCACACTATACATATGTCAGGAGCACAAATGATACCCAGTAATTTGAATAGTGTGCTCAGCTACTGTGTCTCCCACAAGTGTCATAACATAGTTAGGTAGGGGTTTGCATCCTGCAAATGCTCAGTGTATGTGTGAATGTGGGGGGGGGGAGTAGGGTGTGTGCAATTCTATGTGTAAGAGAAATGTCCCTTTTGGCAACTAGTACAACACACCACATGCTGCATATTCCACTGTCTAAACACTGATGATGTCAGCACCCTATAAGTACAGCAGGAGAAAGCAAGCCTCCCAGTAATGCAAATAGCTTGCTCTGCTACTGCGTCTCTCACAAGTGTCATAACACAGTTAGGTAGGGGTTTGTATCCTACAAACGCCATGTGTGTTTTTGTCACACAGTTTATCCATGTGTGTGGGGTGTTGTTCCCAATATTGCATGACATCGATTATATCAGTAATGTCAATGTACACATGATGTATATGTGTGCCATATACACATATGTACCTGGGACCTTCAATAGTTCCCATGTCTGAAGCCTGCCTCATGTGAGTACATGGCATTTGCATTAGACAACTTTATGACTGTGGTGTTCTGTGCAGGGGCTGCATGTGGTATGTGAATATACAGTGTGAGTTGTATATGGTGTCATCCTACCATAGGTTCATAGGTTCATAGGTTCATAGGTTCATAGGTTGGTACTAGGCTATCAGCCCTAGGGCCTATACAAGCCTAGCCATAACAATTCCCTGGCTATTTCTTCCCACATTATTTACTTTCCTGGACCCCTGTCTAGGGTGAATTTCCTTTCTCCCATCCAATCATCAAGGTTCCTCTTGAAGAGGTCCAAAGAGGCACTCTGCTTGACATGTATGGGCAATCTATTCAAGAGTCTGGGGAGTCTCTGGGTCAGGAACCTATCCCTCCAGCATGTTTTGTTTATTGTGATGACAAGGTTTAGATCCCTGGAGCGTATAGCTCTGAGGGATTGGGATTTCTTTAAGTGTAGCATGTCCAACAGCTCTGGGTTTGACATGGCCTTGTATGTTAAGCAGAGATTGCCTCTGAGTAGACGATATGCGACAGAGTATAGCTGGTGTTTTTTAAGGCGGTCAGCGTAGGGCATCTGCTTTAGGCCTGTGATTCTTTTAGTGAGGTATTTCTGAGGCCTTTCCAGTTGTTGCAGATGTCTTGAGAGGTGCATACCAAATGGGGTGTTATATTCTATAATGGATCTAATGAGGGATGAGTACAGTGGGACAATGACCTCCTTTTTTCTGGATGAAAAGCCCTTCATGATGAGGTGTGCCACATAGAAGGATTTCCTGACTGTTGTGGCGATGTGGTTATCAAAGGTGAGACCACTGTCCACCTGTGTCCCTAAGTCTCTTATCACACTTTCTGTGTTTAGTGTACTGCCACCTATATGGAAATTCATGGATACATGTTTTTTCCCAAACAGGATAACAATACATTTCTTGGCATTGAGCTTGAGCCCATGGCTCTGGCACCAAGCATCTGTTTCTGTAAGGCCCTTTTGTAGAGTATCCACATCATTTGGGGATTCAATAATGGCTCCCAGTTTGCAGTCATCTGCAAACTTTGTTAGCCAGAGTCCCTTAGTGTTGACCTGTACTTCAGAGAAGTAGATGCCAAACAAGAGCGGCCCCAGGACTTGAACCCTGAGGTACTCCACTTGTCACTTGTCTGGAGCTGGATTTGGAGTTGGCTACTTTTACAGTGTGGGTTCTATCAGTAAGCCATTTAGCAACCCATTGGGTGACATAGGGATTAATGCCCAACTTAGTAAGTTTATCTATGATTCCAGAGTGGGGGATGGTGTCAAAGGCCTTGGCAAGGTCTAGATAGGCTGTGTGGACCACCTTACCCTTGTCCATGGCTCTGGAGACTGATTCAAAGAAGTCAATCAGGTTCAGGAGACAAGTTCGGCACTTCACAAACCCAAACTGAGTGGGGTCCAGTGTTTGAAGGTTGCCAATGTCTTTGTTTATAAGTTCTATGATAATACGCTCCATGGCCTTGCAGATAAGGCTTGTCAGACTGATGGGACGGTAGTTTCCGGGATCCAAGGTGGATCCCCCCTTGTGGATTGGGATAACTGTAGCTCTGAGCCACTCAGTGGGCACAAAGCCTGAGGTGAGGCTATGATTAAACATGACACTTAGGTGAGGTGCCAGTTCATATTGTAGTTCATGTAGTACACAGCCCAGGATGTCATCTGGTCCCATGGATGCTGTATTCTTGGCTTTAGAGAGTGTGTTTTGTACCTGCGTGGCCATTATTACTGGAATTTGGCAATCTTCCGGTATTGAGATGGGCCATTTAGGGGGTGAGAGGGGGTGAAGTTGGCACTGAATCGATCTGCCAGGATATTGGCAATATCCTTCAGATCAGTATATTTAATGCCATTCTGTTTTAGCTCAGAGCAGATCTGAGCATTGCCATTTAGATTCTTGACATAGTTATAGAATGCTTTGTGGTTGTCTTTGGAATCTTTGGCAATTTTATTTTCGTAACTAGCTTTGGAGGATTTTATGAGGCATCTCAGTTTCTTACTGAGGCTAGTAAGGGAGTTTTTTGCATCCTGGGATTTTCCTCTTTTCTGCAAAAGTTTCTTCCTTTTGTTGTAAAGTTTGTTTATGGCAGGGCACCACCAGATTGGCTTCCTTTTTTTGGATGAGAGCATTTTGGTTCTATTTGGGATGGCACGATTCATGCATGAGTGGATGTGCTCGTACAGTGCCTTAGTGTAGGATTCAGCAGTTGAACTTTCAGTTCCCGTCTGCATGGGTGTCATGAAGTTTGTTACTTCTGACTTGAGTAGCATGAAGTTGGCTTTGGAGAAGTTTTTTATGGTGGTTTCTTTATTGAGGGGTGGGGGTGGGATGTGGATGTTAAGGGTGATTAGCTTATGTTCAGACCTGACTAACAAGGGGTGACCATAGGTATGGAGCATTGATTTCCCATGTTGGTAATGACCAGGTCTAGGATATTGGAGCCCCTGGTGGGACTATGGATTAGTTGATCCAGGGCGTTGGAATTTATGAATTCCAAGAACCGTTGCACAAAGGTGTTGGGACATGAGTAGTTTTCCCAGTTAATGGCAGGATAGTTAAAATCACCCAGTATTAGGGTGTTTGGTTCTATCTTAATATTTTCCAGTATATTTAGAAAGGTGTAGTGAGAATCTTGGGTATGGTGGGGGATCTGTAGCAAGCTACAATTTGGATTGCAGTCTTACCTAGTGTTAGTTGCACTTGGAGAATTTCAGACACATTGTGTTGGCCAACTAGCCTGGTGGTGTGAATATCCTTGGTAAATATTGACACTCCTCTATCTTTAGTGTTTCGGTCCTGGTTTGGTGGCCGAAAAGTGTGGTAAGAGTTGTAGCCTGGTATTGCAGGGGTGCTCTCTGGAGCCTTGAACCAGGTCTCAGTTACTGCACAGATATCGATGTTCTCCATTTTTAGGAGTGCCTCGAGAGAGTGCATTTTGAGGTTTAGACTTCTAGCATTGAGTAGCATTACCTTCAGATTTTGCATACTTGTACATGTTACGGTGGTGGTTTTGTCCTTTGAAGTTTGCCTAAATAAGCGCACTGGTTTTTACAAACAATCAACTAGTACCCAGCAATTTGCACAAAATATACGCACAGGTGAAATAATTTGTGGCATAATTATAACTGACCAGCAGTGGACTTTTTAAGAATATTTTTACATATGATCAATTTGCACTAATGATTTTAACAGTTCAGTGGTTTAAATGTATATTTATTGATGGATTTATTTAGTTTAATTTACAACTGAGAATTTTATAATACACATAATTTATTAGCTTTTAAATTCAATGAAGTTTCACAGCAATATCACGCACACTAAATTGTGCATAGGAAATCAATTTTAATTAGGGTTATGTTTTTTGCACAGGTACGTGCATATTTTACATTCTCATTATTGGAGTTATTCAAGGGTACCATCTACAACCTTGTTTTTTAAAAAAAGTTTTAAAAGGTTGGCAAGAATTTGTAGTTACATCTAATGCAAGAAGTAATAAGCTTGAAAGCAAACCGTACTTATTTATGTATTTACTCTTATAAGTTGTCATTAGCACCCAAATTTCCTACATTTAAAGGGTTGCACAGTGAAATATTACAGAGTGTATATTGCAGTTAGTGCTTCTGTATATCACTCACACACTGTAGATCAACTTGTCTAATTATTGAATTAAGTTAACACTTTAATCAATTAATATGTGTTTGGTAGACTATTTAAGCTCATTGCAATTCAAAGATGGTTGTACTTGAAAAAGCCCGGTATTACCGGGCGAAAGCGCTTGTGTTTTACTACGTTTTTGTTTTACCACATTCGCCTTTATTTTTTATTGTATGAAAAATAAAAAGTTTAACTTGAAAAAAAAGTGTTTTACTACATTCTTGTTTTACCACGTTCGCCTTTATTTTTTATTGTATGAAAAATAAAAAGTTTAACTTGATTTACCACACTGGTTTGGAAACTACTCTGCTTTGAATTGGAGAAATTCACTTTAAGAAGAAGCGACATTTGCACTTGTTTTTCACACTTGCTGTCTTGAACTTTTGGAATTGGTAAGGTCTTACGTTTTTCAGTTTCTGGTTTCTACATTTTTTCTTGTTCGTTGATCTACATGGCGGAGGACCTATCACATCCGGACTTTCAGGGCACACCTTTTATACTTCGAGAGGAGCCAGATGACACGCTGGTAACCAGGAAGGAATTCAACCAAGTCCTGGCTTTACTTTCCCAGTTAAATCAAACTTTGTCAGCTACTAAAAATGGCAATTCTTTTTCTTTACCCTGTAACCAACAGCAAAATGGGAATAATGATCAGAACGGTGGGCAACAAAAGGAGCCCAAGGGCGCAGTTGCAACAGGCCACACAAACACAATGGACAAACAGTTTCCACGCTTGCAAAGCAGTAACCCACGGAGTGAGAGTGAACGTTCATCTGTTTTTTCTGATGGGAACTTTAATTTTAAAGCATGGACAGAATATCAACCTCACTTTAAACCAGGTACTGTTAATACATGTTTTGAACAACTGGACAATGATTTTGAGACTTTTACAAACAAATTATATGTTTACAAAAATTCACAAATGGAAATTAACTATTTGAAAGAGTGCATAAGAGTGCAGCGGGTGCCCAAAGGGCTACGTTGTTTCAAATTTCCGAACAACGCACCCATGGGCTCTACGCTACACTCTCAGTTAATTGAATTGTTTAACAGAACAGGACTTGAAATGCTGCAATTAATGGTAGATGATTACCAAAACAAAGCTAATTCTACCTTAAATGAGTTAACAATATTAAACAAACATATTATTAAGCATGAAAGGTTCGCTGGTTTTAAAAAAAGATATGATGACACATTTATAGAAGTAGATTCACATTGTATGAAAGTTTTGGATCGGAAAGCAAGAAAACTTGAAAGAGACCTGGTTGAATATAGAGAAGGGATAGCTTATCCTGCACCAGGTAGACCAAAGCGTTCAGCAATCGATAATGTAGGGATAAACAATGTGCAAGACATTAACGCACATGACAGTAGTCCCAATCTGGAACCCCCTAGAAGAAGTGAGCGTATTGCTCAAAAAGGTAGTTCCAACATGCAGCAGGTTTTTCAGTTCCCCCAGGGCAGACCAGGGGGGAGAATCAATCATTACCAGCAGCAGAGCTGGGGGAGGGGTCGCAGATAGATGTTTCCTACTCTAGTGAAGGGATAAGTAACCAACCAGAAGTAGAAGGTGAGCACACAGGTTACAAAGTTATCAACAAAGAGAACTTTACCATTTTTAATTTTACAGACCTGGATATAACCAGTGATTTTTTTCAGTTATTTACCGAGGTTACTTATAGAGCTCAAACTGTTTGTTCGGAATTTGAATTTAACTTTATTTTTCAAAGGGCAGGAAGTACACAATGATTTCCTCACCAGAAGTAGTATTTTCAATCCCCCCACCCACCCAGCTCTCAAAATTTTTGAAGAATCTGTTGAGAAAGTTTGGAGAGAAAACATGACCGGGAAACACTTTGACCATCCCTCAAACTTTGCCCCACATTTACAATTAGTAGCAGACAAATTAATAATGGAAGGGATCAGAGTGATGAAACCAGACAAGGGGGCGGAATAGTTTTGATGCACCAGTTTGATTATGATAACTACATTCACGATCTCTTACAAGACACTAACATTTATGGTTCTGTTTCATTAAATGAATTAAACATTGCACTCGCAAATATTAAATATTTTTTATATGACCATTTTATCCAAGGTGCAATCGATCAAACGCTTTACAATTATCTAGTGGTACCAAAGTCTAAAACTCCAGTGTTATTTGGAATTCCAAAAGTACATAAGTGACTAGACCCCCTGAAATTTCGACCAATTGTAGCAGGGGCAGGGGGCATTACAGAGCCCCTTAGTAAGTTTGTGGACTTCCATCTAAAAGAATTTGTGTCCACTCTTGACTTTGTATGCAAGGATTCATGGCAATTTTTGGCTAGTATGTCCTCAGACATCGATAATTCTGACATTTTTATGGTAACCATAGACATAGTCGAGCTTTTCCCTAGTATACCACATGGCATGGGCATAGAATGGTTCACTGAGATATTAGCCTCAGAAACAGGGTTGAGTAACAGCTTAATTAATCTCATAGCAGAATTCATGGAAATTATTCTACACAACAATTTTATTTACTTTAATGGTGAATTTTTTAGGCAAAAAAGCGGTGTAGCAATGGGTGCTCCATGTGCCACAGCATATGCCAACATAGTATTACACAAATGGGAAAAGCTCTTCATTCACTCCACTATTTGGAAGCAACATATGGGTTACTACAAAAGATATCCAGATGATATTTGCATTCTTTGATGAGGCTCAAAAGACAAATTCTTTGAATTATTTGACTATTTAAACAGGACAACAGAGTTTTCACTTATGAAATTAGTGAACACACACTACACTATTTAGATGTCTTACTCACTAAAAACACAAGTAAAAAAGGTTTTCAATCACAAATATATAGAAAAAGCACATACTCAAATACTTTTCTGCATTTCGATAGTGGTCATCCACTTTATATGAAAAAAGGAATCATAAAAGGGCAGCTTATTCGGGCCTCAAGAATGTGCAGTTCCACTGAACTTCTTCAAGAGGTAGATTTCTTGAGAAAGCTTTTTTTAGAAAGTGGTTACCCTTTAACACTTTTCCAAGCAACACTAGTGGAGGTGTTGGAGAAAAGAGATAATCTGTATCCCCCCCTACTAGGAACAGGGCTACCTCTATCCTCACCAACACAGCAAGTTGAAATTAACAAACAAAAGAATTTCACATACACTTACACCAACGATTCATATTTTATAGAAACACTAACAAGAATTTTTGGCCAATTGTCACAATGCAACAAGACATTTGTGATTTGCTCCCCGCATCTATCAATTTCACAAGAAAAAGAGACATTAATCTTAAGGGAATTTTTGAGCAGAGCACATCTCTCACACAGAGACATCCTAGTAACTGTTCCACCAAAAGGTTGGGAACATTTAGTTGTGGCAGATGCCATCAATGTACCTACATACTACAAGATGACCATGTAAACATACTCTCTCGAAAAATCACCTTAAAAGCTAATGGTCACCATTCTTGTACATCTACTGGTGAGGTTTATTTTGGTTTATGCCAAAGCTGCCCAGCTTTTTATGTGGGCAAGACGGAAAGAACACTCAAACGCAGGATTTATGAGCATCTATATGAAGTTAGCAAAAAGAAAGAAACTAATGCATTTTTTAAACACTCTCTTACTTGCCCAAAAATGTCCCTAAAATTTTTTGTACTGGAAAAGGTGACTCAGGACCAAAGGGGGGGGGGGCGACTGGGAGACCAGGCTTGGTACTAGAGAGCTTATTTGGCAACTAAAATTAGATGCCACTAGATCCCCAGGGTTGAACGAAAACATTAGCTTGGCTTACATATTAAAGGCAAACAGAAATGTTTTATAATGGATCTACCCTGTGCTTAGAATTGAATTTATAAGATTATTGCACTTTTTAGTGGATTTGATAGTTTACATAACATTTTTAAAAGATTTTTTCAATAAGTGCACTGATTTTTACAAACAATCAACTAGTACTCAGCAATTTGCACAAAATATACGCACAGGTGAAATAATTTGTGGCATAATTACAACTGACCAGCAGTGGACTTTTTAAGAATATTTTTACATATGATCAATTTTCACTAATGATTTTAACAGCTCAGTGGTTTAAATGCATATTTATTGATGGATTTATTTAATTTAATTTACAACTGAGAATTTTATAATACACATAATTTATTAGCTTTTAAATTCAACGAAGTTTCACAGCAATAATATGCACACTAAATTGTGCATAGGAAATCAATTTTAATTAGGGTTATGTTTTTTGCACAGGTACGTGCATATTTTACATTCTCATTATTGGAGTTATTCAAGGTTACCATCTACAACCTTGTTTTTTAAAAAAAGTTTTAAAAGGTTGGCAAGAATTTGTAGTTACATCTAATGCAAGAAGTAATAAGCTTGAAAGCAAACCGTACTTATTTATGTATTTACTCTTATAAGTTGTCATTAGCACCCAAATTTCCTACATTTAAAGGGTTGCACAGTGAAATATTACAGAGTGTATATTGCAGTTAGTGCTTCTGTATATCACTCACACACTGTAGATCGACTTGTCTAATTATTGAATTAAGTTAACACTTTAATCAATTAATATGTGTTTGGTAGACTATTTAAGCTCATTGCAATTCAAAGATGGTTGTACTTGAAAAAGCACGGTATTACCGGGCGAAAGCGCTTGTGTTTTACTACGTTTTTGTTTTACCATGTTCGCCTTTATTTTTTATTGTATGAAAAATAAAAAGTTTAACTTGAAAAAAAAGTGTTTTACTACGTTTTTATTTTACCACATTCGCCTTTATTTTTTATTGTATGAAAAATAAAAAGTTTAACTTGATTTACCATGCTGGTTTGGAAACTACTCTGCTTTGAATTGGAGAAATTCACTTTAAGAAGAAGCGACATTTGCACTTGTTTTTCACATTTGCTGTCTTGAACTTTTGGAATTGGTAAGGTCTTATGTTTTTCAGTTCCTGGTTTCTACATTTTTTCTTGTTCGTTGCCTAAAAAAGGCACTATAGGGGTGGCAAGAGCCTTAGCCAGTAACCTGAATCCCAGGGGCGACAGGTGCAGACCATCTCTGGCAAAGCATCGTGGTCTGTCAATCATGTCATCCCAGGCAGACAGATACTGGATCCCCTTTGAATGACACCATAAGCTTAGCCAATTGTTGAAGTCAATCATTTTATCCTTATATTGTGGTATCATTCTGGACGAAGGCAGGATGCTACTCAGGGCTAGGGTCATACCTGCCTGGGCCACATGATCTGAGAGCTCTTCCATGTCTCTTTTCATGTAGTTCAGGGAGGTACGTCTCAAGTCATTCACTCCAACTTGGACAATGACAGAGTCATATTTGTACTTGTTGTGGAGTGACTTGAGTGCATGTGTTATGTGGCGGATCCTGGCACCCAACAGGCAGCTGACTGTAATTTTCTCCTTATTCAACCTGGTGAGAGGGACATCAGTGTGCCAGACTATAGAGTCACCTATGACTAAAGTGTTAGGTACATTGTCTTGCCTTAGGGGCTGTTGCTGGGTGGCACACTGGTGTTGTGAACTATGTGACACATTGGTTGTGATTGGTGTTTGTTTGCGTTTCAGCTTCAGAGGTCTTTGTTGCTTGGGCAGGTTACAGTTAAGGGCCTCTGCATATGTGGATTTAGTGTTGCTATATGTGGGTGTTGGTGGTGTGGGTTTAGAAGGGCTATGTGTTGCTTGAGGTATAGTGTGGGTGTTAACCTTCTCCTCTTGACTGTTTAGCACAATCTTGGGTGGAGAGAGCTTTGCTTCCATTTTGGCTATGTAAGTGCATCTCTCACAGGTTGTAGTGTTGGGTGGTAGGAGGAGAGGGTTGTCTGTGTACATGAGGCAATTGCTGCATTGCCCCAGTATGCCCAGATTCACCAGGTGGACAGGAGAAATCACCGGAAGCTGACCCTTGGACATGCCTGGTTTGGGGCTTTTTTTTTTCTTTTCTTTGTAAAGTATAGGAGCTGTTTCCTTAGCAAGGTACTTTGCAATTATAGGCTGTTTAGTGCCTACTATTAATTTCTGTTTGTTAACAAGGAGAGTTCAGTGTTTGTATGAGTTTAAGACTTCCTAGTGATTTCCAGCAGGTATTAGAGAAAGTGCTAGTCACAGGGATGCTTAAAGGTAAGATTGAAAAGAATGCACTCTGCAGTGTGCACTGGAGAAGTTAGATGTGAAAGTAGGTAACTTGAGTTTTAACTGTTTAAAAAGTTAAGGTTTAGTGGAGAGTTACTATTTTTAAAACAGCAAGATGGATTGAAAGGGGTGGTCACTTTTGTATTTTGGTACTATGAAATACTGTAGGATGGCCAATAAATTTAAATAATTGAAGGGGTGGGATTTCAAAAATGATGATTTTGTGATTACTCACATAAGCCAGTGAAAGTAGAGAGAAATGAGATATATGGTCAGATTAACATAAGAGGCGGGCAACTAGAAAGACAGTGGTATTTAACAAGACAACTTAAATGGGTGGGAGGGCGGAGAAAAAATTCTGCCTGACTCAGAACAGAGAGCTGTGGTCTCTTTTGAAGTTTTAATATGCTGTTAAAACAGAATGCAAGCAAAACACAAGGTAAAGAAAACAAACTACAGTATTCAAAATATAGAAAGGCAATACAGTAATACAAAAAATAAAAGCAAACTAACCTTTCCTTCACAGCAAAGTGTAGCAGAGTCTGGATGAGCCTTTCTGGTAAAGCAAGGGATGCACGTCTGGTCTGGAGCATATAGTCCACATGTTGTTGATGAACAGGTGCAGCATGTTTTCACCTCTTGTGGGAGTGGTAACAAGTTGTTCCATAGCAATTCAGTGAATAAATGCTAGGAACCTTTCAGCTAGGGTCTTGGAGCTAGAGTAATGCTCACACTCTATGTTTGGGTAGTTGCAGTCCACCCATATAATGGTGTTTGTAGAGACCGTCATATTCCCAGTGTTGTCAGGAAGGCCAAGTGGGTTTCCTGGGTATGGGAGGGTGGTGTGTGCCAGGCTATGAACCTGAAGGCAGTCTAACTCAATGTTAGTTGCACATGGATAGGCTCTGATGCTTTGTGCTGTGCCACCAACCTGGAGGTGTGTGTATCTGTGGTGCCTTTGGATACTTCCCCCCTGTTCTGGTTTGGTGCATGTTTAGGGGTTGACAAGCATGGTATGAGGTATGATCTGGCGGTGATGGGGTGCACCTGGGAGGCTTGTACCAGGATTCTGTTACTGCACAGATATTGCTGTTCTCCATGCTAAGGACAGTTTCCAGTGCATGCATCTTGAGGTTTACTCTGCTGGCGTTGAGTAGCATTACTATTAGTGTCCTATCCTGTGTAATACCTGTGTAGGTGGCTATGTAATTTGAGCCTTGCATAAAAAGGCACTATGTGTGTAGCAAGAGCCTTTGCCAATATACAATGGCCCATGGGTGACAGGTGCAAGCTCTCCCTAGCAAAGCATCGTGGCTGGTCTAGCATGTAATCCCACGCTGACAGGCATTGGATCCCCTTTGAATGTCACCGAAACATAAGCCAATTGTAGAAATTGATCATCCTGTCTACATATTGTGGCAGCATTCTTGGTGAGGGTAAGATGCTACTCAAGGTCAGGGTCATACCAGCCTGTGCCACATGCTCAGAGAGCCCCTCTATGTCCTCTATCATGTAGTCCAGGGAGGTACGTCACAGGTCATTCACACTGGCACGGACATTGACTGAGTCATATTTGTACATGCCTTGGAGTGACCTGTATGCTTGTGTTATGTGGTGGATCATAGTGCCCGACGGGCATCTCACCATGACCTTCTCCTTGTTCAGCCTGGTGAGCGGGACCTCAGTGTACCTGACGATAGAGGTACCTATTAAAACTGTAGCAGGTGTGTTGTTTAGCCGTACGGGCTGTGACTGTTCGGCACACAGGCTTTGTGAGCTATGTGTTGCACGTGCTCTGTTCTGGCGTAATGTTTGCTTGTGTGTCTGCTTCGCAGGTGTCTGCTGCTCAGGCAGGATGCTATTCTGAGACTCCAAGAATGATCCTGTGTGTTTATGTGTTTGGATTGCTGTCGTGGTAGGTCTATGTGAGACTGGTATTGTATTCACTGTAGTATCCCACTCCACCTGACAGGTTATGCCAGTACTGAATTAAGAGAGCTTAGCCCCCAGTTTGGCTATGTGGTTGCATCTCTCACATGTGTTGTAAGTTTATGGGAAGGGGAGAGGGTTGTCTGTGTACATGAGGCAGCTGTAACATTGCCACATGAATCACAGATTCACCAACTGGACCAGAGAGGAGATTGACAAGTGACCTTTGCACATGCTACCATAGTATTGTGAATTCCATAATAATTAACAACACATAGGGCCAATGGGGAACAAGGTACTCAAGGTGAGTATGTGAGGGTGTAGTGCTTCTGATTTGTTAGTGCTGGCATATATAAATGCTTTCGTGAGCAAATGCCAGGTAAGTCATATGCAATGTGTTACAGGCAACTTACATGCAAACAGGACAAACAGTGACATTCTGTCAAGTGAGACATGGACATCAGTACAGTAAGCAATACAGATGTCACTAGGGATCTCCAGAGGCGCTGTAAATGTGCATTGCAGGTGGAATCAGTGTTTCAGGGAAATAACAAGCAAACATGCATACAAACAAAGCTACAGTCAGCAGGCCTGGATCTAGTCTATGCTACAACAAACAAGGTGTACCACTTCCAGTAGGTAACAGTGCAAATATG
Source organism: Protopterus annectens (assembly GCF_019279795.1). Taxonomy (NCBI): domain Eukaryota; kingdom Metazoa; phylum Chordata; order Ceratodontiformes; family Protopteridae; genus Protopterus; species Protopterus annectens. The sequence continues at coordinate 130,517,479 of NC_056736.1, forward strand.
CAGCCACTATAAGCCTGTACCCAGAAACTCACAGGTCAGACGGGCAGGGTCCAGCCTCACCTCCCACAAGTGTACAGACCATGTACCTTCGTAATGTAGAATAACTGGTCTGACACCCAAGTACTCATACCTGAACTAATACACATTTTGAATAACAGACACTGAGCCCTCACTCATCAGTTCCAAACTTAGTAGGATGTATGCTACCTGTCCTGGCACCACAGTATCCTTGACATGTATGGAGACTCTCCCTCCTGTCATAGTTAGTTCTGTGTTTTGGGGCTGTCAAGCATGGTATGAGGTGTGACCTTGTAGTGCTAGGGTGCGTTTGTGAGTCTTGAACTTGTTGTGTATTACTGCATAGATATCAACATCCTCAAACATCCTCATTGCAGAGTCGAGTGTGGACAGCATGCAACTTGCAGTTCACATGTCCATCATTGAGTATCAATACTTACATTTTCTTATCCCCTGTGCTACCTATGTAGGTGGCCTTCTGTTGACAGCCACACCACCAGTATGCAAAGATGTGCAGACATTGCACTATGGTAATTACTATGGGTGTACAAAACAATACAATGACAATTATATTGTGACTGCATCAGGCATGCTGGGATATACCCAGAATGATATCATTACACTGTACTGTTGACAACATGATACTATTACTATACTTCTATGTAGTCACTCTGTGCATGAGCACCATGTTAATCTGTTCCTGCACCGATGTTACAGATTGCAGGAGGTGGCACAGTTTCATCATATGCACAGGGTGTGTACTTGGTATGCCTGAGTCTGCCACTGATACAACCAATTGACATGTATGTGTGTGTGTGTTGGTGAGGGACAGCAGTACAAGATGGGGCAATGTTGATGCAGTGAGTGCATGTATGCGGTAGCCCTAGGTGATATCAATTCGCATGTGTGTATGCATGCACACAGTTCCACCTCATGGCTGCCATATACAGGTGTTTGTGGACTGCCACAGATTTTACCTGCCAGGTCATACAGATCACTGTCTCTGGCCACGGACACGTTACCTGTGCCTGGCAGAGGTGCTATGGACCGTATCAGGTACTAAGCCAGACTGGGTACTGTCATCAGAAGCAGGTGGTTGGTGACTGGAGACAGGTACCTGTTGGGACTGTCCAGAGCCACGTGCACGTGGTCTCCATGGGCGGTCTGATGAGAGCACAGACCCAGCATTGCTGGGGCTGCTGCTGGCACTATGGGAGTGGCCGCGGGCCTGTTGTCATCCGCGATGACTGCCAGCTGGTGCTGTTGCTGGCATACGCCCACGTCAACGCCTCAACCATCCGCCATTGCCCTGGCTCATGGACATGTAGTTGTGGAACAGATCTAATGTGTCCCCCCAATGTCTGTCAATGACCTCGGTGAAATCACGGATGACAGCCGCAACATCACGCATACTGTCATTCATAGCTGTGCGACATGCTCTCAGCTCCCTCAGACCCTGTCTGGTGTACCATTCCATACGTGACTGTGCCTGCATTACAGCCCGAAACATAGCTGAGGTTGAAAGACCTCTGTGGGCACGTCTGAAAGGGGCAGTACACCCACGGATGCTCCCACAAGAACCCCTGGACATCTGGCTGTGTGGTACCATGTCAGGACCCTGGCCATGGTTGCTGTGTGGGTATGCATGTGCCACCGATACCACATTATCCTGGTCAATGCCCACTGTATCCTGTCCATCACCTTGGGACATTGGTGACAAAGGATGTATTGGCAGGATGACTGTGCACATTGATGGGGTCAACAGCTGTGTACTGTCAATTGGCTGACCAACGACGGACCCTGGCACACCTCCCTGTGCCATTACACAGGTATCATTATCACTATCCACGGCAGCTGATTCAGGTTCCCTGCTGCACAACACCAGAGCAGCACCAGAACCTGTGGGAGTAAGACAGGAAACACAGTTTACAATGTGTACACAATGTCACCACTGATACACACAGGCACACATGCACACATGTACACATGCACACAGGTGCACATGCACACAGGTACACATGCACACATGCACACAGGTGCACATGCACACATGCACACATGCACACATACACAGAGGTGCACATGCACATATGCACACATGCACACATGCACACAGGTGCACATGCACACATGCACACATGCACACTCCTCAGTATATGAGATATCAACACACAGACACAAACACACCTGCAATCAAGCACATAGCACTACTACTTCAAACTATTATTACTATTACTATCAAGAGTATTGAAGGTATTGTTATTACACACTCACCAGCATGGATAGGCTGCCTTGCTGTTACACCAGAGGGACCTGCAGAGATGAGACATTTATTGTCAGTGGGCACAACTGTGCCATTGATACTGTGAGTATGATACAGTTCAGTAGTACAACAGTTGGCTTCCACAGGTCTACTGCTGATATTGAGAATATCACTCTTGCACAATAATTACCAAGATAACAGCTACAAACCGAGGACACACCTCACACATGCATAAACTACCAGTGTACAGAACAGTCAACTATAGATATGGCATGTTACCTGCACGCTCCGAGTCCTGCTGCTGGGTGGCTCCAGCCTTCATCATTATGCATGTATGCTGCTGCTGTTGTTGCTGTTGGGCTGGAGCCACAACACTTAGGAGTAGTCCCTCCTGTCTGTTGAGGGGGGATGTATAGCCACCCCACCACCTGTGGCAAGCTCTTGCCTGTGGATAACCGACGCACGCTGATGGACATTTCTAATTTAATCACTGCCGTGATGACGTACCTGCTCATATGTCCGGTTATGCGTGCCTATGTCATTTACCATACGGACCAGGTCTTGCCACAGTGCAGCCCTCTCCTGCTGGTTCTGGCTGGTGCGGGTAAAGAGTATTGCGTAATCCCACACCAGGCTCTGGTGTATCTCCTCATCCTCCACAGTGGAGTAGGTAGGGTTTTGCTGGTGAACCATAGCCCTGAAAAGGAAAAGAAAAATATGTCAGCAAAATATGGCACACATAATACACATAATACTCGACTGTAGTGATATAACTTAACTCCCATATATAGCATCTGTCTGTCTATTGGGGGATACACATGTAAATGACCATATATCAGTGCTCAGCCGACAACTGTGCAACAGTACCTGGCACACTCCATATGACAGATTAGTATACTCCAGCAGTAAGCACACTGGTTCAGGTCCAATGCACAACCTCACACTGGGGGTTTGTATCAAGGTACTGTATGGGGAACATTATCAACCCATGCACTGCATGCAATGCATGTTACATATTTCACTGGTAATGCACACTACTCTTACTTCCCATAACCCTACCTACACCGCAGTCACATACAGGGTAACACAGCACAACATATGGCAATGTAGTATGTTTGGATCGCAATACCTCACACATCTGTCTCTGGCCTCACACCATGGACACACACTACAATGACAGACAGACAGTCATGGTGAGCAATCACACCATTACATAACATGCACCGAGTCACTGGCACACTCATTCCACCTCACATAGTTGGTTTGCAATGGGTTCGTGGGCGTGCATTGTGTCTTAGGTAGGTAGTATGTTATTGGCCCTGGGCCTACAGCAGCATACTGTTATGCTACCCTGCCCCTTGTGACATATGTGATGTGATCATACCTGCTCCTGTCAAACAGTTACACAGGGTGACTCATATGGCATATTACCTATCTGCATAACATTCAGCAGGGGTATGTCTGACATCTACACATGGGGAGCCTTGCTTCTTAATGCTGTGTGGTTTACTCCAGGGTATGTCTTATTTGTGGGTAGGAACCTGTACCTCCACCATGTGCTCTTTACTGCGGTGACAAGGATGACAGACATAGGTCATTTGGGTTGTGGATGTTGTGAGGTGTTACCATGGTTGTTGGACAACTGTCATGGGTGTGACTTAACTATGTATATCCAGCAGTGGTAACCTCTATGTAGGTAGTAGGTAATGTGTTTGAGTGCATTGTCACAGTTTCTTATGTATGACTGTGTCCTTCTCCATATCTGTAGCTGTCATGGGAGGTACATACCGTGTAGGACATTGTGGGGTGTAGAGGGGTACAGTGACCTACATGTCCATAGCTGACACACCATGTCTGCTGACACATACCATGTACGGGTATTACAGGACTAGTGTGCCACTGTGAATATCAATGGGGAGCCTATTGTACACTTGTTGTCCCTGTTCCCCCTGACACATGCAGTGGTGGGCAGGGAAGCACATATGTGGTGGTTACTGGTGTAAGTGTTTTGGAATGGGGTATGGTACTCCAGTGTCCACACTGGTGTTCACTCCATGCCTTTGTCACCAGGCACCTGTTGCAATACATCTGCACACATGTGCCTCACTCAGTATATATATATATATATATATATATATATATATATATATATATATATATATATATATATATATATATATATATATATATATATATATATATATATATATATATATATATATATATATATATATATATATATATATATATATATATATATATATATATATATATATATATATATATATATATATATATATGTATATATATATATATATATATATATATATATATATATATATATATATATATATATATATAGATATATAGATATAGATATGGAGAGAGAGAGAGAGACAGAGGGAGAGAGAGAGAGAGAGGGGGGGTGGGACAGAGAGAGATAGTCATATACAGACATATCTGTAGACAGTCAGATCTGTCTGTATATGTATATGTATCTACATATATCTATATATGTATGTGTGTATTACATATATATATATATATGTACATATTCTATCTATCTATATATGTCTATGTATTTCTACATCCCTCTCTATCTATGTATACATATATGCATATTATATATACATATATATATATATATATATATATATATATATATATATATATATATACATATCTCGATATGCATACGTATACATATGATAGCTATATATAAACCTTGGATTTTGGTTATATATAAACCTTTTTATTTACACATATGTATACACACACTAACGTACTGATAAACATCCATTACTGTACAACCTACATTGTACATTGCACTACAACCTACATTGATATGTGCACATAGTTACCTTCACATACATATGTATGTACAGCCTTCAGTGACAGTTGCAGTATGTCCCCTGCCCTATGCACATCTTCTTATACATAGATACAGACCAATAACACATTTGGAGGGTTCACAGTATGTAGACTATTATATTATTACTTTACATTACCTGTGTTTTTTTTACAGCTGTTTGCGTTGGCTTTGTGATAGTTGGCCGGCTGCTGCTTCTCTTGCCAGCTTCAGTTTGGCTTGGCAGTGTCAGGTTGTGATGACAACTTGTTTGTTTTGTTGTTTTAAATTTTCTTTCTTCTCTCTCTCTCTCTCTCTCTCTCTCTGTCTCTACCTCCAGAGGGTGCAATGAAAGTATTGCATGTGTGGACTGGGAGTACAGGATGCTTTTGTAGGTATCTGCACATGTCCATGTGATGGCCTCTGCACCAGTTGTTAGCCAGCATTTACTAATTGCATGCAGCCTGTTGTGTAGTGATTGCAGTTCTCACTGTGATTTCAGGACAGTGCTATAAAAAGGTTTGTTAGGTAGGCCTAGCCCTTTCAGATTATCAGGGTGGGGACCATGCTGGTATGCTGTAGACACTGTTCTGTGAGTGTAACGGTTGGTATGTCTCTCACATTTCAGGCTGTGTTGTAGACACTGCAATGCATGTTGTACTGTAACCAGAGTATTCCTTCCTCCAGTTTCCTCTTCTCAGTGTGTATGTAAACTGACACCTAAGACTAGTAATACTGTGTATATTGGTGTGTGTGCTTTCCTGTGGGATTTGTGGTGTAACTGGTATATAGCAGTGGCTCTTGCAATTTGTTGCTATGGCTTCAATATTTGCCCTTTACATTCACTCCTTGTATGCCTGCTAGGTGTCTTTACTGTAATGTGTTGCTATGGCTTTCCTATTTTCCATTTACATTCACAGCTTGTAATGCTTGCTATATCTGTTTGAGCAGCAATTCCCTATGTGTTTGTTGTGGTAGGGTGGTACTGCATGCAGTGTGTTCTGGCCATGGTGTGGGCCTTGACATCTAGAAGGGTATTTGATTATGCTGCTGAGCAGGCCTCAGATACTCTCAGGTGCATTTTTTATCAGCCTCATGGAATGGTACATATCAGTGGGATACACCCATGAAATTTTCTGATATTCTGCAGTTGTGACTGTGGGTTATTTTGAGCATATGTATTACTACACCATTTGTGATGTGCAAGTGGTGCATACTTTGAGTAATTCACAGTTACCATTGCATGTGTTGTAACACCTTTCTGCCTACTGTTAGTACATTACACACGGAGTCAGTGGGGCACAGTTAACATTTGTTTTCAAATCAGGGACATCCCTGTAACTCAGTCACAGTTGCTATGTCTGGGCTCTTAACTATTAAACTATGGTAGTGTTTATCCTGCTCTGAGTATGTGTGTGGCTTGCAAGGTGCTACTGTGACATTATTACCTACTAGCTACCAACTAGCATGGCTGTTTCTCTTCACACAGTAATATTTTACAAATCCACTAGATTTGACAGTAAATATACATGACATGCTTTGTGTACTAGACATCCTATATTCCATTTACATTCATTCCTACTATTTCATGATATATTTCTTTCAGCACAATGTTCTTGTATATCAGTCATGGCTTAGTGGTAAGTGTTTCCAAGGTCCTGGGTACGAGACTGACAGAGGAATTTTATTTTGCTGCTGAGCAGACTACCGGCCTTGTCATTCAGAGTGACTAAGGCACTTTTAAGCACTTGTAAGTGGGTTAGCGCTGGTTTGCGCAGAGCTCACGCATGCGCACTATCGCTTAGCTTCACGCACACATGCTTAGATAAGCGCACACAAGCGGACACCCGCTTACAACTTCTTAAAAGTGCTTACTCTCTCGCACACCCGTGCTAATTTCTTTGAAAGAAAAGAAAATGGGGAGATAGGAAAGTGGTGAAAAAGGGGGCACAAAGAGGGTAGGACAGTAAGAAAACAAGCTCGGGATTTGCAGGAAGGATGTAGGAAAGGCCCATAGCTGCCCATTTCTTTATCAGCAACAGCTGTGCATATGTGTGTAATTTGGTGTGAAATTTGAATCCTTCCACCCCTGAGAGATGGGTGTGGACAACAACATTTGTTGTACAGCCAATTGTAATTGCCAGTTTACATGTCCAGCAGACATTTCTGCAAAATTGGCAGCTATGTATGGGGCATAATTTTTTTGCGGGAACAGAGTGCTCTTTTTTTTTTTTTCAGGTGAGAGTGGAATGTCAGGTACAGGAAGTAGGTATAGTTGGGGAGGTAGGTAGGGGAGGTTAACAGACAAGACAAACAAGATGCATACAGGGGTGGTGTATGACACATGTGGGGGGAAACACAATTGACGGGGACAGATGTTTGGATATCTCGAGCCCATGAACCCACAGATGGCAACAGTGGAACTGAGATCCCCACCCATGGGCAGTTGCCACTGTGCTTTCACTGCCCAGGACGGGGCTGTGCTGGGGGCTGTGTAGGACGGGCAGCAGGCTCGCCTGTGAGTTGTGCCACCCGTGCCTCAAGCTGGCGTAGGGGCTCAAGCACAGAATGCCTGATCTCCCTACGCACCACAGTCTGGACACTACGGAGGGTGAGTGGATGGTCTCCTCCAGCCACGCTTGCAGAGGGGGGAATGAGCCCCATCCCCTGCAGCGCTTCCACCTGAAGGTGGCACAGGGCCACTGGAGGAGGGTCCGGCCTGGGCATTAGTGCCAGGTGCACTCGCCAGCTGAGGTGGGAGAGGTGGGTCCGCTGGAACCCGCCTTCCCTGTCGTCCTATGTTTTGTATTATTTTATGACAGTTTGGGTTAGTAACAAACAATACCATTCACAATTAGTTGTAACAGCATGCATTAGTATTCCCATTAACCAAACACCCATAAATTCAAGACATTGAACAGCAAGCATAACACATGCATAATTTGAACAACAGTACACAATCCAACAGCATGCAGGGTTGATTGATGGCAACAGGCCATCAGGTTTGGATGTATGAACAGGGCACATGCATCAACGTACATGCAAATATGTATGAACCAACAAGACAAATGTCCAGGGGAATTAATTGTGAATACACATACCCATTTCATGTGGAATGGATTATTTGTGGTTATAGGGTAGGGTGAAGAAATATTTCATTAACAACTTCAAATACCTACACATATGCTGTACATTTCTACTAGCTGCAGATATATACACCTTACAGGTCTGACTACAGTTTCCTCTTTGTAAACCTAGGCATGTTGGTGATGGGAATTTTACTGCTACATTAATATACATTGCATTTTTTATTCATACACATTCATATCTGGCTCTGTTCAGCTACAGCATCCTGCTACATTTGATTTATATGGCTCTAGACAACTGTGGATGTTAGGTATTTCATACAACCATACTATCTGCATATTGTAAAGGTACAGCAACATATCCAAATTGTGGGGCAGACATTCCAGCTTCAGTACTTTATTGCATACATTTCACTCTTTGGTTATGCCTGTCACATTCATTTCATTCTGTACTGAATGCAGTATACTTTATTCAGGAGTTATTACAACTTTCATGGTGGATTCATACCTCTTTCTCACACTCTCACTTGTTTTATTTTTACAATTCAGGATGGTACTTAATTCTAGGCTTTATTGACATGTTTTACTTGGTTACAACAATCCTTTCCAACAGTCTCACTTGTGTCATGTTTCAGATTTTAAACAGGGATATATTTCACACATGTGTTGTACTCAGCTTGTGTAGCTGTAATTTACAGCCTGCTGCTGGTTATGTACTATTACATTACAGGTGGAACATCTTTATTTCAGACTTGTTTCATTTTTATTTTTGGATTACAGGCTTCATCACACTTATGTAATCACACAGTACTAGCAGAATCTCTCTTACACTGTTACGTGAACTTTTTATTAATAGGTGACTACACTGCACTCTTTTGCAAGCTGTCATGCTTATATTTTTCAACAGTTACAGGGAGAAAATTACTAACCTGCCTGGTGGCGCAACCGCACAAGCCTATCGGCATAGGCTCAACGATTCATGGAATGGACACCTGCAGCTGTAATATAAATGAAGTAATATTGGAATACACATCTCCATAATATCAGCTAGGTTAATTTCTTACATAAATAATTACATGTAACTTACTCAGTAGTGGGGAGTTGGGCATTTGCTGGGCCTCCTGGATCCAACGGTTCAGTGGGACCTGCTTCCGTCTCTTCAGGTCCGCATGATGGTGATGGACCTGTTCACCAGTCCTTGGTATTCCTGTGGCACTGGTGAGATCATGTGCCAAACGGTCCCATGCCTCAGCCATGTTTGCTCCCCACAGGACCTGGCCCTGCATGAGTTGGGCCTCATGATCATGGACGAGGAGCCAAACCATATATTTGGACTCCTCAACACTCCACCTCTGTGCTCGGAAGCAACTACCCTCTCCTACACCTGCCATCCTGACTGAAAATCAATTCCACAATCAGTTATGCTGTGTATTCCCGCCTATGGGGCTTAAATATGCCGTTTTTCCCGCACTTATCTGTGTTTGGCCATTTTGGAAATGTATCAGCTTCACAAAACCTGCTTTGTCATGCTTCTCTTTCCATTTATTCATATATATATGCTAATACTGCATTTCTAAGAGCAACTGTCATGGCTTAGTGGTTCAGTACTTTGACTATGGTGCATGGTATCCTGAGTTCAAGCCTGGCCATTGCTTTTTTTTATTTTATGACTGTCTACACAGGCTAGGAGGTGTGTCTGTGTAAAAGCAGTTTTGATGCAGCTTGCTCAATGGTGCCCGCCGGTTAGCTTGTTGGCGCGGTGCACAGCTCCACGCAAATGGGTTACGCTGGTTTACGCGTCATTTGGCTGTCAGCACACATATTACACTCAGCTACGGGTACACAATTTCAGCGTGTTACAACACTGCTCAACCCCGGGCACTCATTTTACACCTGTTAAACCACTGCTCACCTACGGGCAGATATACTCAGCTTGTTAGAGTGTAGCTCAGCTATAGGCACTTCAGACATTTTTTTTTTTTTTATTATCTCACATTTCTTAAAAATATATGGCCCATTTCATTACATTTTACATAAACTATAATTTTATATATGTACATATATGTCAGGGAATTGTTTCATGCTTATTTCACTAGAAATAAAAATTGATGTTGTGGGGGCTCAAAGCGTGACTGCCTCCTCTTCAGCCGACATCTCTACCACTACACTATTGCTGCTTGGCTTACTTTGCATATTTAGATCTTATATGCTTTTCCACTGACTGCTAACTGTGGCTAAGCCACGGGCACGCCCACGCAAACGACCTCAATTACGGGCAAACATCTTTAAAACTTATAAAAAAATATATAACATGTTCATTTTTACATTTTATGTTTATAGTCTGTGGGGGCATGTGTTGTGTTGTGCTTGTTGACATTTACGTGGACTCTCTCATGGGGGTTTACTTTCGGGACTGTTACTCTTCTGGGGGCGTGTCCGTTTGCAGGACTCACCCTGCAGACACACCCCCTACTTTCTTACACGGACCGTGTTAGCCTTGGGTGTGAGTCAGCATGCCCTCATGAATATGCATGGCATGCTGACGTCACACCATTTAACTGCAGCCTCCATGTAAGACTTGTAACTCTTACACGGAGGCTTCGTGAATCCTGCCCAATGTTATAGTACAAAAGAAGAAATACATATAAACAACCTAGAAGGTAATGATTTCATAACTGAATTTTACTTAGCATGAAAAGGAAATGTGATGTATTCCTTTAAAAATGTCTATGTTGCAATGCAGTTTGGTAAAACCAGACTTGACATTAATAGCAGTCCCATGTCTAATGCCTCTTTGTGGTAGCTGAGTTTGGTTATGGCTATGTCATACCCCAGCAGCTGTGGTTCCAAACCCAATAAACACATCCCTGCACTTATAGTCTTCATTCTGGTACTGGCACTTTGAAAGATGGATGCATCTGTTCTTCCTTTTACGAAATTTATACTTAGAAAAAAAAGAGTCATCAGTATGCTGCACAGAGTAGAAAAAAAATGACAACTGGCAAGAGACGGGTGAGTACCTGTCATTTCTGACAACGATCACTCACTTTGGCCCCCCCTGTGCTACCACAGGTACAATGATCTACAGAGTGATGGTGAAAGCACCAGATTTTTAAAAATTATATCAAAAAAATTCTTAAAACACGTACTATATAACTATTTAATAAATACATGTAAATGCAAGAAGAAATGTATGTGTAAGTGCAAATATGTACGTATATGTAATCCAAAAGTATGCATAGGCATAAAGACATCTGTAAATAGAATTGCATCAGAAACATACTTATCTGTTGATGTGATCTGTGTATAAATATAAATGTATATGTATGAGTAAAGAAATATAGGGAAAATGCATATATATAACTGTAAAGGAAGTAAAGACGTAAATCTTCAGAAATATAGTTATAATTATTTTATACACACACACACACACACACACACACACACACACACACACACACACACACACACACACACACACACACACACATACGCACACATACATACAGGTTAATAAGTTCATAGGAGGTTACTAGGCTAATAGCCATAGGGTCTTTACAAGTCTATCCATGTTAACCCTGTGTTCTATAACTGACCTTGGTTAGATGATCATTACAGAGTCTATGATCAGTATCAACTTCTTCTTTCCACATGGGACAAAGGTGCCACCCCCCTGGGGTGAATTTATGGTTTCCATCCAATTATCTAGGTTGCTCTTGAACAGGGTTATTAAGGAGCTCTACTTCATGTGAATTGGGAGTTTATTCCAAAGGAACATCAATCTCTGTGAGATATATCTGTTTCTCCAGCATAATTTGTTAATGTCAAATGCTAGGTTGAGATCCCTGGACTGAGTGACTCTTGTCCCATTTCATTTTCGGATGTACAGCATTTTCATTAGGGCAGGGTCAGACACTGCTCTATAAGCCAGGCACAAGTCACTTTTCAGCAGCCTGTAGGATACAGAGTACAGTGGCAGGACTTTCAGTCTTTTATTGTAGGTTATGTGTTGGAGGCCCTGAATTTTCTTGATGAGAAACCTCTGTGGTATCTCCAGCTGTGGCAGGTGTCTGGTGAGGTACATACAAGAGGAAGCATTGTACTGTATTACTGGTCTGATGAGGGTTAAGTACCGATGTGTTATAACATCCTTAGTCTTGAATGTGATGTCCTTCTGTATGAGATGTACACATTAGAAGGCTTTCCTTACCACTGTGGATACATGGTGATAGAAGTTTAGATTGCTATCAACATGTGCTCCCAAATCTCGCTCCACTGATTTTGAGCATAGTGAGATGCTGTCAGTATTGTAATTTGCAGGGACTTCCTTTTTGCCAAAGGAAATAATAATGCATTTTTTGCATTTAGTTTTAGTCTGTGGCTTTGGCAGCAATCATTTGTCTGTGTTAACTCCTTTCGTAACATGTTAACATCATTTGCGGACTCAATGATTGCTCCCAGTTTGCAATCATCAGTGAACTTGGAAAGCCACAGGCTATTTACTTTCACCTGGACTTCTGAGAAATAAATTCCAAACATTAGAGAGCCCAGCAGAGATCCTTGTGGTATGTAACTGGTAACTAGTCTAGTGGTAGAGGTGGAATTCCCAACTTTGACAGTATACGTTCTGTCGGTAAGCCAGTTGGCTATGCATCTAGTGATGTACGGGTTGATACCCAGCTGGGGGAATTTCTCAATGATATCTGAGTGGGGGATTGTATCAAAAGCCTTGGCTAAGTAAAGATAGGTAGTAGGTACTGTTTTCCCTTAATCCAGGGTTTGATGACATTCTTGAAGAAGTCCACCAGGTTCAATAAGCATTATTTACCCTTAAGAAAGCCCAACTGGGTCAGGTCAAGAGTTTGAAGGTCACCTATGTCCTTGTTGATAAGGTCTATGATGATTTTTTTCCATGGCCTTGCTGATTAAGCTGGTTAGGCTTATGGATCTATAGTTCCAGAGTTGGTTGATGGACGCCCTTTGTGCAAGGGGATTACTGTTGCTATTCTCCACTCTACTGGAACAAAGACAGTGCTCAGGCTGAGGTTAAAGAGAGTGCCAAGTTATTCTGCTACATCTGATAGGTCTTGTTGTAGATTGTTTAGTAAGCAGCCTGGGATGTTATCTGGACCTATAGAGGCCATTTGTTTGGCCTTGGAGAACATGGATATGACTTGTTCTTTAGAGGTACTCGGTAGAGGACTGATATCTGGTAGGCTTTTGGGTATGGCTGTTTGGGATGAGGGGGGTGAAGTTTGTGTCATATCTGTCAGCTAGCAGATTAGCAATTTCCTAAGGTTTGGTATGAGAGCTACTGTCTACTATAAGTTTGGCATATAGTTTGCCATTCCCTTTTAGATTTTGGATGCAACTAAAGAATGCCTTATGATCATCCTTAACTAGGGATACTAATTTAGCTTCATAACTAGCTTAAGATGACTTTACAAGATATCTGATTTACTTGCTCAAGCTGTAGAGGGGTATTTTTCTTTTGCTGAGTAACATCCCTCTTATTCTTAAACATCAGCTTCTTCCTTTTATTATATAACCTATTTGTACTTGAGGTCCAGCAAGGTGGATTGTTTTTTTTGAGAGGACCTGGTTTTGATCCTGTCAGGCACAGATGAGTCTATACAGTTATTTAGGTGGTAATATAGGGCATTTGTACTCTTCTGCATAGGAGTCATTGTTGGTTGTGTTAGCAGGGGGGTTGAACATTTTATATCATTGTCTAGTAGGCTGTAGTTTTCTTTAGAGAAATGTTTCAGTTTTTTTGCTCCTGTGGGGTTGACAGGTCTGATTGTTACTTCAAATGAGCCAGATTTATGGTCTGACCTTACCAGGGAGGGACAACACACAGGGATGAGCGGAGTTACCTTCCATATTGGTGAGTACTAAGTCTAAGACATTTGATCCCCTTGTAGGCATACAGAGTATCTTTTCCAGGGCATTTGTAGTGACAAAGTCCAGGAACCTCAGGGCGAGCATGTTAGTGTCATGTATGTCACCCAGTTGATGAAAGTATAGTTGAAATCACTCACAACAAAATTGTTTGGCTGTATAATGAGTGACTCTAGTAAGTCCAGGAAGGAGGTGTGCTTTTCTTGCATGGTGGGACCAGTAGCTAGCAGTGATATGGAAGGGTGCTTTACCTATAGACAGTTGGACCTGGAGTAGCTCAAGAGAGTCATTCTGTTTAACCAGTCTCAAGGTATATTTTGCTTTAATGAAGATGGATACACCTCCACCTTTTGCTCTTTCACATTCATTTTATGGACTGAATGTGTGGAAGGCATGTAGCCTTGCACGGCTGGGATGCTTTCTGCGACCTTGAACCATGTTTCAGTGACTGCACAGATGTCAGTATCTTCCAAGGTAAGTAGTGCTTCCAGAGAGTGCAGTTTTCTGTTTAGTCTCCTAGGATTAAGCAGTATAACTTTGAATTTGTCTTGAATGGATATTTTTACATTGGAAATGTTATTTTGAGATTGTCTAAAAAAGGCACTATGGTTGAGGCAAGCACCTTTTCCAGCATCTGAAAACCATGTCTTCCCAGGCTGATCGATACTGGATCCACCCAGATTGACACCAGAAGCAAAGCCATTGTTGAAGTCAATCATTTTTTTGTGTATATTGCAGCTTCATCCTGGATGAAAGTAGAAAGCTGCTTAGCAATAGGGACATACCTGCCTGTGACACATAATCTGAGAATTCAGTCATGTCTCTCTTTATATAGTACTGAGAGGTATATCTCAAGTTATTCACCCTATGTACTATGACAGAGTCATAGCAGTAAATGTTATTGAGTTACTTGAGTGTATGTGTATGTATGTATAGGAATTGCAGAGTAACCTAATGACTTTTGGTGTTTATTATGTCAAAATGAGGTAACAGAGGCTAGTGGTAGGTGGTCAGGCACTAGGGAATTTCTGAAAGAGCAAAATGTCACCTTCTCTTTTCATGATGCTGTTTCTCAACACACATCAGACACTACTCGCAATGTTTTGCCAAACACTCCCCTCATAGCATCCATAGATAATTCAGTTACATAGCTATTTAAATAAATTATCAAATAAGATGATTAATGTAACCTCGTGGAATATAAATGGCTTGCAAGACATTAAAAAGAAAAAGTTAATTATGCACTTTATATACAAATCAAATTCAGATATAACCTTTTTACAGGAAACTCATATGACTACTGAGCAATGGGACAAGGAGACAGAAAAAACACTAAGTGGACTCAACACATAATAGCAGCTGGGGACAGTACCTCATCAAGAGGGACAACTATAATAGTTAAAAAATCATTTAAAGGGAATATCATTAAACACACCATTTATACAAATGGTAGATGGTGCTATTTTACATGCTCACATTCAGCATACAAAAAATGCTATCACTTTGTAATGTTTATGGACCCTGCATTGATTTTTAATTGAAATATATAACTTATTACTAAAGCATCCAGACCATCTGATTATAATTGGTGGACACTGGAACTTAACAATAAATCCATCTAAAGATAGATCAAATAAAAATAACACTCAATCACCTCAAGCCACAACTTTTTATCAGAATTAATTGAAGATTTTAACTTAATAGATCCCTTCAAACTTAACAACACAGATAGTTTAAGAAGCAGATGTATCTATTTCTCCCCCTACCATAAGACCTGGTCAAGAATTGACATTTTCCTAATTTCTCAATGCATTGCTGATAATGAAGTGCAATATCTCTCAGAACCTCGATCAATATCTGATGACTCAAAAATAAATATAATAATGACACAAAATAAAGCTAGATACACTACCCACAATACTTCAAACTGGACTCTAAACTCAAACCTGCTGAAAATTAAAAAAAAATGGAGCAAGAAATTAGAAACTCCATTATTCAATTAAATGAAAACCTTGTAATTAAAGATATTCCTCTGGATATTCAATGGGTAGCCTTTAAAGTCACGGCTAGGGGTACACTGATCCAAAAAGCATAATTTTATGAAAAGTTAATAGAGAAAAAAATAAGTTACATAGAAGGTAAGTTAAGACTAATTGAACTAGAATTACAAAAAAAAAAAAAAAAAAAACATTCATCTACTCTTGAGAAACAAATGGCAAGCTTACAAAAACAGTTAAATGAGACTATAGCGTAGCAATATACATTCACAGACCTAAGAATACTATACAAATATGCAGAATGGGCTCAGACCCCCTTCTTAATTGTTAGTGAGACTTATCAATGTAAGAAACCCCCTATGTAAAATACAAAATATAAAATATAAAGATGAAACCTTCAACTAAGATATTGAAAATATAACCAAGGCTATCAATGTAATTGAGCAAGATATCAAATTAGCACAACAAATTCAAAAGTTACTTTTGTACAAAAAGAAAATGCTCTCAAATACATTTAAATTAATAGTAAAAGTTAAATTTCAATATACAATTCTATTCTCAAAGCACTGGGAAGGAAAAGGTAGTAACATGACAGACAACCAGAAGGAAGTAGCCATTAGAAATATTATGAAATTGATGCCATTTAAGAAGCTAATTTACACCCAGATTATGATCTTTAACAATGCATACCATACACCTGTACACCTTAACACATTTAACCAATCTAAGTCATCTTATTGTTCCTTTTGTCCTAATAAAGAATTTGATATCCTCCACATCTTCTGGAGTCATAAAACAGTTTATAAACTGTGGTGCTCACTGAGATTCCTTTTAGAAAAAAATAGGCTACTCAAAATCTACTTTGTCATGAGAGACAGCAATACTACATAATTTCAAAAGTAATAATAATAATAGTCTTAACAAACACATTATAATAACATTCTGCACCCTATTAAAATTTTACATAGCTAAAATCTGGATGGACAGATCTAAATTATCTTGGTCAGAATACAAGAACATGGCAAAAAAGCATATATTAGCTAAGAAACTTTACACAAAAAGTCAAAAGAACCAAACATATTATCAGAACTATTGCAAAGCTTTAATTGATATTCTATCATAAATGGCAAAACAAATGTAAGTATATATGGATAGTAAGCACACCTTTTAGTTAAAAGTAGTAATTCTATTGACTAAGGTGACATTTTTTGTAGATATGTATATATGACATAGAAGTGTAGATTTTTTGTATTTCATTTAGGTTGGTGTTATGCTTATACTCTCATTTGTTACCATAATGTACAAGTGAATTGTTGTTTTAGAAAAATATCCTGGCCAAGCCGTAACATATACATAACTTCATGGTAATTCACCAGTGTGTTTATACCTAGTCTAATAACTGGTCCATGTCAAGCAATGTGTAACATCAACAGTTTCCTATGTTGTGTTCTGTTATCCTTTTCTTTTTGCATTTATGAGTGAAAACATATGCAATAAAAAGATATTTGAGAAAAAAATGAGGTAACAGTGACATATAAGAAATAAGTAAATAATGTTGCTTTAAATCACGTATATAAAATTGGTATGATTCTTGTAAATACATCTGTTGCATTGAATAGACATATTCCATTAAGAAAGACAGGAGCATCACTGTATTAGACAGGAAATTTCCTCACTGATCTGTTGGTTAACTTAACCAGTCAATGATGCATAAAAAGGACTGAAGTCAACCAGTTAGAAGTTGTTAGTCCTTCCTGAAAGAGGATTTTTTTTTTTTTTTGCTTGAAGCAGTTGTTCAAAGTGAAGCACTGCAAAGTAAAGATAGACCAGGACTAAGTTATCTGAAGGAACAAGGACAGCTTTCCTATCATAGTAACACCCAAAAAAAAAAAGATAGTTGTTCAGAAGCTTAAAGGAAAACTCCACCTTAGAACTCAAAAAACATATTTTGTTCATTGCATCTTTGTTTTTGAGCTATTTTAATGCCTCAAAATCACTCCAAGTGCTTCTTTTACTAAATGTCGGATGATGGGGCCTGCCTTGGTAACGTGATCTTATTTTCTTGCTTTCCTTCCTTCTTCCCAAAATACATTTCAAGTCCTCTTTATATGACTCATGCCAGACATAAGGAAGTGGTGCTGTTTTCTCTTGCTGTTAAAATATAATGGCAGGACTGTGAATCACTGTCATCTAACACACCTTCTGTAAAAGAGCTGCTGCTCTGTTTACCTGACTGAGCCTCATTTCTGTGTCTGCCAGAGCTTGTTCTATGCTATAAATAGCTGTTAGCTACTTGCAGCAAAAGAAAGCAGATAAAAACAGTTTTTGTAAGATGAATCTTTTGTAGTCCTAACAAACTTGATAAACCCTCCTCCACACTCTCATGCTGAGGTGTGAAAACTCTTACTGCAGTAAATAATCCCTGCTGTACATTTACAAGTGACAAGTAGTAGAACTCCAAACTTTGTCTGCTAATTCCCAATGCCTTCAGTGGGAGAATTTTTCTCTCTCATGAATGATGCAGACTTAAAATGTGCTTTTCTAGTTCCTCAATTATCTTGCAGACTTAAAATGTGCTTTTCTAGTTCCTCAATTATCTCTGTCATGTTGCTCCTCCTTTTTTTCTATTTCATATTTATTTATTTCAGCCACAACATAAGCTACACTGACAAAGATAATAACAATTATTAAATGCACTTATCAATACAAAGAAAAAAATACTGAGAGAAAGACATTGACAAAGATTGCAAGTGGAACACATAGCCAATGTGTGACAGTGACCATGTAAATCAGTGAGCAACATTTACTAGAATGTAGACATTAACAATGCTTAACTATACTATGCTGTTTATTATAATCCATTGTATACACACACACACACACACATGCACACACATATATTGTGTATGTGTGTTTCTGTATATGTGTAAGTATATAAAGTACATGTGTACAAAAGCACGTGTGTGTGTGTGCATGCATTTAAACACAGTTAAGTACTTCTGATTTCCTTTTCTTAGTGTTCTTAATGCAAGGGCACATAGTAAATATATGTTAAAGTAAATTCAGCTGTATATTATGGTTGCTCTCTGACAATGCAAGGACTGACTCAAAGTCAGTGGGAATCTCTCACACTGTATCTGCATGTACAATATATGCACCCCCCCCCTGGAAAGATGGCACACAAAGCATAAAATACCTTTTTATGAACAGTATCACTGCTCCTAGTTGATAGGGTTGCCACCTGACTGTCTTTCTTCAGTTCTGGCCTGTGTGTGTGTGTGTGTGGGGGGGGGGGCTTCAAAATGTTAAATGCATTTATACTTTACAAGAAAAAAATATTTGCTGACTTTTTTCTAAATGTCACAGAAATCTTTGCTACTATTCTTAAGTTATCTTAACACAAACTATTATAAATAAAATGTAAAGCTTAGAATTTCAATAGTGTTGCTGCTTATGTAAATTAGTCAGAAATCCCCTGACTGATCTAATAGTTTTGTTTTGTTATGAAAGGGGAGTGTTAAGTTCTCCGCTCCTCTGCAATAAAAACAGTGGAAATAATCCAACAGCTTTCTGTCTTTTTTATATCAGCTGCTGTGTTCCTGACATTAGCAGGATTAATTACCCATCTAAGATTGACAGCAGTATCTGAAAGGGTAAACTACAGATTTAATTGTGTATATGATATGTCATGCAGGTGGAGACAAATTTCTATACAGAGTATGTGAAAAGTTGAATTTAAAAAAAAAATAGGTGGGCTTTCCCTTCCTTTGACTCCAGTGCAAGGAAACACAAAGTTTTTATTTAAATTGTTTTTGTCATTCCATGGGATTATTTGGGAAGAACCTGCATTTTTTCTGTTGATATACAATGACACCATGGTATTTTATAAATTGATGGCTTCTTCTGCATTTTATAATACACACTATATAAAATTTGAAAGGGAGATGTAAAATATGTGATATGTAGTTTAAATGATAATGAGCTACCTACATGAAGCAGTGTGGTACACTGTGTTCTACATATGTAAATTTGATTAAAGACTTCAATGAGGTTCATCATGCTCACAGTGTTTCTGCATTATTTACTCTCTGTACTGAGAAACATGCACAGATGCCACACCCTTATGCAGATGGGAACAAAACTTTTTCCAGCTTTATGGCCTGATCATCTGGATGGGATAACATATTTAGTCCTGCCTATTTCACATTACCAGACATGCAGACACACAGATATGCCCATAAGCAAATAAATACCACAGACTCACAATATTTTTTCAGACACCTTTATTGAGTTATCACTTGTAACATAGACACATTTACATTCTTTTAAAAGTAATCAAACTATATTAACATAAACATCATACTTCACATATATTGCTATATATCATACAGCCTAAGCAATATTACACAAATTATTCAATTCCTACCTTTTTTTGTTAAACAAGAAACATTGTTGTTATACCATCACTTACTACATAGCCAATCATAGCCAAACATACATTTATATAAATAAAAATAAGCCACACAGACACAATCCTAGTCGCTAGCATTTTACATCACAAACCATACTGACACTCCCAGCTGCAAACATTATACATCACTTATAATCTACCCAATCTTTCTCATTCAAACATTATATAGTTCATTTAAGTCCTGCTGCCTTTTAGACCTCATTCCTCACTTGTATGTATTGTTCCCACAATTCCCATTTTTTCATATGTAGTTTGACCTTACCCTTTTCTAAAGATCTCAATTCCAGTTGTTTTATTTCTGTTAGTATATTCACTACTTCCAGTATAGTTGGTTTAGATTTTGATTTTGATTTTCTAGTAATTGCGTTTTTGCCAGCTGCCATTATTAGACACAGCACAATAACTTTTTTTTTTTTTTGTATAGCACACATTTTGCTATGCTAAGCAGATCTGTGTGCTGCTGCTACATTTATTTACTGTTTTTTTCAATCAATTTTCAAATTGACAGCATACTTACAGTTTGACCAGTGCATGAGCCATCTGGGACTTGTGATAATTACACTTGGTGAGAATGCTGGGAAGATTAGAGCTTAAGCTGTTTTGCCTTGGCTCTTTCATTTTCCCTATTTCATTTATATTGGGAAGCTCTGAGCTATAAGTAGTAGGTCTACAACATGCACTTCAAAGACACAGGCACTTTTGATATGGAAGGCTAGCCTATGTGTTTATATTCGTTTGCCAGCCTCATACCATTGGGTATCTTAAAGCAGTTTAGCAACTGATGATATAACAAAACTCACTCATCTCTGATTAGAAATTAGATTCTTGCTAGGTACAGATGCAACAGGCTGCACTTAGCTGCATAACATGCAGTCCCCCACAATTAGCACATTAAAATTAGGTCATAGCACTAGTCGTACTACATTGTACAACTTATCCCACAGCTGCTGCAAGCAATGCAGTATTATAGTTAAGTAAAGCTCCTGAGCTATACTATCATACTTGCATATAAACCTGAATTACACATTTATATAAATAAGCATACATATATAACTGCACCAGCCACTCTTTAACTGATAACCATCTCAATGGATCGTAAATCTCTCTTATTTAAACTCTGCAACTCTGCTTAAATCAATCAAGCTTTACTTTACATTGGTCAACATGGATGGCCAGCGTATGTGTTTAACCTCTGTTGCCAGCCTCATAGCATTGGATATAGCAATGATTTATTTTCACAGATAATGAACTCCTGGTAAATGCATATAACTCCATTTGAGACAAGTGCAAATATTTAAGAGCTATTTAAGAGTATTGCTCTAACACACCACACATTATGCAGCCGGCCCTGGCACATAATATAATATAATGTCATATGATGATGATGTAAAGAAATTCTTACTTACATCTCCTAGACCTGTATGGATTAAACCTCAGCAAAAATCAAAAATCAAACATCACAAAACCTAAAATAGTGTCGCTAGTAGCTGTAGCATATCCCAGTTCAGGTTTGTTATCTATGGGCCTGGTTGTTTGTTTGCAGTGGCTGTTAGTTTGTTATGAGCACATTTTCCAGGACATCTTGGATTAGCAGTAGCCATTCTTCATTTTAGTGAGAGGATCATGTTGATTGACCACTGGCTGGTAAAGGTTTACTGCTCTAGGGTGTGGAGTTAGCCCTCATTTGATCTTTTGAGCTTTTTTTTTTTTAATTCTTTCAGGCTTGCACCTTCTGGTATTTAAGCCCTACCTTTGAGAGGATTTCTGCTTATTCACACTGAGCTGAATGGAGGAGGAACACTGACCACAACTGTGATCTGAGATATATAACAATATGTATCCTGTTTTTTTTTTTTTTTTTTTTTTTTTTGCTTATTTTTACTAGTTATTGCTTATTTTAACCATTTATAGCACTTTTATTGTCTGAAACAAAGAAGAAAATCCCCAAAGAATAAACTGTGCCTGCAACCCAACAACAAATGTAACTGAAGAAAACAAGCCACAGAAACATGACTGGAAGAATAAAATTTAAAAGTTTAATGAGGTAAGCGCTTTCACACCAAATGCTAGTGCTTCTTCAGACCATATAAAAAAAAAACTACATCAGCAAACACTTTTAATATATTCACTCTAGTTCAAAGCAGCCAATAAACATCAGAGAAGAGTAAAAACTTAGCTACAGCTTGTATCAATAAATTGACACCGTGCTTTCAGAGCAGCTTTAATAGAAACCCTGGCGTCTAGACCTGGGTATTAATCAGCTTGCCATAAAATAATCCAATGCAATTCTCTGCTTTCAGTGAAAATTTTCACATCATCTCCACCTATATTTTCAGAAATAATTTCAACAACTTGAATGTTCATTTTCATTCTGCATACAGTGTCTGGCTAGTGCATTTTAGTGTCACCATTCCTAATACAATACATATGCTCCATGACTCATTCCATCAGTGACCTGTTAGTTTTTCCTACATAGAAACAGTGGCAAACTGTGCATGTCGTCAGATAAATCAAATTCCTGGTTCAACAGTTAGATTTAACTTCAAATTAATACTCAAGCTGGGTGACTAGATGAATAAAATATGCCGATGTATTAATAAATGTACAGAAATTGCATGTAAGGCATTGTTTAGTACCTGGCTAACCACCACCTTGTCTCTTGTCTTTTTCTTTTGCGTTTTTATAGCAAAGCTGCCATTTAAGAGATTTCTTCTTCTTAAAAGCAAAATTTGGTCCGTGACCAATAACTTTTGAAAGGTCATTGCCTAAGCTCAACATAGACGAATTCGACTTAATAATGTTCATTATGCCATTCATATGACTGGTATAAAATAAAGGCATGGGCACACTATTCCTATTACTAATGGCCTGGGGAGACTTTACTTTAAAGACTTGATTTGAAAAATATGGTGGTGCCTTATTTACCCTTTGCGTAGCTCCCATACTAATGTTCCTTTCAACCTCACATACTTTATAGCCCCTTTCATGAAATTCTTTTTTAAGCATCTGAACATCTTGCCTGAAAATTTCATCACAATTATTCAGTCTTGACACCCTCATTGTTTGGCCCTTGATAATATTCTGAAATATATGGCCGGGGTGCATACTGTCCTAGCGCAAGATGGCATTTCTCCTACAGGATTTTCTATATAATTTAGTCTGGAGGCTCCTGTTTGTGTCAATACTGACTAGCACACCCAGGAAATCTATTTCACTAGTAGAGAACTTGTATGTAAATTTTTGAAAAGAGGTAGTGGACTCCAAATAGCTAATGAACACCATAAGCTTTTCATCAGTCCCCCCCACACAAAAAACAAGCCATCTACAAATCTCCTGTAGAAGCTCACAAGTGGGGCATATTCATCCATATTTAGCAGGGAGTTGTTCTCCCTCTCTGTCATTACTATGTTGGTATAGCTATTGGCACAATGTATGCCCATAGCTACACCAACCTTCTGTAAAAACAGATGTCCTTCAAAAAGAAATACATTCTTTCCACAAAATTTCCAGGAACATGCACATGAGATCAGTTTTACTTGAGGTATACTCGCTGTGTTTAACAAGGAATTCCTGTGCCATGGAAATTCCCAGAGAATGAGGGATGGCAGTAAATAATGATACAACATCCATTGTTACTAGCAAAAAGCCATCTCTCAACTTCCCATTTATATTATATTTGTATAAGTCTTCAAGAAACTGTTTGCTGTCTCTCAGGACCTTATCCTGTCTCTCCAATAAAGGTCTCAGGTTCTTTTCAATAAATATAGAAAAGGGCTCTGTGAGCCAACTACTTCCTGAGACAATAGGTCTAAATGGTGGTTGTAATCAATTCTTATGTATTTTTGGGAGACCATGGAAAACTGGAATCAGTGGGAACTCAACAGATAAATAGGTGATAAATAGGTGTATAATTCATTGGTAATAATATGACTGCAATAACAGTCAAACAAAGCAGTATCACCCTCAGATTGCATGGTATTTATCACATCAAAATTAATTCTAGTATATACACTCTCATCTTATAAAGTAGAAAAAATAATATTAAAATAATATTCATAATCCATTACAACAATGGCACTGCCTTTATCAGCATTTTTATCATTATATCACCATCTTGTTGCAAAGACACTAGCGCTTCTTTCTCCGAGGCACTCAGATTACAAAACTTTCTGTTAAGCATGCCACTATTGGTGGCTTGCAACAAGTCATGTTCACATTTTTTACAAAATGTGCCTAATACCAGATGTAAATTTTGCTGAAAAGTGTTTCGTTTCTTAAAGCTAGAAGCCACTTCATCATTATTAGAATACAACATTTTAAAAATGACATTGCATGCAAACTTTTTAATGTCAATAACTGTCTCTTTAAACTGAGAACCTTGTGCTGGAATAAAATTTAAACCATGACTTAAAGTGACATCTGAGCAGCTGTTAAACATTTCTTAGAAACATTGTGTATTAACGATTGGTTTTCTCTTGCCACATTGTCCTTATCATTCGTTGTTCTTCCTCTTGCCAATGCCTCTTCCTCCCTCTGCTGTGCGAGCGATACTGGTGTATAGGTTCTTTCTGCCTGATGGGCAGTGGTAGTGGCAGAGGGCTGGAAGCTGTTTTCTGGACTGTTGTCTTTTTCCTCACATCTGGTGGTTTGGTGAGGCCAGGAGTAACTAAAGGGCCCTCAACAGTGGAGTGAGAACTGGATGGTGTGTCTATGGTTGCAACAGTATTAGCAGCACAAATGGTTTCAACACTAGTAACACTGTTCTTAGGAGTTATGTTATTGATCAAGTTACTGTTCAACATACTGTTTCTGGCCATGGTAACCACATTCCCTTGTCTGAAATCAACAGTGTCTCTATTCAACTTCTTTTGCTTTTGTATTTTTAGTCGCTGTTCACATGAAATAATATTATCCATCACACCATCCATCTTGGACAAAAATTCATCACCAAACATATCAGTTAGTTCACAGTATTTAGCATTAACAGCGTCACTTAATTCTAACTCAATAGGTTTAAAAAAGTCCAGTAGCAACCGGATATAGTTAAAGCTACATTCTGATTTCAGTTGCTGCCACTTACACAAGAGTTCAGCATAGGTTTCACCATATGTGGGCATATTTAAAACATGCAGCCCATGAGGTATAACTTTATGAAACAAACATGCTTCCAAGTGTAAACGTTGCCACTGAAGGCATTTAAGTTTATATATATATTTATATATATATATATATATATATATATATATATATATATATATATATATATATATATATATATATATATTATTTTCAAGTTCTCTTATTGCTGAAAATAGATGTGCTTCATTAAAATTCGATGTAACAGTTCCATTAACCAGCTCAGTGTTGATTTTTGCTAGAAGAGGGTTATGTCTGTAGTCAGCAATCTGGTAAAATGATTACTGGTTGTATTAAATCCATTGCACTGCTGATCTGTATCCAAACTCTCAGCCACGCTCTCAAGGGGAGAAAAATAACTGCCAGAAAAAAAGAAGAAAATCCCCAAGGAATAAACTGTGCCTGCAAGCCAACAACAAATGTAAATGAAGAAAACAAGACACAGAAACATGACTGGAAACATAAAATGTTCAAATTTTAATGAGGTAAGCGCTTTCACACCAAATACTAGTGCTTCTTCAGACCATATAAAAAAATTATATCAGCAAACACTTATTCAGCTGCTTTTACAGTATCTGTGTTTCCTCTTGTACTCTATTACCTCATCTTTGTTTTTCTGCTACTTTTTCTCTAAAGTGTTCAATGGCATCTTTTCTGCTGCATTTATTGCTGCTTGTTTTTCGCCTGTTTACATTTTAAGTGTTATTCTAAGCCCCTTAGTTTTGGTTTTAGCTCTTGGGCTTTAGGCCTACCCCTTAGTTGTCTCTGGCCTCTCTCCCTCAGATTCTGACAAATATGGATAAACAATTTCCTACATTTTCTACTGCCAGCATGCTTGATATGAGTATCCTGCAACAGTGTAGCAACTGTCTCATGTACACACACAATTATCTAGTGCTACCACCTAGGAACACAATTTGTGAGACATGCAATTACAAAAAGAAGCTAGACTCTATACTCTCTCCTTCACAAGCCAGTATATTTGGCACTGAGATGGTTGTCAACACAATCACTACACCTCAGACAGCACCCATAACTACAAAACACACACCCACATATGTGAAGGTTCTCAACAAAACAGACCAGGATGCTGTGCTAGAGATGGCCTGCATCTGTCTCACTTGGGCTTCAGGCTTCTGGCAAAGGTATTCCCTCCTCCATAGTGCCTTTTTCAGGTAAAGTCAAGAGGTCGATACTACCAACATAAAAATTTCAACAAAACACAAATTAAAGGTCATGCTGCTAAATGCTAGGAGTCTAAACATGAAACTGCACTCATTGCAAACATTTTTAACCCTGGAAGATGCTGACATTTATGTAGTCACAGAAACTTGGTTCAAAGCTACGGAGAGCACCCCAGCATTTCCTTGTTACTCATCCTATCATACATTAAGACCCCCAACTGTGGGCAGTAAAGCCAAAGGAGGTGGAGTTTCAATATATATTAAAGACACACATACCCCCAGGCTGGTTAAACAGTATGACACACAGGAGACACTCCAGGTGCATTTAACCATTGACAAGACCCCTATTCAAATTATAGATAGCTACAGGCCCCCAAATTTGACTCAAGATGCCCAGTCCACCTATCTGGACTTCTTCAAATCTATGAAGATCCAGCCCTTTACCCTGATCCTGGGTAACTTTAATTACTCAACCATAGATTGGAAAAACTACTCATGCCAGAACACAAATGCCCAGAGATTCCCCGATTTTATCAATGCAAATGCCTTGGAACAGCTGGTCAATACCCCCACAAGAGGTGATAATATCTTGGACTTGGTATTAACCAACATGAGTAACCACTGCAGCACCCCTACAGTATCATATTCCCTGGTAATATCCGACCATAAAGCGGTCATTTTCAAAATCACCATCTCCCTTGTCCCTTTTCTAGCTAGGGTCAAACAGAAAAACTTCTCCAAAGCTGATTACAACCTCCTGAGGGATGGTATAAACAGCTACACAGCCCTCCCCCTTTTGTAGGAACTGGCACCAATGTTCAATTCTACACCAAAGTACTACACAAGCATTTATATAGATGAATGGAATCAGGAATACCTGACAGGACAAAAGCATACTCAGCAAGGAAGAGTAAACCTGTCTGGTGAACATCTGCAATAAATAAACAATATAACAAAAGGAAAATAAGAATGCTGTCCAGGACAAAGAAGGAGCAGTGCCCAATTGGAAGCAATCTCTCCTTAGCCTAAATAAGCAAATAATAGCACTAGTAAAAGCCTCTAAAGTCCAATCTGGCCTCATCTACTAGAGACAATCATATGGCCTTCTTCACATATGTCCGCAGTCTCAAAGGAAGCACACAGATATGTTCAGAACTGGTGGTCAAGGACACCACATACACAAATGCTGTAGATATAGCCTATCTACTGACTGACATATTCAGAGAAACCTTATCCCCTCTGTACCCCCATCAGTAAATCAGTACATCTTCAGTACCTGCCCCCTTCCCCTTATCTTTAGGGGAACAGGTCATCACTGTCCTCTCAAAGGCAAAAAATACAGTCTCCATGGGACCCAATAACATCCCCAGCTGCATCCTTCATGAACCCAGGCATGAACTTGCAGCACCATTAAGCACCCTATTCAACCAAAGCTTTGTCTCAGCTGAGTAGAGCACAACCACTGCCATCCCTCTACACAAAGGTGGCACATCCACTGATCTGGAAAATTACAGACCCATCAACCTAACTAGTCTGATCTGCAAGACCATGGAATAGATTATCATGGACCTCATTAACAGGGACATTGGCAGCCTCCAAACACTCAACCCCAACAAAGTTTTGATTTGTCAAGGGGAGGTTATGTCTGTTAAATCTGGTTGACCTCTTTGAGACAGTCACAAAAGCCAAGGATGAGGGGAAGATGGTGCACACCACCTACCTTGTCTTGGTCAAAGCCTTCAACACTATTCCCCACTGGGGTATAATAGATAAACTTTCACAACTAGGCATCAATCTATGTTACCAGCTGGGTAGCAAACTGGCTCACTGATAGAACCCGCCTAATCAAAATAGGGGAAGTCACCTCAAACAGCAGACCCGTAGTGAGTGGAATACCCCAGGGATTGGTCTTGGGGCCTCTGTTATTCAGAATATACTTCTCTGAGGTGCAGGCCAGACCAGTGGGCTATGGCTGACCAAGTTTGTAGATGACTACAAGCTGAGTGTGGTCATCAGTTCCTCAGGTGATGTCAACTTCCTCTAAGAGGGTCTCACCCAAAAAAATGACTGGTGCCAGAAACATGGCCTCAAGCTGAATGCCAAAAAATGTATCATCATCTCTTTTGTCTAGAGTGACGTCCCCACATATTATCACATTAATAACAATGTCCTAATCAGTAGTGAGGGATTTGGGTTCCCAGGTTGATAGCAACCTGACTTTTGACCACCATATTGCTTTCATTGTACAGAAAGCTTTCTACATGGCACACCTCATAAGTAAGGGTACCTCATCCAGGGACAAAGAGGTCATAACATCCCTGTATTCTTCCCTTGTAAGGCCAATTATTGAGTACAATACCCCCTTCGGCATGTACCTTGCAAAGCACATGCAGCAGCTGGAGAGACCACAGAGGTTCCTCACCAGAAGAATCCGGGGCCTTAAACATCTATCCTACACATATAGACTAAAAGCTCTGTCCCTCTACTCAGTTTCATACAGACTCCTCAGTGGTGACCTCTATCTGGCATACAAAGCAATCTCAGACCCCACCTTGATGGGACTGCTGCATATCCACAAGTCAAGTTCCACTCGAGTAACCCACAATCACGACCTCAATCTGGTTGGTGATATCAATAAGACTTGTTGGTGGGACAGATTTGTGTCCCAGAGGCTCCCTCATCTGTGGAATAGAATCCCTCTCCACGTCAAGTAGAGTACCTCATTATCCCTTTTTAAGCACAACCTGGATAACTGGATGGGAAGAAGAAAATACACCCCTGGGATTCCACCTGTGTCCCTGCTGGACAGGGGCTTTGGGTTCTGACTTGTCTGAACATGGGCCAAACTCTTGGCTTGGCTTATAAGGGCCTCATGGCCAAAAGCCTAGTAACCTCCTATGATCCTATGATAATATATCACCTTTACCAAAGAGGCACCATGAGACAAAGTGCCAGAATTCTAGTACACCAGATCATGTTCTTTGCACATGTTTATGTGATTTTACTGAGTACAGAAAGGAAAGTTTAATTAATAAGAAAGTCTTGTGTCATACTGCCTTAGGTTTTGACACATCTAACTTATCCGGGCTTATTCTGAAAATGGACTGTTAGATTAAAGTCTACATCACCTTCCCATTTAATGACTACAGGATTCTATTGTACTGTTATTGGATGTTATTCTTTTTGGTTATAACCATTTGTGGTTACAACAAAATTCATTTTTTGAACACTAGTAACTTCTAATTTATTTTAAACTGGTACTTTTGTTACTGCATGCACTTTCTAGCTGTGTGGATATTGTCATTGGGACCCTAACAGTTTTACTTTTTTATTGCAATTTTTGCTGTCACAACAGCATATAGTTCCTTTTAAATGTTGGTATTTTTCTAATTATTTTAAACTAGTGATTTGTTACTATGAACATTTCTTATTTGCTTATGGCTGTTTTACCAAACTTTCTACATGTAATGTATAACATTGCATTTTAAACTTATTATATACAACAACAACTTTTTGTATTTACTAAGTGCAGTATATAGTATTACACCTTAATACATTATACATTTTGCCATTTTCTTGACCTGTCCTATTACATTGTATGACTATTACCAGAATTATATCATAAACCTAATTAATTTAGGCACTTACAATAATCTTATTATAATATTACTACATATTATTACACTAAGTCACACTGAAATGGAATATATTCCAGCACAAAGTTTATAGTTTCTAACCTTCATAGACATTATACAATGGATTCCCCAAACTCTTGTGAACTGGATGCTTTCATAAAGACCTGTTATATAGGGTAATGCACTTTCTGCAAAATATACATGAGGACAACTGATGGCACTCTCTGTTTACATTTCTTAAACTTACAATAACTTATTAATACACCAAAAATTGATGGCATTCTCTGTTTAAATTTCTTAAACTTACAATAACTTATTAATACACTCAAAAGGAAAACAACTGAGTGTGATGTTATTTGCCCATGCCATTATGACAAGACTTTCACTTCATTAAAGGAATTTACTAATGACTGGTGAATCAAAGTTTGTATGAAAAAGAACAGATGAACTAATGGGAACACTCATTTACCGGCTATTATATTTAAACTGAATTATGTTAAGGCTCTGAAAATCTATTATGAATCATTGGTTAAAGAGAAGCTTAAAAAAGAGAGCTTTAAATAAATATAAAGCTAAACATTAGGAGAAACATAGTGATTCATCATCTATTTCTCTGACAAGAAACAAGACGTATAGTAGTGAAAATAATGAGTCAGTGTTATGTAATGGAAGTACTTTGTTCATCAGGGAAGAATGATGTTAATAAGTCATACATAGAAGATAGTAAAAATAAAATTAACAGTCCATTTCCAGATAACTGTGATTATATAAAGGGGACACATATTGTCAATGGTAACATGGTAGATAGAACTTAAAGACATGAATCTAATATGAATGACTGTATAATTAATAAGCAGACTTGTCTATGTCCTGAGGAAATCATAAGACAAAGACTACTGACAACGATGGTACTAAGGTTGTTTCAGGGACTGACAATTCTGCCTGTCCCTATCCTGAAGTAATTGCACTTAACTGCAATGATGATATAAAGATCTATACTGAATAAAATAATTAAACAATCAATTTAGAGAAATCATTAAGGAAGAAAATAACACTAAGGAAATGGAAAAGAGAAATAGGTGGGGGTGACCATTTCAGTGAATCAGTTTAGACAAAGATTATATGACATGAAAATTCATATTTAGAAGATAATACTGTACCCTTTGAAGGAACTATAGACCATATAAATATTACTGCAGAAATAGGTGAGGACAAGGGGTCTACTTCAGACATTAAAATCTCATTACATTGAACTGCAAAACACTGAGACCATAGCATCAAAAACCCAAAACACTTAAAACCCAAAACAACGAAACCTCAGAACACTGAAACTTTGCATCATAAGATTGAAAACTGCAACGCACATGTAAATAACATCCCCTCCACCTATAACAACACAAAGCTAAAAAGCTTTTTACTATGTTTCTGCAGGGAAGCAACACCCCCTTAAATGAAATATATCAAATCCAAGATCACACTACAGTGGAAAAAAGTTAATTTCCTAATCTCACTGTATTGCAATCACCATACAGACTGTAAACATAATATCTAAATCAGTTACCTGATGTTATTTACATTAGTGTTGTAGTTTTCTATGTTATGATGCACACTTTCAGTATTCTGAGTTTTCATTGTTTTTGGTTTTCATTGTTTTGGGTTTTCGATGTTATGGTCTCAGTGTTTTTAGTTTCAGTGTCATGAGATTTCAATTTTTTGAAGTAAACCCAGGGACAAGCACTTAACTGACTCTGGTAAGACAAAGATATTGACACACAAGAATTTAAACAATGATACTGTGTCCCTTGGAGACACTAAAGATGAAGTCCTGATACCGAGTGAATGTATGTTGAAATCTGCAGATATGGACCAATGTAAACTTGATGCAAATTTAAATAAAATATCAGTTTTACCAAGTCAAAAAATAGCCAGTGCTATACATACATACATATATATATATATATATATATATATATAGTGATGAAACTACAGTTCAGTCAAGACATCGATTATTTTTAATTCATGTTATTGTCAATTATTTCATACTTGCTGCATTGAATCATATGAAAAATATAATAGTGGAATTTACTGAATTATTTAAAACCAACAAAATCAACTTTGAGCTATGGGAAATTATTCTATTAGTGTCTTTCTCAGACTGCATGTTTACTAAGGCTCACATGTTTAACAACCAGTTAAGACTAGTCTCCATTGTTTAACAATTGAATTTAATTCAATTTTGGGAGGAATATATTGTGATTATAGGATGTTTGCTCATGACAAGTTTCATCTAAATAGATACAGGGCCTTCTATGTATACAACAAGATAACTGACTACCTAAATTATTTTTATGGTAAAAAAAAGTGCTATTTTTCTAAAGCCCATCGTTTGGGTAACAAATATAATGATCTTATAGGATTATTACATGAAGAAAATTATCAAATTATTTCAACAGATAACTGATAGAATACCTCCTCTTTCCAAATTAAAGATTACATTAAATATGAATGTTTGTGCAGAAAAAGTTAAAGGTGGAGGGGTAACTATGTGGACCACACTTACAATTTCATCTTCACTGTTTAAGCATGTACCCAAGTTGGAATGAATAGTTATCCAGATTAAGGACAATAGAACTAACAATGCAATTCATATTATATTGTGTTATCATACTCCACATTTGGATACTTCTACACATTCTAAATACCTGCATAACCTAGAAAAATACTGGAATATAAAAACAGTATATTACTAGGGTGGTTTTACCTATGCAGGTATATTTTGGTAAAACTTAACTAGAATAACACTTTTTGAGTATGAATTTATGAGCATTATATTGACAAAATGTATGACTCAACTTGGCACTGTAAACATTAGAGGAGTGTATATGTCTGACTACGTTATTACACATATTCCAGACTTAATTGACGATGTTGATATATTGATGCCTCTTAGACTATCTGATTAAAATGTCATAAACTTTGGCCTTAGGTTTATGACTAGTAATAGAAGAAGTCTGCAAAAATATAATTTT
Organism: Protopterus annectens; assembly: GCF_019279795.1. Lineage (NCBI taxonomy): Eukaryota > Metazoa > Chordata > Ceratodontiformes > Protopteridae > Protopterus > Protopterus annectens. The sequence continues at coordinate 130,551,047 of NC_056736.1, forward strand.
GGATTCATTGATTATAGTAAGTTAACACCTACTGTTCAATGCAAGGAATGAAAATAGATTACTGTGTCAAATTCCTTGTCTTTTGCATATTGTTTACTTCAAGATTTATTTTCTTCTGTTGTAAAAGGCACATTAATAACATGGAGCAGGAAAATAAATTATCTGTTATGGTGGAGTATAGAATTAAGTAGGATGCTCAGAAAAGACAACAGTTTTACATTTATAAAAATATCCATCCATTAGGAATAAGACATTTTATAATCAAACATGTAAATATCTGAAATTTAAAATTAAATAGACTAAAAACAAATATGAAATTAAGATAGATCATGACATAGCAATCAAAAATATTTTTATAAATGCATTAATTCATTGAAGAATACCACTGTCATAACTGACACATTTAAAATAAATGGTTGCATTATTTATGATCCATGGGTTATGTCTAATGAGTTTTAATGCATTTTCTGCAACAAATAAAGATGGGGACATTTTGTAATCAAATGTATTCCAACAAAAATGAATAGTAAGTACTCTATATTTACTGAGCAATTAATTTTATATGCTATGGATAAAATTAAAAAGATATCTTCAATGGGTCTAGACTAAATTCTTAGTATATTACAAATATCAAGAATATACTACTCCCTGATCTTTACAAACTATTTAACACATTTCATATAGAAAGGCATGTACCAGAACAATAGAAAATATCTCACAGAACTTCTATTAAAAAAGTAAGCAAGACTCTATTGAAAATTACAGAGGAATACAGGTAATACCCATTTTAAATAAATGTTTTGAGAGATGTTTAATTGAGTTACTGTATACATCTGGTACAAACATGTCTACCACTGATATAGAACAACATGGTTTTATTAAATGTAGAGCAACATTAATTAATTTAATTAGTTTGTTACTGAAGCTCTTGAACAGGGTCTGCCATCTGATGTTATATTTCTGGACTTGTCTAAGGCTACTGATAATTTACCATTTAAAGGGATTGCAAATATTTATTAAAACTAAATACTAACAGTTGCATATGAAGATGGATTATGGACTGAATAAGTAAGACAGTACAAAGTGTAAAATTCAGAAGTGTACTTTCTATATATATCCTAGTAAAATCAAAGGTTCCCCAGCATAAAATTCAGAAGCATACTTTCTATATATATCCTAGTAAAATCAGGGGTTCCCCAGGCCTCTCTCCTAGGGCCTGAAACTATTCAATATATTTTCAACAATACCAAAAAATAAAGAGATTGGGTTATATAAATATGCTGATGACTGCAAAACTGGCTTCACACTGCAAAATGAAAAATTTCATCAAGCTTTGATTTCTTATATCAATACACTGACAGCATGGCGTACATTCATAAGTTTAAAGTTTAGTACCAAAAAGTACAATAGCATGTATTTTAATAGTAGCTTACTTCATAATCCTATTTATTTATCTACTGTCCTGTAAAAGGAAGGAGATCAATATAAAGATTTAGGTATTATGATTTCTTCAAACTTATCCTTTGAAAATCATAGTAAAGCTGTTTGGAGTGAGAAGGTTGGTCGCATTTTAAGAATACTAACAGCTAAGGATAAAGAATGCCTTTTAAAAGTTTTCAAATTCTTTATAAGACAAGTATTAGAGTATAACAATTCTTTTTCTTAATATACACATGGATAACTATATTTTCTGGAAGGTGTACATTGAAAACTCACCAAAAGAATAGTTTCAGTTAAGATTTTGGATTATGAGAATAGTTGTAGACAGCAGAAAATTATTCAGTAAATTACAGATAAATACATGGTAAGTTTATACTACAGCAATAACCAATGATTGGGTGGAGTATATTGAAGATTTACTCATGGTTGCTGTGGTTTAATCATGACAGTGAAGCCCAAGTGATTAAACTATGGCAACTGTGGGTGAATCTTCAATATATCACAACCAGGAGTTGTTTATTACTAGTATGCAATAACATTATTTAAGAAAAAAAATACTTTTGTCTTTGTATAATGGTACGGCAGTGTTCTACCACTCTGTTTGGTATCCTGGGTACTGTGATATCTTGATGTACTGTACAGGCATATGGGACTTACATTCCCAAAATACCTCTCAACCTCTCAGTGCAAGAAATCTGGACAAAGCCAGAAATAATGTGAGGGGGGCAAAAATAGTGATATATTTTAAATATTGTTCCTATAAACTTAGAAAGTTTCTAGAATAACATGTTTTGCATTATTATGTATTTTCTGAAGGATATGATGTCTGAAACTCAAATGGCTGTCATTATGAAATATTATTTAATAATTTCATTCCTCATTGTTTTACTAGAAAACCACAAATTTTATGAAGAACAGACCAAAAATATGTGGGAAACATCTGGACATTCTGCGAAAATCTGGACAGTTGAGAGTTATGGTTGCCACACTTACACAGTACATTAGTGCTTTGGAAAGGAAGGAATGGAGAAAGGGATATATCTTTTTTTTTTCAATTAAAAAAAAAATAAAGTTTGAAATCTGGAGAGTTTAAAGGTATGAGACAGACAGGGCAGAAATACAAGGATAATCAGGTAACCTTCTTTAGTTTTGCATAACGTACCTGATTTTCCATGTATTTTCTCTGTCCTGTCTCTTTTGTACCTCTGAATTGTCTGGATTTCAAAGTTTATTATTATTTTTTTAAAAATCAAGAAAACTGGAAAGCTCCATAGCATATATTAATAGAAGAATGTCTGGGCAAGCAGCCTTTTTTCTATTGTATATGCACGATTTACAATGGGCAGAATTATTGGGCTGACCAATCAGCATGCATGTTTTTCAATGTAAATGACCTGTTATTGTACAATAGCAAATAATATCTTTCATGATCCAGTCTTGCAAGTTATGTTTAATAATTATATTTTAACTGTGATAAGACTGTATGACATAACAATGTGAATTTTCAGATAAGTTATGTAAGAAAAAGCAAAAAGTATTTATACACAACAAATTCCATGGCTATTTTATGGAATAACATCCCTATTAATATTCATCTGGCTAATAATTTGACTGCTTTCAAGAAATCCTTAAATATATGGATAAAATACAAAGTATATGTACCTTATTTAAAGTAATCAATGTACCTAGCTGTGCATTAGGCCCAAACACTGTAATACTATTTATGAACTCTACAAATAAATATGTTTTAGTGTTTAGTGACTCTGTAGTGAGACACATATATCCCCCATTCAATAGTCTGAACAAAGACAGCATAAATCAAATATAACTATGACATAGTACTTGTGCATGGATGGGTGAATGGCTTATGGTGAAAAACATTGACTGAGATACAGAGAAACATGCCTGAACTCTCAATGCATGTCATTAATGTAGGTAAGACCTTGATATTGAATAGAATATGCCTTTCTGCATGAGTATTGCCTAGGCACAATGAAAAGATGATTAGTTTCAACAAATGGCTAAAAGAAAACTATCATTCTAGAGGAAGAGAGAGAGACAGATAGAGAGAGATAGAGAGAGAGAGAGAGAGAGAGAGACAGTCAGTATGTACCTGAATGGAATGCATGGCAGTCCTAATTGCTTTGCAAAGGATGATCTGTGCCTCTAATTGAAAGGCACAGATGCTAGCTAAAGCCTTTGTTGCCTTCATAGTTCCTTTCTCTTGGCATTGATCAATTAATGAACATTCCAATGTTGCAAACAATTCAATATCAAAGCAGGAGCAGCTCAAAATGGCTCTGCTCAATGCCAGAAGTCTAAATAAAAAGCTTCCTGTCCTTGAGACACTCTTGAAATTGGAAGGCATCAATTCATGTATAGTCACTGAAATGTATTTTAAGTGCTAAAGAAGCACTCTATCTCTATCTGGGTTTAGTGCCTACCATACATTCAGACCCAATGGCAACTGTGGTGGAGTGTCCATAGTTGCCAGAGACCATATCACCTCTAGACATATTCCCAGTCACCCACAGATTGAACTTATCAAGTTTCAATTCACACTAAACGAAATCAAGTATCAGTTTATCACCCTTTCTTTGACTCCAGAAGCCTATATCATATTCCTAAACATCATGGATGAACTTCCCATAAATATGAATGCTATCATTCTAGGAGACTTTAACTACCCATCACTTGACTAAAGTACCAAAATAACCAGTGAAGTATATGTTCAGAAGTTTTTAGATATAATAAATAAGAATTCAGTGGGTCATAGTGTCACTAATCAATCCAGAAAATAAAATATTCCTGACCTGCTACTTCGAAATGCAGCATTATTGTGCACAACTTAATAGTATTACCCCTCTAATTAAGTTAGACCATAAACTAGTAAACTTTTCACAAAAGTATCTAAACCCCCTGAAACTAATTTATTAGAATTCAAAGACTTCAGGTGCAAAAATCTCAAATTCTTTAATGAAGTATTGAAATTCACTTATAATAATATAACCTGATGCATTGCCTCAGCAGATAGATTCTCAAAGGAGCGTTATGCTTAGATATATAAATGCGTAGAATTGACAGTTCCATCCTGATCCAAATATAGTAGGAAATTTTAAAGAAAATCATCCTGCTGGTTCATCAACATAAATGAAATCTATAATAAAAAGGAAAAAAAATCAGTATGGCATACAGTAAATTTAAAGGCCCCCAAGTCAAGGAAAAAATATTGAAAATTTGGCTAAGGATTATAAAAAGAGTGTTAGATCTAGTACCACAATCCATGATCTCAGACTGGCATCTGAAGCCAAGAGCAGTTGCAAATCTTCCTTTAGTTATGTAAGAAAACTAAAAGCCAACATCCAACAGAGTACAAAATTCACAACAAGTAAAAGAACTACTCAGTCTTGGATATCATCAATACCCAAACAAATATATTTAGTGAAAATTTCACCCCCAGTTAACTATTGGAAGCCATTCAAATTCCACAGTTCTCAACCCTTCATCTTCCCTAAAGCATGTATACTGAAAGTCCTGTCCAAGATTAAACACATGTCCTCCACAGAACTGAATAACATACCTGTCTGTTATATTAACAGTACTGAATATTCCCTTGTAGAACCACTATATAGGCTAGCCTGGATACAGGCACAGTCCTGTACATATGGCGTACCACACTGGTGATGCCACTCCATAATGGTGGCGCTACTACATACTCTGGAAACAATAGGCCATAAACCTGATGATTTTCATTTGTAAGGTTATAGAACATATTATAACACACTTGATTAATATTGACATGGATAATTTCATCAGGGGAGATCCACAGTGATTTGGTTTTGTAAATAGTAGCTTCTGTCAAATAAACCTAGTTAACCTCTTTGAGAAGGTAACACAAGCTATTTAAAGAGGTAACACTGTACATGCAGCTTACCTTAATTTGGCCAAGGCATTTGACACAATCCCCTAATTTACCATCATTTAGAAATTAAATGCATTACAAATGGATTCTTATCTGGTAGGATGGATAGCAAACTGATTAAAAGCTGAAAGTTAGAATACATATAATGTGGGTGGCAGCAGCTGTAGCTGAGAGCATGACAATGATCAGCAGTTTCCTGCAGTTCTCAGTGCAGGAACCACTTTTCTTTGGTATTTTCTTCTCTGTTCTACAGGTGAAAAAACAAGACCTATGTTTAATCGGTTTTGTGGACTACTACAAGCTGATAGTCTTAGTTAAATCCCCCTCTCACACACAAATCCTCCTGCAGAAAATTATATATATAAATGCCTAGTGTATTGAAAATGGGCTTATATTAAATGCTGAATAATGTAAAATGGTTGTATTTAGCAAACAAGACAATCCCTACAATATAAAAACATTAACAATTCCACACTTCAAAAGAAAAATGTAGTTAGACACCTGGGAAGCTGGGTTGATAATTCCATCTCCTTTGATCACCATGTAGCAACCATCATCAGGAAAACCTTGTACTTTATGCAGCTGATTGCCAGGGAATACCATTGGGGTCAAAAGTGGTTATTATCCCCTTGTATGTAGCACTGATCAGACCAACTATATAGTGCAATCTATCCTTTTAATGTACCTCACCAGAAATATCAAACAACTGTAAAGAATCTGAAGTCCCTATAAAGAGGATCATAGACTTAAAATCCCTATGCTCTGAAAAAATATTAGAAACACTGTCCATCTTTTCTGTATCTAATATGCTCCTCAGTGGTAACCTATGTCTTGAATTCTGAGCAATCAGGGCCCAAGAAGTCCAGGATCTCTTGCAGATTCGTAAATTAAACAGACTCAAAAATACAAGAAAGAGATATCTAAACTTGCTTCAGCCGATAAATAAAACAAGGTGAAAAGACAGATTGATTACTCAGTGTCCTCTTTACCTCTGGAATTGAATCCCCTGCATATACACAATGTGATACACTATCTTCCTTCAAATGGGACCCGGATAATTGGATGTTTATTCAAAAATTCACCCCAGACATGATTGGCATAGCCGTCCTCGAGAAGGGACATACCGTCTAGCATGGAAACTGGCAAGGCATATTAGTTTCAACACTCTGTAGCCTTGAACATCCTATGATTCCTATGACATAGTGCTCATAAACAATTCAAACCAAGATAAACCTCACAGCCAAGGTCCTCCAATACGAAAAATACAGTTTATTCACAATAAAAGGTTAAGCGCTTTCATCAATAGACTTCATCAGAACCATAACTACATACAAAACCATTACTTATATATAAAAACCTTAATCATAATTGGATAACTGATAACCAATGATCTGTCCTTAAAGTGGAAATTCCAACTACAAAAAATAATGTGATGGATAAAACAATAGCATACTATATGTTGCTTTAAGAATATTTTTAAAGCAACATATAGTATGCTATTGTTTTATCCATCACATTATTTTTTGCAGTTGGAATTTTCACTTTGAGGACAGATCATTTCAATTATTGGTTATCAGTTATCCAATTATGATTAAGGTTTTTATATATAAGTAATGGTTTTGTATGTAGTTATGGTTCTGATGAAGTCTATTGATGAAAGCGCTTAACCTTTTATTGTGAATAAACTGTATTTTTCATATTGGAGGACCTTGGCTGTGAGGTGTATCTTGGTTTGAATTGTTTGGCAGTGTTACACCTGTTTTGGCACCTGTTCTTTTGTATAGTGCTCATAAAGTTATTAACATGCCACTAAAACTTGTGAACATTGGCTCAATCAGCACAAGACAGCACAGGCAGTTACCAGGCATGTGGTTCTGGAGACTACTAATGAACCTAGCTAAATTTTCCAACAGCACTATCTGTTTAAATGACTTAAAATCAGCAGGTAGATGAATAGACCCTGAGGGTATCAAACCTGAGTACAAGAAGCAATTCATTAACAGTTCATAGCATTAATCCTTTGTAATAACTGCCTGCACCAAGTGCACTCAATTTTCGATCATGACCCAAGTTGTGTATTTCCTGTCTCTTTTTAATATTTGATAGAATTCAGCTTTACCCATACTATCACTTATTAGTATTTGATTTAATTTGATGTTTATTTATTTTCTCCAGAATTAGCCTCACAAACAGTGAAGATGGATCACTTCTGTATCCTGGTTAACAAATAAAAATAAAATAAAAAAATGGATGTTGGCAAGCATCTACAGATTCAAGTACTTAACCAGCACAAAGTTAATGACTTTGTGCAATATTTCAAAGCACATCTTACCAAAAAAGAATAGGGGTTATTTTATTTACATTTTCTTTTATAACATGTATTTTGCATACTTTTATAATACATATTTAAGACACAGATCCTCTTTAACAATATTGTGAACAATATATAACTATCTCTCTCTCTCTCTCTCTCTCTCTATATATATATATATATATATATATATATGTATAAATATGTTTAGGTTTGTATCAAAATGTTGGACAACAGTTACATGAACTTGGAAGGTCAAAAGGCACTCTTTCAAGGTGTCATAACTTTGATTTTTAAATGTTTTAATCCACAAGAGTGAATGCACACAAACATTGGCTCTTGTGGATTCATCATTTTGAATGGAGATCGCACTATAATTGGGAAATTTACCCTTTCTGTCAATGTAGTGTGATCTCAGAGTTTGTATGTATAAGTGGCAGTGGGTGTGGAAGGAGTAGGGGGTTTGCCCCTCTGCAAAACATTTGAAGGACATAACCGAAGTCCAGGTAGTTTTGGTAAGGTTGACATTCCTGAGTTGTCAACTTTCCTAAATTACCACTTTTGATTATGTGATCATTCAGCATTTGGATTTTATGACATTTCAGGTCAGGCAAGTGATCACTCACACAAGTGTGTTGCAAGATTTTGAAAGTAAAACCTATCTATATCTATCTATATCAGCATCTATCTATCTATCTATCTATCTATCTATCTATCTATCTATCTATCTATCTATCTATCTATCTATCCATCTATCTATCTATGTATATCAGCATTTCCAATAAAACGGTCATAGATTGCTTTGTATGCAAGGCAGAGATTGCCTCTTAGTAGTCTGTATGAAACAGAATAAAGTAACAGTAATTTCAGATGATCCACATAGGACAGATACTGTTGACCTTGAATTTTCCTTGTGAGAAATCGTTGTGGTCTCTCCAATTGCTGCATGTCACTGTACTTCCCAATGCATGATCCCTCCTTGGTTAGGTCAGACCACAAATCAGTCTAGTTTGAAGCAACTATTGGAACTGACACCCTCATAGGAACAAAAATTATAAAAAACTTCACCAAAGCTAACTGCAGTGTACTAATTGATGGTATAAAAAGCTTCATACCACCCACAATTGCAGATGCCAATGATCACTATGCAGAAGTATATGCAAATGCCCTGTACAAACCCTTAAGTTACTGCATAAACCTGACTGGATCAAAACCAGATCTTCCCGTAAAAACATGCAACCATGGTGAACTTCAAGTGTAAACAGATTATATAACAAGAAGAAGAAACTGTTGTCCAAAAGCAAGAGGGATATCACTCTGCACAGGAAGAGTTCCTTCCTAAGCCTAAACAGGAAAATCAGAAATCTTGTAAAGTCTTCTAATGCAAATTACAAAACTAAAATCATATCCCGAGCCAAGGATACTCATAAGGCATTATTTAACTCTTCTGAAGTCTAAAAAGGAATGCCCAGCTATGTGCCAAACTAGCTGTAGATGTTCTCACTCATACTACACAGGAAGATATTGGCAACCTGCTGGCTGACAGATTCAGCATAAACTTCACCCCCCTATACCCCACCTTCCATATTCCAAAGCATACCTGAGACCAGTCTTTTGCCTAATATCCTTAGAGAACAGGTTATCTTTGCACCAGCTAAGGCCAAAAAATATGGCCTCAATGGGACCAGATAATATCCCAAGCTGTTTACTAAAACAATCTAAAACAAGAACTAGTAGACCCACTTGGCATTCTCTTTAATCACAGCTTGAGAACTGGATATGTGCCTACAGAATGGAGAACAACAACAGTAATGCCTCTGCACAAAGGGAGGGGGCATCAACTGACCCTAGGAACTAAATACACATAAGTCTAACCAGCCTCATCTGCAAGGCCATAGAAAGAATTATCATGGACCTTATCATTGAGGACATAGACAATCTCCAAATGCTGAACCTAACCCAGTTTGGCTTCATTAAGGGTAGATCATGCTTACTAAGCTTGGTAGACTTCTTTGAGAATGTCACCGAAGCCATGGATGATGGTAAGACAGTCCATGCAGCCTATCTTGACCTTGCCAAGGATTTTGACACACATAATTCCCAACTCTGGCATCATTGAGAAACTCTGCCAGATAGGGATTAACCCTTACATTATTAGTTGGGTAGCCAACTGGCTCAGTTACAGAGCACACTATGTCAAAATTGTTGACCCCACCTCTACCACTAGACCCATCACCAGTGGAGTACCACAAGGGTCTGTGCTGGGCCCCTCACTGTTTGGCATGTATTTCTCAGACATTCAGGCCAAAAAAGACAGACTTTGGCTCACCACGTTCCCTGACAATTGCAAAATGAGAGCAGTCATTGAACCCCCCCCACCCACGATGTCAACATATTACAAGAAGGACCAACACAAACAAATGACTGGTGCCAAAGCCATGGTCTAAAATTAAATGCAAAAAAAATGCATTATTATTCCTTTAGTCAAAAGTGTTCTTAAAATAAGAGCTGCCAAGTTATAATAATGTTTTTATTTTGGAAACTTTATTATGTTTTTTAATGGTTTACATTATGTTATAAAGACAATCCCCCAGATTCTGCAAGCCCTGCATGGTGTGCAGGACTAGTGCAGGAACTCCAGCAGGCAATATGTCTGCCATATGATCCAGGAATAACCTGTAGGGACATGCACGAGCACTCCTGCACTAGTCCTGCACGGACTCAGCCCCTGTATACAAATTACCCCATTTGTAGGAGAAATCCATGCACATGAGGTAAATTTCCAATCCAGGAAGCTGAAAATCAGCAGTGCAGGACTAGTGTAGTCTGAGAAAATGTACTCCACCAGTAACAGTACATTTCTGCAAATTACAAAACGGAGCCATGACAGCTCCAAATAAAGGGTGTATATCATGTGGAAAGCATGCCAATGGCCAACTATAAGGCCACTGGCATGGAAAACATTTGCAAAAATAAAAAAATAAACTTCTTTTTTTTTTAGCTGATCTCAGCTGTTTAAGTGTAGGGCAGCAGCATGCAAATGAAATCGGGAAGAAAAATAAGAAAAAAAAAACTAAAATAAGCATTCTAACCAAAATCGCAATTTTGCCATTATACTCAATGGCAGGCAGAAGACAACATGGCCAGTGAATAGTGGTTGCTAAGGGGGGAGGCTCAGTGTGTGACATGTACCTATGCATCAGCAGGCAATCCTATGCAAATGAGGGGAATGATGCTGAATCCCAGATTTCCCCTACATGCTAGTCAGCACCCAACAGTGTAAGAGCAGGAATAGCTTGGTGCAAGCCTAGAAGTTAGCTGACATCATAGGGGTGTGTGTCAGGCATACTGTAAGCAGATTGGAGCCCTGTGGCTTGGGTTTGCTCCTAGATAAGCAGAGATAAGCAAGGGGGTGTGTCTGTGGCTGCTTAGCACTCTTTGCATTGCCTAAATGGGTGAGCGTGCCGCGCACCGGGTTTTAAAGGAAAAAAAAAAAAAGTAAACCAGGAAATAGCAGCTCTATGCACATTTGAGCACTGCATTTGCACAGTGCACCCCCAGACTTAAACAGGAAGGCAATGAGAAGGGAAAAAAGCAGTAGGAAGGTAATCTAGGAGAACTAGCATAGCTGGCAGGTGAAATGTATCAGAATCACCCAATTACACAGGTAGCAGACCAGCCCAGCCCAGAACACTATTATAAACTATGCAAACATCTTTTCCTCTGGTTTTTCCCATACTCTACACCACCGGTGTATACAAGTGGGGAACTTTTAACAAACAAAACAGCAAAATGATAGGGGCTGCAATAGCTATCATACAACAACATGTGGAAGAGGCTGAGGGTAGTGAGAAACTGAATGCTGTCAACCAGCCAACAGTGAGGAAACGGAGAAGAGTGTACAGACCCAGGGTAACCTACCAAGGGCTGCATCAGCTGGAGTTAGTTGAGTGCTATAGGGTGGATAGGGACCTCCTACAGCAAATTGTTGAGCTGTGCCGGCCAAGCCTGACACACAGAACTAACAGAGGGGAACCCATCCCAGTGGATACCAAGGTATGTGTAGGCCTAAAAATACTAGCTACACATACCTTCCAAAGGCCAACTGTGTATATGATGGGTATCTCACAGGCATCAGCATCCAGGCTACTCCAACAGTTCCTGGATGCCATGTCAGCACATGTCTATGAGCACGTATGTTTCCCGAACACCCGTGAGGCGTTGGCCAGTAATATGCATCTGTTCCACCAAATAGAAGAATACACTGAGGTAGTGAGTGCTATAGACTGCACGCACATATGCATCAAAGCACCACCCAGTGAGCGAGGTAGGGTCTACATCAACCACAAGGGCTTCCCCTCCATCAACTGCCAGGTCGTGTGCGATGTCCAGGGCATAATAATGAATGTGTGTGTTGGCTGCCCTGGAAGCTATCACGATTCCCACATCTGGCATCTGATGCAGCTATGCCAGAGATTTGCCAGTGGGGACATCCCATACAGTCACCTAGTGGGGTATGCTGGTTATGCACTGAAGCTGTGGCTGATGAGACCCATCAGAAATGCAGACACACCCGAACAAGAACTCCATAATGATGCACATGCACAGACCATAATTATAATAGAGCATATGTTTGGGATGCTCAAGTCATGGTTCCGGTGCCTGGACATATCTGGTGGAGCCTTGCAGTACTCACCAGTTACATGTACCCAAATTGTCATCATATGTGCCATGCTACACAATATGATCCTGCGGAAACAGCTGCAGCAGGAGCAGCATGGGGCAAGGCCACATAGCCCCCACCCATTGCCAAGGACTGCACAGGCACAGAGTGACTCAGAGGAGGAACAACCTGAGCCTGCCCCAGTAGTGTGTGTCCAGTATGCCCTAGCCTTGGCAAAGAGGCAACCCAGAGCACATACACTGACACAGGAGGGACCCAGGAAATGATACTTCTCTCCAACTTACACATACAGTAAAAGGGATGCCAAACATGACACTACCTGTGCTCAACCATGTGTAGGGAGTGTACTATGTGCATCCAACATAGGCAGCCCTTCAGAACCACCCTCAATACTGGAACACCCACAAGGTAAGTCACTCAACCTACCAATTGCCGACTGTAGTAGTATGTGCTGTTACCTGTATCTATGGTATGGATGTGAGCATGCAAGGGAATCAGGTGGCTGAATCTGATGCCAGAAGATAGTAGACACCTATAGTGGCAGCATGAGATCTGTAACAAATACGGGTGTCACCATGGTAGCCAATACTACACATGGTAACAAAACCCACTGCAGGAAATGTGCTGGGCCACATGTGTGTCCATATGACACACACATTCCAGTCAGGGAGGTTCACATACCCAATAACAGTCACAGCCAGAAGGACAGGTGTAGACAAACACAAACAAAGGCTGTGCTAAGGCCACTGAATGATGCCTATGGGTAACCTCTCCCCCAGGCCTACACAGACAGACTACATCAGGTCAGGAAGTGGGATGTTAGTTCTGAAGGGTAGGAAGTCAGAAACTAATATGTAGGTCAATGAAACATAGGACATGTAGTACACTGACATGCCTCTAGTCAGCATGATAGCTTAGAAAATATAATGAAATGGAGTACCTGACATACCAGTACAGTCATAGCAAATGTGTGCAAGTGTCAGGTGTGCCCCCCCAATCCTGTGTGGCAATGTAAAAACAGTCAGGTGTGCCCCCCATATCCTATGTAGACAGTAGTAACAGTCAGTTGTGCCCCCCCCAATCCTATGTAGACATGTAGTAACAGTCAGGTGTGCCCCCCCAATCCTATGTAGAAATGTAGTACCAGTCTGGTGTGCCCCCCAATCCGATGTACACACTTTGTAATATTCAGGTGTGCCCCCCCATATCCTATCTAGACATGTAGTAACAGTCAAGTGTGCCCCCCCAATCCTATGTCAACATGTAGTAACATGTATGTGTAGGTACAATACCTGTAGAGCACAGATGCCCAGAGGTGGCCAAGGTAGCAGGATAGATTTTAGCACTTGCACAATATGCAGGTATGTGTGTATTAGGTTGGTGTGTGTTTCATATTGTGTGAGAGTGGTCAGTATGTATGCATGTTGAAGTATGACCTGGTGGCCATTGCCCACTACTGCTGATGACAGGGCCAAGTCCTCACAACTGCAGTGCCAAAGACAATTCCCACGAGTATAACATGCTAGCAGTAAGCCATTGTAAATGCATGGTCATAATATGTGTCACCATCTGAATGATTGACATGGCATGGCTATTGGGCTAGATATACAAGCAGTACAGAGGGGAAAATACCCAGACATACAGTATATAATGTGCAACTGTGAAATGGACAAACCCTTGGAATTTTACATACAGGTATGCATCACATTATCTGGGCCTGTAGTAGGGGATATCGGTGTCGTCTGCCCAAACACTTGCTGATCACAAAGATGGTAGCACTAATGTATTGGGAAACAGCTGATGTACCTGCACATGCTAGCATAACTGGAATGCCCCATGCATAACTGTGCATCAGATGCAAGTAGTGTCCATAGCACACATGCACCAGGCTCACCCAAACACCACCCACAGGTACCTTTCTGGTTGTATCCCTGCTGTGGGGAATGTGTACAATATGACCCCACCTGTATATGGCAATAGTGAAAGAATGCAGCATGCAATGCAGGTGTCCAATGCAGGTGTGTTCCTAGCCATAGGTATCACCCTGCCAGCATCCACACCACCTGATCATGACTGGTAGAAAGTATTGGCATGAACACATAGCACACCTACTCTGTCACCCCAGGGGAATATACTGTATGATGTTCTTTGACTGTAGAACTGACAGAATGCAATGGCCTGCCACAGCTGGCCCGCATAAACACCAAATGGCCTACAAGCCTCTGCCAAAGTCTTGTGTCTCACAGGTACTGCCAATGCATGTTATGTCAAGGACACCCAAATAAAACATAACACACTCCACATAAGCCATATGCAAAGCCATGTGGACAAACCACAGTAACATGTCCGCCATGTCTCACTGCATGAAATGTGGACCAACACCAAAACACAGCTGTGATGAGGTGATAACTTTAGGGAAAGTATCAGAGAATGTATGTATAATGTTTGGAAGAGGATAGAATAATAGAGGGGGGTGGGAGCATGGGCAGTATGGAATGTGCAAGGTCCGACACACAGCTGTGTGCCCACACTATCCCTGGCTGCAAATACATAAATGGGTGGCTACATACCTGTTGATACACCACAATAGGGGTAATGTCCTGACTCATGGCCCCTGTCTCTTGGTAACCTGTGTGAATCTGTACAGCTGTGAGGTATTTTCCACAGCAAGATAAGGCCATACCTTCATGTCAATGTATGTACAAGTATGGAATCCTCTGCTAGCACTGTACCAAGGTGCTGAACCGGATACACAGACCCAGATGCAAGTGTCTGCAGCTCCGCCTCCAGAATGGCATAACTTACCATGAATATGTAGGCATCTACCCACAATACCAGACAGAGCTGCAGTCACCCTTGTCCCCCCAAGGCATCACTGTGAGCAAAAATGTCCACCTGACAGTATATGAGGACATGAAACATCACAGTGTATAACAGCACACATGTCTGAATATCTCTGCTAACACCAGTACCATGTAGCAGAAGCAGCACAGACACAATCACCTACAGTACACACTATCCCCTGCAGTTTGTCCCCATATTGCCAAATGATCTACTGATAACCTGCAGAAACAGTTTTCTGCCTGTAGGTGTACAACACAAAGGTTTGCACTGGAGTACAAACTACCTGGAATGGATCCACACATTCAATACAGAAGGGCATACTGGGCATGCTCACACACTTAGAGAAATGAAGGCAATGTCAGACAACAACATACTGAAAGGTCATATTGGGCATGCTCACTTAAATAAATGAAGTCCATGTCTGCAAACAACAGTGGACCATACATAATCTGACAGTTGCAGATGTTAGTGGATACACTCTTCAGTATGCACCAGTCATGCTTTGCACACACAGTGGATAGGAATACAGACATATATCCAAGGACAACACACTATAATAAGCCAAATGTAGACATAGATAGATGTGTGGAAGAGAGTGACTGTGACAAAGAGCCATCTACCACAAGGGTTGTCCCACCTTGCACACAGCCAAATAGCTACAACCACATGATGTGTAAATGTCACTCACTGTAGACATTAGCCACCAGTATCAGTCAGCATTACAGACTATGTACTGCAAGTGCTAGCTGTGCAACATGACTGTACAAGGCAGTAGTCATCTAGCAGCTGTATACACATACCTGCGGAATATAACCCTGCATGTGCCCACATGTGGTGTGTCAGCATCTAGATAAATGGGTTATGGCCCATGCACACACACTGCCCTCCCCATAGCCCTACTATGACAAACCTGCTGATGTCATCTACTTTGAAATACACCTTTTGGAATGGAGTAACCTAGTAATCTCTGTGGCATGTCCTAAAACTGTGTAATGCTGTAGTGTGATAAACTAGTTAGTAGGAGTTCTAATCCCAGACATTGCAACTGTGTGTGTGTGTCTCTGTCTGTGTAGGGAGCAATGCTTTTTAGGCTAACCATGCTCAGTACAATTCAAATGCCATACTTTGGCAATGCTGCTGATGTCATTCACTGTGAAATAAACTTTTGGGAAAGATGTAGCCCAGTAATCTCCATGGCGCAATATATAACTGTGTACTGCAGTAGTGTGATAAACTGGTTAGGTTTGAGTTCTAATCCTAGACATGGCAACTGTGTGTGTCTCTGTCTGTGTAGGGAACACTGCTTTTTAGGCTAGTCATGTTCACTACAATTCAAATGCCCTACTTGGCAAGGTTGCTGATGTCACTCACTGTAAAATACACCTTTGGGAAAGATGTAGTCCAGTAATCTCCATGGTGCATCCTATCACTGCATACTTCTATAATGTGATAAACTAATTAGGTAAGAATTCTATTCCCAGACATGGCAACTCTGTGTGTCTCTCTCTGTGTAGGGAGCAATGCTTTTTAGGCTAGTCACATTCACTACAATTCAATACGCTGTAATCTCTGTGGCACATCCAATAACTGCATACTGCTGTAGTGTGATAAACTAGTTAGACAGGAGTTCTAATCCCAGACATGTTATATGTGAGTGTGTGTGTGTGTCTGTGTGTGTGTGTGTGTGTGTGTGTGTGTGTGTGTGTGTGTGTGTGTGTGTGTGTGTGTGTGTGTGTGTGTGTGTCTGTGTGTTTGTGTGTGTGTTTGTATCTCTGTCTGTGTAAGGGGCAATGCTTTTTTGGCTAGTCACACACTACAATTCAAATGCCCTACTTTGGCAAGGCTGCTGATGTCATTCACTGTGAAATACACCTTTGGGAAAAATGTACCCTTGTAATATTCATGGTGCATCCTATAACTGTGTATTGTTGTAGTGTGATAAACTAGTTAGGTAGGAGTTCTAATCCCAGACATGACAACTGTGTGTATCTCTGTCTGTGTAGGGAGCAATGCTTTTTAGGCTAGTCACACTCACTACAATTCAAATACCCTACTTTCACAAGGCTGCTGATGTAATTCACTGTGAAATACACCTTTGGGAAAGATGTAGCCCAGTAATCTCTGTGGCGCATCCTATAACTGCACACTGCATCTTCACAGCCCTGAAGGTGGCTGTGCGGGGACTGAGTCGGAGAGCCAGGCCGACCATCTAGTCATGACACGTGGCCCTCAAGCTGGCATAGAAGATCTCCCAACTGCTGATTGAGCTCTCTACATGCCTCAACCCAGACCTGGTGATGGGTGACAGCTTCCTGTTCATGCCCACTCCTGGGGGCGTGAGCCCCATCCCCTGAGATGGTTGCACCTGAAGGTGGTGCAGGACCAATGGACAAGGAGGTCCCGGGTTGGGCCCCAGATGTGCTGGTGCCCGGTGCCATGGCCAGCTGTGGTGGGACAGGCGGGTCCGCTGGGACCTACATTCCCATACGTGCTATGGTGTTTATGTTGTATCAACATATGTGGGTTATTAATAGTCAGCACATTCCAAGGTTAGGTTAACAGCATGCATAGAAATTCCCATTAACCCAGACACCAGATATGGAACAGTTGCATAGCAAACGGAACACATGCATATATGGGATCACAGTGGTAATAACAACAGCATGCAGGTACATTGATGGCACCATGCCACCAATGTCAGAGTATTTCAACATAGCACATGCATAGAAACAGATTTAAATAATTATCAACCAATAGGGCATATGTCCCAACATAAAAGTGGAGTCATCACATACCAGTTGAGGTGGGTATTTAGTGTATTGTTTGAGATATGGTGGGGGAAGAGAAAGATTTCAATTAACAACTAGTATATTCCTGTAGTTCGCATTACTTTCCTAGTCAGTGCTGTTATCTGTACCTTACAAGTATTACTACACCACCCTATTGCCTTAGTTGGGACAGTGATATGGCTGTCATCATCTTTATACATGAACTGTTTTTTCCTGCAGTATACACCTCTTACCTGGTATACCTGTGGAGGAATTGTTTATTAACACTAACTAACTCCAGATTGATGTTATGCACATACCTGTCCATCTCTTTTTGCACAGACTCTGGCCATGTCTTGATCACATGCAGGTGAACCGGGACATATGTAGACTATTGCCCTCTTCAACCTTTAGTGACTTACAGGACTCTTATACAGGATTTCCTACACAGTTATATTATGTAGCACAGTGTTGGTGACAGTGATCAGTGATACCTTATTATTCAGTGCAACTGCATCACTCACAATTCCATACAATACCAGAGTAAACAGTACAAGTACAGGATATTGCTGGACACATTGTTCATATCTGACAGACCTGTGGGAGCAATGCTTGTTAGCACTACCTGAATGTTGCCACACAAAGTACCAGATTCCACATTACTATTATGCACATACATCTCACTCTGTTACTGTACACACATTGGTCATAGCTTGATAACATGGGGGTGTAAATGGGACATATGTAGCTTATTACTCTCATAAGATTATGGGGAGTTGCTAGTGTGCCAGCTTTGTTCTCATAGATATGTGACAATCAGTTGTATTTCCTGTTTGCTGCCTATACATCTAGGGTCATCCCACTGATTTCCCAGGGGGACAAGGGGACAAGCAGCAGATATGGGCCCATATACTGGACATTCTGGACTTATCTGTACAATTGTGGGGTATTATTCTGTATGCAGCCTATTTCCACTCCCAGGATTCAGGCCATGGCTGTGTCTGCTAAAACTAAAACACTGTCCATCACAGTCATGTGTGCTATATAGATATTGCTGTATATCTCCTATCTGCTTTTTGTCTTATAATTTTCCTGTGGTTTTACATTCTGACCTTGTATTACAACACTATTATACAGGATTTCCTAGTCAGTTATATTATGTAGCACTGTGTGGGTGACAGTGATGAGTAATACCGTATTATTCAGAGCAACTGCATCAGTCACAGTGTTGGTGACAGTGATCAGTGATACCTTATTATTTAGTGCAACTGCATCAGTCACAATGCCATACAATACCAAAGTAAACAGTACCAGTACAGGGTATCATTCTTTTATTTCTGGTCACATTGTTCTGTTGTATTTCCTGTTTGCTGCCTATACGTCTAGGATCATCGCACTAATTTCCCAGGGGGACAGGCAGCAGATATGGGCCAATTTACTGGACATTCTGGATATATCTGTACAGTTGTGGGGCATGATTCTGTATGCTGACTACTACCACTCCCAGGATTCGAACCATGGCTGTGTGTGCTAAAAATACAATTCACGTCTCAGTTGCATGTGCTCTTCAGATTGCGTTGTCTGTCTTTTCACTGTTTTCTGTCTATGTGTCTCTAAGTGACATCTGGGGGTTACGCCAGTCATATACAGACATTCCTATACATTCTATTTATGTTGCACAGTGTGGGTAAGAGTGCTTAATACAACAGTACTATTAAGTGATTGCAAATCTACATTACCATATGATGCCAGAGTATACACATGCAGTCCAGCAGTTAGACCTTTATTGTCAGGCTATTATACTTTTATTTACATAAAAACTATATGAGACTCTTCTTGCCATATTCTCCGGAGTATGCTGTACTTGTCCTAAACAATACAGGTTTTATACTGGCATTTAACTTACTAATGCTTTTAGATTTATTTCCTATGACAGTACATGCAAGAGAATTACTAACCTGCCTCGTGTTGCAACCTCTACAGGCGACAGCCTTGGGCCTTCTGGTTCGTGGACTGTTCACTTGCCACTGTGGAGGATATAAAAGGAATATTTTGCTACACCTATCCATAATATACATGAGCTGGCAATTATTAAACACGTAGTGGAATGATACTTACAGCTGGGACCTCCCCTGTTGTCCTAGCCTCTTAGAACCACTAATCCAAGAGGTCCCCCTTTTGCCACTTCAGGTCGGCATAGTGATGCCTGACCTGCTCACTAGTTTGGGGTATGCCAGTGGCACTAATATGGACACAGGCGAGATGGTACCAGGCTTCCACCTTATACTGAGAACCCTGGTACTGGCCCTGCAGCAGTCTCTGCTCATGGTCTTTGGCAAGGAGTTCTGCCATGACTCTGGACTCAGGGATGCCCCAGCACTGTGCCTGGAAGCACACTCCCTCTCCCCTTTCTGCCATGGTGCCTGCAAGGGGAAGCTACAACCAGTTATGAGATGTATTCTCGCCTGTTGGGTTTAAGTAGGGCTGAATTCCTGCACTTTGCTGTGATTGGCCTGTTTTGAAAAGGCTAAGCTATGGGCAAACCTGCTTAGCTAAGGTTGGCATTGTTTAAAGGGGTATACCACTGGGCACATTGAGTTAGCTGGCCTACACATTGCTTACACCTCCTAAGCTAGCATGTTCAATGCTTAGTGTTGCTTAAAATTGACTTTGCATTATATTTGCTTTTTGGCATTGATTTAGTATT
Source organism: Protopterus annectens (assembly GCF_019279795.1). NCBI lineage: Eukaryota > Metazoa > Chordata > Ceratodontiformes > Protopteridae > Protopterus > Protopterus annectens. The sequence continues at coordinate 130,571,723 of NC_056736.1, forward strand.
CATTACATCTTATATATATATATATATGTATAAATATATATATATATATATATATATATATGTATAAATATATATGTATGGTATCCATGATTCATGTGTACATACACTGTATGGGGTTCTTGTTTTTAGTAGGGGACTTCAACACTCTATTACATTTACACCTCAAATCTGGGCTTACTTCAGTACTCCAGTTCACATATTTATGTTATGTAGTAGGCTATAGAACATATGAGTGTATACTGATTCATTTCACATGTTCAGTTTGATTTTACTATAGTGAGGGTTTGTTTGGTGATACCTCACTCTTGTGTACTGTTGTGATGGCTTGGTGGTTAACTACTGTGCCTATAATGCAAAGGCTATTTATTTTGTTTCTGGCCAGAACAGTGGCTGATGCATACAGAGTTCTAAAGGCACTTTTAAGCAGTTGTAAGTGGGTTTGCACAGGTTTGCACGATGGTAAGCACTGCTAACCTTCAGTTAAAGATGCTTACAGAAAGTTAGCTTCCATATTGCTTAACCTGTGTGCACATTGCTTACCCCCATGCAAATGGGCTTATACCCACTTACTAGTGCTTATATATGCCTACTCCCGCTCACTACAGCTTATACCTGCTTACTAGTGTTTACATATGCTTACTCCCATTTACTACTGCTTAATAGTGCTTACACTTGCTTACTCTCGCTTACCACTGCACTGATTTAGACAGTAATGTCTAATGGTTCGTGAAAAGGTGAGGGATTTTGAAGGTGTATGGAGTTATCATTCATTACACATTTTACCTTCCATTTGTATCCATGATTCCTGTGTACATATACTGTATGGGGCACATGTGATTATCTGTGAATTTTGCAACATTATGACACTGTCACCTGACATCTGCATTTAATGCAATACTCCAGTTCACAAATTATGTTATTTAGTAGGTTATGCAACTAAAATATTGGTTATACCGTGATTTGACATGGAAAATGGAATGTGCTGCAGTGGGACTCGAACCGGGAATGTCTGCGTGTAAGGTGAATGCTCTGCCCACTACACTATTACTATACTGCTTCATTTGCATATATCTTTCTTTTTATCCTCTTCAGCTATTTATGCTGCATTAACCGTAGCTATGCGTTGGGCAATCCCACGCACCTATGGTTAGATTTAATCAGTTTCATAAAAATAAAAATGGTATTTTTATACTGTTTGTGTTTAGTATTGCAGTTGTACACATGGGGGGATGTTGCTGGGGGTATGCGGACACTTATGAGTGGTCTCGCTCATTCTTTTGGGCTTTCTGATGTTCTTCATTGCGGGGGCATGTATATTCTGAGAGCTCTGCTCTCAGACACGCCCCCTGCACACTTACACAATCCATGTAAGATTAGGAGCGCAGGCACCTTGCCTTTATTGATATTCATGGCGCGCTGCCATCCTGCTCCTAAATGGCCGTTTCCATGCAGGAATAAGCTAGTCCTGCACGGAAGAATAGCAAATCTGGGGGACTCTGTGAGTATCGTCACAAAACATATTAGAAACATTTTTAAATTAACTCATTGGCTTACATTTAGGGGCTTGTATTTGTTATTGGGTTTTTGTATTCAATTCCTTGGATGGTCTAACCCATGATATTTTGATTATTTATTTAAGACTCTTAAACAAATGTTACGGAAGTATAATTTTTACATTAAATTTTGTACTAGTTTAATTTGTGGACAGAGTATTTGGGGGGGTGTTTAACAAAAGGGGATCATGATTGGCTGACTCTGATATAAATATGTTGTGTAATTAATTCTCATTGTTCTGATGAAGTTTGGGAGGTCACCCAGATGAAAGTGCTTAACTTTGTATTGTGTTTATATCTATTTCAATGTTTTTATTTGGATTAAACCAGTTGGTTTTTATGCCTGTGGTACATTTTTGTGGTTTTGGTCTTTGTGGAACACTACGGAGACAACTAATAGAGTATACTGCACCCTTTTGCATCTATCTCACCACACAACTGCAGCAGATGGAGAGGCCTCAGACGTTTCTCACTAAGAAAATACAGGGACTCCAAACCATAACTACATGGACAAGCTAAAAACCCTTTCACTTTACTCTGTATCATATAGGCTGCTGAGAGGTGACTTGTGCCTGGCCAATAGAGCAATCTCCAACCCTGCACTAATGGAAATCCCGCACATCCGCAAGTCAAATGGCTCAAGAGTCATTTGATCTAGAGATCTCACCCTTGCTTGTGACATTACCAGATATGTCAACCAGAGACTGACGCTTCTCTGGCATAAACTCACTATTCATATAAAACAGAGCTCCAAACAGATCCTATTCAAATGCAACCTAGATAATTGGATGGGAGACCACAAATTCACCCCTGGGGTTTGTCCCTCATGGACACGGGTAGCTGGTGTTGATCAAAGACCCGCTTAGTTCATAAATTCATTCTTAACTATCCAAAAAAGAGCAAATGTGAATACTTGGGATTAAGATTGCTAGGTTGGTAAAGGCTTTAGGGCCACTAGCCTAGTAAAATCTTATGACCCTACAATATATGGTAAATCTAATATAAGAAAAAATTGTTCTTATTGGTGGAATAGAGACTTAATAAAATTGTGCAGGAAGAAAAAAATATTTCAGATATACACAAACAAACCAAAGAAATCCCAACTTAATATAATAAGCGAAAACTGAATAAAATAGCAAAGTTAAGACAGCAGATCAGTCATATCAAATGAAAGGAAAACAAAAACAAATATGAAGTACAAATAGACAAAAGCAAAAGGATTACTATAAGAACATTAATTCAATGCAGAAAATAACGAAGCCAGTCCTGTCTGTGGAAATTAAAGATAATAAGCTATCTAATCCAATGGACATAGATAATGAATTTAATAAGTATTTTACAAATATTTGGCTAAATAAAGGTAATAATACTATTATGTTTGAAAAAGTTAAGACTTTTTAACATGCTTGTCTTGTAATAATGTCAAAAAGTATAACTAGAACACTAACATAGTTACAAATAAACATATTTGAAGGAATGAACAAAATCCCAGGAATATTATTAAAATAATAATGATATTTAAAAAATCACTACCAGGAATATTTAATGTCTTGCTTAGAAATTGTCATGCTCCAACTATGCAGAAAAAGTCAATAGTCACTACACTTTATTTAGCTTTTTGTGATGCCTGTTTCTGTTTTTACGTGGGGAAAAGAGAGCAACACTTAAGAAAATGTATTCAAGAGCATTAATATTACTTTCAAGCAAGTAGAGAAACCAATGCACTTTTAAGTCTTGTTTTACAATATTTGAACAAGTTTGCCCGAATCCTGGGGGGATGGGGGGACCTGGGAATATATACTAGAATATTGAGAGTTACTATGGCAACTCTGACTCAACACCAGTGAATAGCCTGGCTTGAATGACACAGTCTCCCTTAATGACATTTAAAATTATACTCCTCTAAGCTATAATTGAAGGACATGTTAGTAATTTTCAAGGTATGTTTTAGAATTTTTTAATTTCATTTGTCTTTTAAATTATGGATTAACAAACAAAATGATTTTATGTATGAAATATTTAGTATATTTAACATTAATCAAGTTTTACATTTTAGTGTTCTACATTTACTTAAACAATTATTACAATTAATTGGAAATTCCTTGCTATTGGATACATTTTATTATACAACCTTGTGCATTATTGTATTTAAGTGGTCCCGTACGATTGTGTGTTAGTTCTGATGAAGTCTCTATGAAGCAACCACTTAACTCAATGTAATATTTTGGCTATGATTTATTAAAGTAGCAGTATTTCATTTTGGCTCATGATGAGTGGTTAGACAGCTTCATCCTTGGTTATTAGTTACCGGCGAGCTGTCACGCTCTCTTGGTTAAGATTTTGGTTAATGCTGTGGGGCTGCCATTGTTTTTGAAAATACTTTTTACTGAGTTTTTTGGTAGTTTTCATGGCATTGTTGCTTGTTATCCTAAGACAGAGGCACCATTTTTGGCTTTACCTTAGAACAAATTCTCAGTCCAGCTATTGGTCCATCTTCAACCACACAAAGAAAAAGTTGAGCAAACAGCATTTGCCACAACAGCAGGCTAATAATTTTCCTCACCTGTAAGTGGAGACTTGCTGTGGTCATTTGTTGTACATCACACCACTCATCTTATACCCCGGATCCCTCTGGTGTAGCAATTACAACCACTATAGACCGGGGGTTAGCCACATCCTCTGTGAGTCTTGGGATCCCCTCAGTGGTAAGGAAGAGCCACTCTTGTCAGTCCTGGAAGACAGGACAAGGATTGTTTCTCTGTTGTGTCAAAATGCTGGTCCAATCCCCGGGGAAGCAGCAGCTGCCATTAGTAACACAGTTTATCCCATTTTTCCTGTCAAAAAGAAACATAAAACCAAGTATGCATCTACTCCACCTAAAATTTCTTTGGATAGGAGTAGTTTATCAGGACTGCCTCAGGGTTTGATTCAGGCTATTGATCCTTATTGTAAAATCATTTCTGGTGAAAGAAAGAGGGACGCCTCCTTCCCTGAAGAGATTCAAGATTTTGAATCTGAATAGGAAGATGCAGGTAGAGATTTAAGACTTTGTCTTCAGATTTCTGATTCAGACTGAGAGAAAATCTCATTTTCTAAATGTCCAAATTGGGGATTCTCTTTCTCTGAGACTATTGCTAGAATGTCCCAGTATTTTCAGTGGGAGAACACAATGATTTCTCAGTCCCTAAGCAATACTGCTTAGTTACAGAAGGATTTTCCAGACCTACATCCATTCCTCTTGCCCTGTGTGCTTTAGAGGATGCGTGTCTTACTGCCTGCAGTTTTACTTATAGTCAGCAAGCTGTCCTTAAAAATGCACATAGGATGTATAAAGTTCATCAGTCTTTTAAATGTTTATACAATATTTCCAAACCTGACCCAGAGCTATAGGCTTAGTTGACTCCGCTGCTGCTCAGCACTTAGTCAATTCCAATTCTACTCTTTCTAATAATGATGGGAAATTTATTGATAGATATGGAAAAAAGTGAATACTTCTGCAATTTTGAATTTCAGAATTTTAAATTGTCAGTCTTGTATGTTCTAGATACAGTTTCTTCTTGTTTAGCAAAATCTGCTTTAAATAACCCAGTTTCTTCTATTGAAAGGTCACTGCTCATTGTTTTCAGTGTATGTATGACTCTGTTGATAATCTTCCTTGGCTATTGTAACTGGTACAGTTTTAAGAGGATTTACTTGTTTTCATACTCAGAACCTTCCAGATGATATTAAAATGAGATTTTAAATTCTCTCTTGGATAGAGGTTTAGTGTTGTGCCCCTCTGCTGCAGAGGTGATCAAAAAGTGGGATGAAAGGGGCAAGTTAATGAAAGGGATCTTTAAGATTTTTCAGCCATCCTTTTCCAATTTGTCCAATGGATTTTCGTTCTACTCATCCAATTTCAACAGAAAACAGAATAAACACTGTCAACAGTCTCAAAGAAGTCTCGAACCTCCCAAAACCAAGCACACTCCAACCAGTTTGAATGACTATTCAAGAGACACTTTGACCCCCTCACACAGTGGTCCTTTTTCTCTTCCATAAAGTCTGAATCTCCATTTTTTCTTTGGCAACAGATTGTTTCAGACAAATGGGATCTGAAAATCATTTGTCAGGGTTACAGATGGCATTGGGAGGACATTCTTCCTTTTTGGGCAGTCATTCTCATCCTGCAGATTATTCTGTTTTGTTTCTACCTGTCCTTCATCACATGCTGTCCCAAGGAGTAACAGAACCAGTTCCTCCTTCCCAGGTGCAGAAGGTGTTTAGTTCAAGGATGATACTACTCCCAGAGAAAGAAAATGCTTGAAGACTAGTTCTGGATAATTTTTCTAAACATTTTTACAATAATTCCCACTTTCAAAATGATGTTAATTCACACTCTGTTGCATCTTCTTCCTTTTGAGGTTTTCTGGTAAAACTAGACTTAAAAGATGCTTATCATCACATTCCTATTCATCCAGACTTCATACATTTCTTAAAGTTTTGTGTGTCTGGATCACATTATTGGTTCTCTGCCTTACTCTTTAGGCTATCCACTGTACCAATAGTGTTCACAAAGTGTCTTCCTCTGGTTGTACTTTATTGCAAGCCACAGGGTATACTTGCTTATCTTTGCAGAGTCTTTTTCAAAATGTCAGAAATCTCTCTCTCTTGGATGAGATATCAATTGCACAAGCTGAGATTCCAAGAGAACATTAAAAAGTCTTTCTTGACTCCATCACACAAGATTATGTTTTTGGGATTTTAAACAGACACCTCATTTAAAAGAGCTTTTCTTCCATGGGAAATCTTTATTTAGATCTGTTTCTAAGGTTTTCCACTCACACTTATGTTACTTTAAGGGAATACCTCAGCATTTTGAGTCTCAGGGCATATATGATTCTCATTGTACCCCTGGCAAGACTTCACATGACAAAGATACAGTGGTATCTGAAATCTCTTTGTTCCCAGCATCAATACCCTTTATCTTTTCAGATCTCAGTACTGGTGCTGTCAGAAGAAAAATAACTTGGTGAAGACAACAGATATCCTTAAATCAAGGTCTGACTATTGCCCTGTTCCAAAGCAACCAGTCACTACAGATGCTCTAGACATTGTTTGGGGAGCAGTTTCAAAACAGATAAAAGTGCAGGAGGTCTGGGACACAAAGAACAGATGCAAGCACATAAATTTCAAGCAGATACCTGCCCTGATCAAGGCACTCAGTGGTCCCCAGGACCTCTTTATGTGGTTACAGACACTGCCACATTGACGTGGTACATCAGCAAGCAAAGGAGAATCTGGACTAGCCTTGTTAGCTTGGGATATAGTTTCACAGTACAGTCTATCTCTACAGACATCCTACATTCCATCAGAGCAAATCTGTGTGGCAGACAAGCTGAGCAGGACCAGAGCAGACCCTCATGAATGGAAACTAGATCATGGGATCTTCCAAGGTAGATCATTATGTGGGAAGTTCCTCAAGTAAACTTCTTTGCCTCCTATCTGAACAATCAACTTGCAAACTTTTATTCCAGGACTCCATGCAAGAAGGCCTAGGAGAGAGATGCCATTTTTTTTCTTTTTTCTTTTCTTTTCTTTGAACTGTAGTGATCCTGTATATCTTTCCACCTTACCACTAATATTCAGACTACCTCTGAAGATTCAGAAGGAATCCCCAATATCATTGTGGTGACACCGTTCTGGCCCAGGCAACCATTGTTCTCATTTCTTTTGGAAATGGCCGAGGGCAATTATCACAAGGTTCTTCACAGAATGGATTTACTCAGGCAATAACAGGGGTGTTTAATACACCCCAGCATCAATCATTTTCAATTGGATACTTGCATGATAGGGTCTTTATTCCTTTTAGGCACTCGTTTTCTGAGGATGTGCAGCAGGTACTAATGGAGGCAAGAAATCCTGCTACTAGAAAATCTCATACTAGCAAATGGAAAAGGTTTTCTAGTTGGTGCTAACAACATAACCAGCACCCATTGAAGGCTAGTTGTTCTCTGGTTTTACAATATTTATGTGAGTTGCTATCTTATGGCCTTTCTTATTCCTCTGTCAAGGTCCATTTATCAGCTATTTCAGCATGTCTGTCATGGAGCCTTCTCTTTCAAGGCAGTTGCATGTGAAAATACTCTTAAAAGGATTTTTTGCATAAGAGGCCTACAAGTAAACCAGAGACTCTTCCTTGGGATAGTAATGTTGTGTTAGCAAAGCTAACACTTGCTCCATTTGAACCAGCTAACCAGAGGCTCTTCCTTAGGATAGTAATGTTGTGTTAGAGAAGCTAACACTTGTTCCATTTGAACCAGCTAATCTGGCTGACTTGAGGTTCTTAACATGAAAAGTAGTTTTAATGATTGTTGTGACCTCTACAAGAAGGGCATCTGAGTTGCAAGCTCTTATGGTAAGTCAACCCTACATCATTTTCCACAAGGACAGTGTTTATTTGAGGACTAATCCTTTTATGCCTAAAGTCATAGCTGATTTTACTTTAAGCCAAACTATTCATCTCCCCATTTTCTTTGCTGAACCTAAACATGAGAGAGAAAGCATTATCCATACATTGGATGTCCACAGACAATTCAGATACTATCTTGACAGGGCAAACTCTTTCAGATCATTAGGTCAATTGTTCATTTCTTGTGAATGTAAGAAGGGACAAATGGTGTCAAACAAACTATTTCCAAATGGTTGTCTAAGGCTATTACCTTTTGTTATACTCAGCATTACAAATCTATTCCAGGAAAGATCAAGGTCCACTCTAAAAGGACCTTGTCTTCATATATGACTTTTTAAGGAGGGTTGGATTCTAGAAGTATTCTATACATTGCTGCTTGGTCATATGTACATGTTGTTGTGTCTTTTGGCTTATCCTGGTTAGGGGTCGCCACAGCGAAACTCCGGTCCGCTAATGTTTGGTAGTGGATTTTTACGTGCCGAGTTACCAGCCCTGATGCGCAACCTTCAACGAAGGCACGCACATCCACGCATGCCTCCACACAGAAGACGGTCTAGCTGAGAATCGAACAGGACAACGTCTTGCTGTGAGTACATACCTTACCAAAACACTTTAAACTGGATTCCTCTCTAGGTCTACAGATCATGCTTTGCTAGGATGATTCTCCAGGGGCTCCTGGACCCTCCTCATTCCACCTCCCAAATATAGTTAGCAATGGTAATCTATCCATATAGCTAAGGATACAATAGCAGTAATCAATATGAAGAACAGGCTCAACTCTCTCTCTCTCCACCGTCCTCCTTGGTTTTTGATTTGTTTTTCATGCCAGGGTCTGGACATTATTTTTTTATTTCTAGCCTTGTCCTTTCAAGGCTCAGCCTCCCTCTCTCTGATGGCAGGAATGTTCTGAAAGGCATTTTGCCCAAACTTGTATTTTAGTTAGCTCAGCTTGAGCTGCTTGACAGTTTGGGTGTGTGGAGGGTTCCCTGAAACTTTGGAAGCTGGCCAGCTGTTATATCATTGGCAGGATATAACATATATAGCTGAGGCCTTCTAAATAACATGAAACATGACCTTTCATGATCTCTGGAATTAATATTTAACTGTAGCCTCCAAGCAGGCTTCATGCCTCATGAATTGAGAAAGGCAACAGTCATCCCTCTGCACAAACGTGGGCCATCTACATACCCTGTAAACTACAGACCCATAAGTCTCCTAGTCTTGTATGTAAAGCCATGGAAAGAATTATCATGTAGATGATCAATAGAGATATAGCAAACCTCCAGACATTGGACCCAACCCAGTTTGGTTTTGTAAAGGGCAGGCTGCCTACTCAACCTGGCAGACTTCTTTGAGGAGGTCACCAAAGCAATGGATGAGGGCAAAATCATTCACACCACACTGCCTACCTTGACCTGGCCAAGGCATTTGACACAATACCCCATTCAGGCATTGATGACAAACTCAGGAGGTTAAGTACAAACTTGTATGTCACCCAGTGGATAGCCAACTGGCTCACAGACAGGACCCAGGAAGTTAGAATTGGGGAGTCCACCTCTACGAAGAGACAAGTGGAGTCCCTCATGAATCAGTCCTTGAACTGCTTCTTTTTGGCATTTACTTCTCAGAAGTCAAGGCCAATGCCAGTGGTTTCTGGCTGACTAAATTTGCAGATGATTGCAAATTAGGAGCTGTCATTGAATCTCACACTGCCATAAATGTTCTCCAGGAGGGGCTGACACAGACTAACAACTGGTGCCAGAGTCATGGGCTAAAACTAAATGCCAAGAAATGCATATTAGTATCCTTTGGTAAGTCATCCATCCCTGGTAACTATCATATTGACAACTCACCCCTTAGAGTTGACCCAGTAGTCAGGTACTTAGGGACACACGTAGATAGTAATCTAGCCTTTGATCATCACTTGTCTACAGTGGTGAGTAAATCATTCTATATTGCACAGCTTATAAACAAAGGTATGGCATCTAAGTCCAAGAAAGTCATTGATCCACTGCATTTGGCATTCATCAGACCTATCATTGGATACAATGCCCCCTTTGGTATGTACCTAACCAGGCATATCCAACAACTGGAACGTCCACAGAGGTCCTTCACTAAAAGAATACAGAGCATACGTAATATGTCCTATGTAGACCGCCTCAAGGCCCTATCCCTGTATTCTGTCTCCTGCAAGCTTTTGAGTGGATATCTATGCCTGGTATACAGGGCATTGTCACATACCACTCTGATGGACTTCCTGCATATCCACAAAACAAACAATATCAGAATTACCCATTCTAAAGACAAACCATGCCTGTGATATAAATTGGACCTGCTGGAGAGATAGGTATGTATCCCAGAGACTACCCCATCTATGGAACAGGCTCCCCATCCATGTGAAGCAGAGTTCCTCCCTAATGCAATTCAAGTGCAGCTTGGACAATTGAATGGGAAACCAGAAATTAATTCCTGGTTTGGCACCTATGTCTCTGATGCAAACAGGTAAACTGTAAATGGTTCATCTCCCAGGCCCTTGCTTACACTTATCAAGGGTATCAGAACTCATCAGAGATTTGGGATGCATGGCTAGGCTTAAAAAGGCCCTTGTTATCGTTAGCCTAGTGAGCACCTATGAATCTATTAGAACATTTACTGTTATGGTAAGTTCAACTTACACAACTATACAAATAAAATATATATATATATATATATATATATATATATATATATATATATATATACATATAAAAGAAAAATATCTACTGCGATGTTTTATTAATTTTTCTTTGTCTATATGTGCAACTGTTTCCTGCATTGAGAATGAAGCATTGCAATTTCATTCAGCTATACTGCTGTGTAGTTCCAGTCGTGGCTGGTGACTTCAAATCAAAGGGGGCTGCAGGAGACAGCTGGATGGGTGGGGCCAATGTGAAGGGGGGTGGCCAACCAGAAAGAGGAGGAGCTATGCTCAAAACCACAAAAACTGGGACTTTAATTAAATACGCTGCCCTGTGTGCCAAACCATCATTATTGAGAGTCCAATCAAGACAAAATGAAGTATAGAAGAAAAAAAATATATTTCAATGCATTGGCTGCATAACAGCTTACTTAATATCCAGATGGAAACAAAAAGGTTGTGAGACATGAAAAAATAAATTACTTTTTAAATACATTACTGGAATGCCAGTCAAAGTCAAGTATAAGAAAAGCAAGCAGCACTCAACTCAAACCACTTCTTCTTGCACGACAGTTCTAATTATAATTTATATTCAGCTTTATAAAGGTACCAAGTAACATGCAGAAAGTAGCAATCTCTGTGATACCTCCACTTGTAAAAATGTTTCTTATCCAAAAAAGACCTGCTGCCTGACAACAACTATCTACTTGTTTCATGTGGAAAACATCATACAAGTAAAAAATGAACAGCAAACAAGAAACAAGCTCAAGATAAATTGCTTAAAGGATTACTGCACAGGTTATGGACACACATAATAGATTGGCATTCTGTTTAGTTTACAGGTAAAGCCTGTAAAGATGACTGCAAGTCTTCTACAAAGATAATGAGCTTCTTAAAATACTGTAATCCTGTCCTTTATTACAAATACTGTCATATGCATTTCAAAACTCAAGGCTTATACATTATCTAGTCATGTAAGTATTCTCTACATGGCAACAACAAAAAGGCTTTCAATGTTGGTAATTCTTTAACAGTATGCTTATTAAAGCTTTACTTGCATCTTACAATCTCAGACAAGCTTACCTGATGGTCATGAAAGTATTGTTACTTAAACACAGAGCAACAGGCACTTTCTGAATACTAAGAAGCATAAATCAACAGTATAAAAATATGACAGAAAACCAGAACATTCTGCAAAATCAAGCAAGGACAGATGAAAATCCACTGTAGTACTTGTGTCTACCTTGGATGAGGGGATACTCTGCACACTTATACTGCATAACTGCTCCTTGCCTTGCTTGGACACATCCAGAGTCACTACATGGGGGAGTGGGATGCAACAAGTATGTCGCAATTTGAAATGTCTCTGGCTGACTGTGATGACCCTGACACATTTGTCATACCTCTCAACCTCAGAGCAAGAAATCTGGACAAAGGCATACATATAAGTCGGATAAAGGCCCAAAAATAAAGACAATATTTAAATATTGCTCTTATAAAGTTTCTAATAGAATAGTAGGTCTTGCATTAGTATGAATTTTCTGAAGGGTATGAAATCTGAAACTTAAATGTCTGCCATTACTTTCTAACTTCAATCTTTAATGATCTGCCACTAATTTGCCAGAAAACCACAGTTTTATGAAAAATGGACCAAAATGTGATTCAAAAATATAAAATAGCCACACAATACAGCTGGGAACCTGTCAAAGAAAGGACACTATTTTAATATTAGAACTGTTAACTTGAGCAGCTGACAAAATAAACAAATATACTTGCATTTCTGAAATAAAAGTAATATATAACTCTGATTATTACAGTTATTTATTAATTGTAAACCCTCCATGTTTTCTTCCAAAATTGCCATTTTGCGGAGGGATTATTAGAGGGAGATCAACATTCTGAGCCAAAATCAGGGACAGTTGAGAGGTTTGGATATGCCTAATTCTATAAAGCAATTTATTTGCATGTACCTCTCAACCTGTTAACACAGGAAATCTGAACAAGGCCAAATATATCGGGGGAACACACAAACAGTACTAAAAATTGATCTTGTATAATCAACAGGTCTTGCTTTAGCCTACATTTTTCTGAAGGTTATAAAGACTGAAACTCAATGTCTGTCATTATTTAGTGACTTAATTCCTAAATAAGTTGCCAGAAAACCACAAATTTTATGAGGAACAAACCAAAAATAAGAAGCACAAATCTATTCATTCTGTGAAAATCTGGACAGTTAAGAGGTATAGTTCAGCCAGGGCTGTCTTTGAGTTTGCTGCTTTTCCCCTTCACAAAATCATGGTCGAATGGAGCCTCCCCCCTGCAGCCATTCCAATGTCCTATTACTTGGCTATTTCACCCCATTTACCATAACACTGTAATGTGCATACTGCTTTACTTCTACAATTATTTGGATTTCATTTGAAAGTTTTATTTTGCATTTTACAGCTAAACAATGCAATGCAGTCTCACAATGAAAATAGACTTAGCATTAATCTTCTCTGCCCTTGAAACTCACATTCATTGAAACAGCATTGAAATCCACATTCAAAGAAAATACATTTGGCTAATATAAAGATTAACTTTGGTCTATTTTCAAATGATAGGCCCCTTGCACACAAGACATACATGTGTTGTGTGATACACCTTCCTGATTGTATTAAAATATATTCCTTGTATAATACAGTACAGTTGTTAGAGGGTATTTTAAATGTATTGCTTTGAACATTTTTCCAGTAAACAATGAAACAAAATGCATGCACTAATAATGATAAAACATCTCAATTGAGAACATTTCCATCATAAAAGTCTACTCAAACTTCTACAATCCACCAGCATCAGTAAACATGCACAATCTCTGCAGAAGTAAAAGTCATCTAAATAAGTCCACATTAAAGAGATCTGTAACTAATGAAGAGGTTGCTGCTAACAAACAACTTTATATTTAATTGTTTCATCTACAAATAAAGTGCCTGTATCTTCGCCAAAGAGGACATTCTTAGTACGGTAGGATCCACCCCCTGTGGGAGTAGAAACCACAGCCTTCTGCATCAAAACCAAGTACACTACCTGGTGTGCTCTTAACAATGCAAACAGAGTCAGCATAAGCAGCACTAAACTTATCTCCCCTGCAGCTTTCAGCTCCTTGTAAAATCTACTCAACACTCAACTGTATCTCTCAACTTCACAGCACAAGAAATCTGGAAAAAGCCAAAATTTATTGGGGGGGGGGACAAAAGCCCAAAAGCCAGGGACACATTTTAAACATTGCTTGTATAATCTTTGAAAATTGCTGTGTTATTACCATACATTTCACGGCTATGGCTTGAACCCAGGACCCTGTGCAAAACAGTGAGAGCAACATATCACTATGTCAAATCAGGTGTTTTATAAAACAGCAGAAGACTGAAACTTGAATGGCTACCATTTAGTGAATTCAGTTCTCACCAAATCTGTCAACCACTTAGCACAAAACACCTGGACAAAACCAGTAATGGGGGAATACAGCCCTCAGACATATTCAGTGAATTCAGTTCTCAACATAGCTCTCAACCTTAGCTCAAAAAACCTGGATGAAGCCAATAATGGGGGAACACAGTCCCAAAAATAGGGACAAATTTCAAATATTCATCTTATAAACTTAGAAAACTGCTAGAATAAAAGGTTTTGTGTTACTATGCACTTTCTGAAGAATATGAAGTCTGAAATTCAAATGACTGTCGATTTTATTTATTTAACATTTGTTAACCAGGAAAGTCTAACTTGGAACAATAGCCAATTTTCAGCAGAGGCCCTGGGACAAAAATACTGCAAACATGTGTCTTTGTAACATGGGAGGACACCAGAGCAAATCCATACACAAACACATGGAGGACATACAGACTCCACACAGAAGGCACTCCAGCCAAGAATCAACTCAGAGAACCTTTAACTGTGAAGCAACAATGCTACTACTGCACCACAGCACCATCAGCTATTTAAGGAATTAAAAATTCAGAAACCACAGATTTTATGAGGAACAGAACAGAAGAAAATATGAGGCAAATATCTGCAAAATTTTCACAAATGGTGGTGGGTAGGGAATTCAAGCTCTTGTTAACTGTACCTAGAGTACAGGATTCAGGCCTGAGGTATTCTCTAACCACCACCAGCAGATATCCTGAGTTCTCTTTATAGCCACTAGTATAAATCAACTGGGGCATTACACACACACACACACGTCTACAAGCAAACCACAGACATACAAATAATGCAGTTATTTGTGATATGAAGGCTATGACAGTACAGAGATCATCCTTGTTTGTTTCTTTGTTCATTTTAAAATAATCATATTTCTTGTAACACATTCATCAGAGTTTATGCTTTACCATTTGGTTTGCATTATTTTCAGAATGTGGAAATGCTGCAGAGTAAGCTATGTAACAATACATAAGATATGAAATGAACATCTGCACTTGTTATGTAATTTAATTTCATTCTGTTCTATTTGATACTCTGTTTATCAAAATTAATGGCTTGTTTACTCTCCAGATGCAATAATTGCACAAAGCATATTGAAGTAAGATTTACTTCACAAATTCCATGTTCCATACTCATTATAATAAATACTTTGAAATCTGCAAAAATACTTCTAAATCATAACAGAAATCTGCCGTGAAACTTTAGGCTTCCCATCAAAAATTAAGAGCAGAGTAATTACTTGGAAAAACACTTATTACAATTGCCTCTTAAATTGAACATTCTGTGGGTCATTTCCTTACATAGACACACACACACACCCCCTTCTCACTCAATTCCATACCTGCGAGCAGTAACATCCATTCAGTAAACCTTCTCCTGCAGTTCTCATTTCCATGCTTGAGAGCAGTAACATCCATTCAGTAAGCCTTCTCCTGCAGTTCAGTTCATTTCCATACCTGACAGCAGTAACATTCATTCAGTAAGGTCGGATGTAAAAAGCCTGCTAGACTTGTCCTAGTTCTTCCTGCAAAAGCAAGCAAGCTGGGTGCTACCCAGCCTGTGGACGTTGCAGTGCGATCCCCTTCCAGTCTATGCAGTTGTAACTGCATAGAATGCTGGGATATTGCTGAGATATTGCTGTCTTCCTAATCCGGACTGATGGTGAGACAGTCTGGATTCTGTGTGCATGGTCCAGACTGGTTCACCAGCAGTCTGGATATCAGAAATTCCACGAGTGCGCATGTGCGATGTTCGGCATCTCGCGTTTTTTAAATGTTTTTCTTTTTTTTCTTTTCTTTTTAATTTTCTTTTCTGTTAGGTTTTACAGCTGGGGGGGGGGCTGCAGTCCTGCAGCCCAATAGCACAAGCCACCCCTGTGTAGTTCTGAATGACAACAAAGTTTTCTTTGACTTGACTTTGACTTTGACTATATTTTTTGGTGCTTTCAACCATCATAGGACTGCCCAAATCAGCTTTCTTAGAACCTTGTTATATGCTTTCTCCAAGTTTTGAAATGCCTGTTTGGACTCTTTCCTCAAATCTACCTTCTTCTCTACTATGTGTCTCACTGCAAACATATTTTGTGCAGAATTTTGATCTGAATCTGAACTGTTCATCTGCCATCTTCCTTTCCAAGATTCTGTGCACCCATTTATTAATCAACATCTCCAGCACTCTCATGCAGTGTAACAGAAGTTTGATACTTCTACACTGAGCACAGCTATGGTTATCCTTGCTGCTATTAAACTGCCACTTGGATGTGCATTATCCAGTCATCTCAGATCATACCTGAATGAATTCTGCCTCAGGATCTGCAGTATGCTACATAAAGTTCCAACTTCCACAACAATTTGCCTTACACAAATAAATGCTCAGTCACCTCATTGGACACACATAGTGACCAGTCATACTTACACAGTAAAAGTTTAAATTTCAAGTTACCCTTTCTCCCTCCTGCCTCTCTGAATCTAACGTTATGTGCACTGTGCAGACTGTGTGGCCATATCATGTCACTTGCAAGTTGTGACTCATAAACCTTTTGTTTAATGTAACATGTCTACCAGTGTACTTCCTACTGCTTACCCAGAGTGCTGTCAGTATCATCATGTTCATTCTTGAATGTCAATTACTCCACAGGACATTCCAGCGCTGCATGATGATGTCACTGAGCAAGTGGGAAGTACAACTCAAAGAAAAAATTAATCAGAATTTAAAGGAGCCAGTCTGGAATTCATGGCAGCCTCTTATTTTAAGCCTCAAAGTAGAATTTTCCACCAAATTCAGGACAGTTCAGGGGTATGTCTCAGATATGCCTTTCTGTCCGAACTGCAATGAGTTCTGTTAGGTGCCATTTTTCCCATAAGCCTCCCAACTTCTTAATCATATATGCTGTGACCTCATCTGAGCCTGCTGCTTTTGCTGACTTCAGTTCAGTGCTGTTCTTACTTTTCCTTGGTTAGGCTCTTCTTATTCTTTCATTTGTAGGGATTTCCATCATTTACAAGTAGAAGCTTCTGGATATGTCTTTTCAACTGTCACTGATGGTATGTGGCCTGATGAGCAGGTTGATGCTGACATCCCTTAAAATGGTGTTTGATGACTATCTTCTTTATTTTTCACTTTTTGCCTCACAGCTTCTTTTTGCCATCCCAGAAGATGAGTGAGTGGCTATGATACCTTATTCTTTGCTTCTGCGACTGTCGCTTTGCCTCTTTGTTAACTGACCAGTTTTCCTTCTTCACCTGATTTGTTTAGTCTCTCTTCCACTTTTTTCCACTCCATCTTTCTTTGAATAACTTGTAGATTTCTGCATTCCATAGCCAACCTTCCTCATGTACCTTATTTCCATACCTGGCTCAGCCACATATCTTTTCTATAGTTTTTAGACATGCTATTTTGATATATTACCATTCTTCTTCAACTCTACCTATTTGCCTACTTCTGCCTAAATTGTTGGTGCCCTGACTATTTCCTTGAACTCTTGTACTTTTGATTCATTTAACTCACAGGTATTTGGTCTTGTTAGAGCCTTCTCTGACCACTGTTTGCAGCAAACTGTGGGCAGACTGTTTCACTAGTAATTACTTTGCAATCTCTGATTTTACCCCACAGAGAAAATCTATTTGAATTGCATGAGGTGCATGTTGACCTCTTATGTATATGATCTTGTGACCGTCTCTCTTACTCAACCATGTGTTGGCTACCATCAACCCTTTTGCAAGACAGAATTCTAGAATGGCATTGACTTATTTATTCCTGTTGTCCCACCCACGTGGACCCAGGCAATCTTCATATCCTGTTCTATCTGGCCTGGCATTAACATGCAGGTCTCCAATTATTGTCAAAAACATCTAGCCTGCTTTATGACAGAAGATATAGTTTATTTAGCCATGTGCCTGGCATGCACTGTGTTTTATGTAGGTAAGTGTAGTAGAAGATTAAAAGATGGAATAACAGAGCATATGTCAGATATTAGAAGGAAAATGCAGACTAATGCACTAACCAAACATGTTATGGATAATGGTAATAAATGTGTTTAAGTTCAGGGTATTTCAAGTGATTTATGCTAATAAAAGAGGGGGAGATCTTACAAATAAATTAGATATAGCTGAATACAGGTGGATACTTTGAATTAATGCAGATAAAACTCCAGCCTAAGTGCAGCAATTAGTTTAAAACCTATTTTGAAAGATAGACAGATGATGTTGTAAATATATTGTACTTTAAAATGTTAGTTACATTTTTACACACATTTTTTATATATTTTTTTATTTAGTCATATTTAGTTATGTATGGAATTAAATGTTTGTTAATTGGTACTTCATTCTGATTGGCTGGCTGTGTCTCTTGAATGGATTACAAATTTGTGCTTTTCATTAAGCTTGTATTACACACTGAAGAAGGGTTGTTATAACCTTAAAACTTTGTGGATTAAGTTACTTTTATTTTGAATTAAAGCTTTCTTCCTTGACATTGTTGGCATGGTTTTGCTGTTTTGTTAATATGAGTACCTGTTGCCAACATTGACATGAGGTACTATCTTTTTTTTTGCATAAGGTAAAAATAGCCATCTAGGCTAAATACAACCACAAAGTCTTCTTTAGCTATATAAGAAACCTCAAAAAAAAAAAAAAAAACGAAGCAAACAGACACTGCAGAGGTGCAAGAACCAATAAACACCACCAATGGGACCAGGAGAAACTAGGAGGGGTAAAGTTGGCACTGAATCTGTTAGCCAGTATATTGGCAATATATGTTGGCTTGGTACAGGAGGTACCATTGTGCAGTAACTCAGAGCAAATCTGGGTATTACCATGGAGATTCTTTACATGACTATAGGACTTGTGATGTATAGTTGATAAACTCACTCAACTAAATATAAATCCTTATGCGACTCAATAGATAGCAAACTGGTGCACTAAAAGAACAGAAGTAATTAGGGTGGGTCACTTCACCTCCTTCAACAGACCTGCCAATAGCAGTGCACACCAGGGTTCATCTGTCGGACCACTACTCTGGCATTTTGTTCTCTGAGATAAAAGGTAATGCTAAGAGTTTACAGATGACCGTAAACTTTCTGCCATCACAAATGATCAAGAAGACACCAAAATCCTCCAAGAGGGTCTTTTCTAATCAAATAACTGGTGTCAAAACCATGATCTAAATCTAAATGCCAAAAATGTAGTATACTTCTTCAAGCACAATGTCCCCTGTAACTATCTCATTGACAACACACCCCTGAAATTTTATTCAGTAATCAGGGACCTTGGAATCTGTGCAGACAATGAACTGTCCTCCTATCATAATGTACCCATTATTGTAAGAAAGTCCTTCTTCATTGTACACATTATTGGTAATTGTATGGTGTCCAGGTCTAGGAAGGGAATCACTCCACTGTATTCAGCATGTATTACGTTGATAATTAAGTATTGTGGTCCTGTCCAAAGACTGGACACAAATTAAATGATTCTCACCAAGAAGATCAAGGTCCTAAATGATTAAAGCATATAGGTCCATTTCAGAGCCCTCTCCCATTCAGTATCTTACAGGCTTCTGAGGAGTGATCTCTGCCTCTCCTACAGAGTCCTACTGGACCCCATCCATTCAGACCTACTGCACATCTGGAAGTCTAATGGTGGCATAAACACCCACTCGAGAGATCTTAATCTCTTCTGCAATACAAATCGAACATGGTAGAAGAATAAACATGTATCCCAGAAAATCCCATGTCTCTGGAACTGTCTTCCTCTTCACATAAAGTGAAGTATGTCTCTTACTTTATTTAAGAGTAACCTGATAGATTAAATGGGAAGTCATAAATTCACCAATGATTTAGCACCTGTGTTCCTTATGGATAGGGATAACCTAAATATGTGGGCTCTGGATTAATTAAACTTAAAATATAAGGTACTAGGTTACTGGTGTATATAATAAAAGGGTTATAAACTTCTTTGTAATGCCCAGCTTGGCTGCAAAAGATCCTCATGGATCGATAGCCTAGTAAGTACCAATGAACCTATAAAATTAATTTTAATGCTTAAAGGTTGAGAGGTATGACATGGACCTATGACTGTTTGATGTACTCCACTTGGCTTGATTTTACAGATGTGTGCAGTAGGTCTCCTGCTGTAGTTATTTACTACCAGACATCACTTAACTGATGATCTCTGGATCACCAGGGAAGGAATTATTTATTTACCTTACTTATTTATTCATTTATTGGTTAAACTCAATTCAAGGATTGGAAATAGGATTTAACTTAAAAAGGTGCTGTACTTTCTAAGTTGCTGACCATTGTGGCATTCTGAGTCACTTTGTAAGAGAAAAAAACATAGCACAGTCTATGACTGATTCAAGTGTATCTACTGGGCTGCCTTAGATTTTTCTTTATTAACTGTAAGAGTAAAACTGATTGTTTGGGCCACCTACTGAGTTTCTTGGTGAGAGAAAGAAATTTAGTTGTGTCTTTAATGAAATCCCTATCCCCAGGTGAGTTAAAACTGATCATGTGATTGTCTGATTAGTGTTCCTCACTTTTCTCGATTACTCTGACCTGTGTGATAAACCGAGATGCTGCCAGCCTAGCTAGCTGGAATTTTGTAAATAATTATATGTCACTTGAACATATTAATAAGATGTATATAGAAATGTAACACTGCCAGCCCAGTTAGATAGAATTTTGTAAATAATTCTACGTCATTTGTGAGTAGTAATATGATTTGTATGCCTGCCTTAAAAATGTAAGCAAACTATATATTCTGTACTGAGCCTCAAGATTGTAACCACAGTGCACGCTGCTGGAAAAGAGCAGAAATGTGTATAAACTCTAGCCTATGTAAATGTATGTTTCATAGTAGAAACTGTGATATAAAGAGTTAACTTGCAAAACTCTAAGAAGATAAGTTGATAAGTAAAGAGTTTTACAGTGTGTTATATAGTCATTTTATCTTAGCTAAGAGGCAGGATGTCTAGGCTAGTGGCTTCTTTCAATTATCTGGAAACAGAGATAGTTACAGGTTTCCAAGGTAATTGTTTTATGACTTCCAGTTCAGGCAAGCTTCTACGAGAGACTTGTCAGCTTCTGAGAGATAAGTATTGTTAATAGAGACATGTTAAACATTTAAGTTCCTGCTAGCCTGGGAAACTAGGCAGATGTAACAAGAATGATGTAATCTGAGATGACTCAGCAGTAATGTGTATTATCTATTTAAGAGCTATCTCAGAGAGAAAGACTTCATTTTGTATTTTGTTCTGGACTTGTTAACAACTCACCAGCACTTTGCTTTGCTCTGTAAGTAAGTTATTTAGAACTAGAGATAGATAGGAATATAGCAAGATTAGCTAGAGATGTTTTCTGCATTTATGTGAGACTGTCCTGCTATATTATTTTAAAGTATTTCTTGTGACTGTGAACTATATTCTCACTGTGTTGAGTTAATGAATATTGTCTTGTGCTTTTATTATTTATTATTAAATATATTTAAACCTTTTAATTGTGACTGGTTTGCTTACAAATATTTAAGCTCTGAGAGTACTTGCATGTATTTGGTAACACTGTACAGGCCATTCTGGAACAGCCTTCAAGTGTTAGTCACACTTACCATTTCGATAATAGTAACATTGCACAGTAGAATTGGACACCCTTTGGTAAGGGAAATTATAGTAGCTGATAAGTAGTGGCTGGTGGCAGTGATAACTACCGTATAGTCTGGGCAAAAGGGGGTATAGCTAGTGAGCCTGTGCCAGCCTTCCCCAGGAGTGTCTGTGTGTTTGTATATAATTCAAATCTCAATGTGTGGGGGTGTCAGGTACTTGGGCAGGGACACAATGCACTGGTTGGACGGAGAGGGTGATGGAGGTTTTGGCTGGGCCAGTCCACTTAGACCTGAAACCTATAGCTGTGCCAGTGGGGACTCTTATTGGGGATATGGAGAGAAAGGGAGAAACCAGCCCCAGACTGACTGTGATCTCTGTGCTCTTAAGGGAAATTGTACTTTACTGTGTTTATTGTTTATCCTCCCAAAGTGCACATCCCTCACTGGTGTTAGTGGTAAGGATTCAGGCTTCTTGATTACTGGGCCAGAGCAGGGGTGTCACAACCTGAATAACTCTTGTCTCTAATTGGCTGAACATCACAGACCTGTGCAACAAGTCTGTTACTCTAATTGTTTACCAGCGGAGACTTGACTAAGTTGTTGACACCTCAGATACCAGAGAAATGACTTATTTAAAATTTTAACTAATACATTTCAGTTATTTTTATGTTTAAAATAAACACAAGTTCTGCAGCTGTACCTTTTTCCTGAACAGTGCTGCATTGCCTAAATCACTGGGCACTACTGCATACTAAGTTGCTTTGTGAAAGAAGGAAACTTGATTGTGTCTGTCTGACTGATTTCCCACCTTGCATTATTTTTCATTTTTTTTTACTGTAAGTGTAAAGCTCCTTGTTTGCACTGCCTTCTAAGTTGAATTTTGAGAGACAGAAACTCAAATGTGTCATGGGCTTAAACCTAATTGCCTGGAGAAGTGCAACATGCTTATTCGATAACCTGATAGAATGCTTTGCTGTTTTAAATAACTATGTTCTGTGTGCCTCTGCACACCACTTGGTTAGGATTCATAGATCAGTGCACCATCCAATGGTGGGAGTGATACACTCTGTATGTTGTAACCATGCTATCAGAACCCTTTTAGCACCACATACTTGTTTCATTCCAACTTTGACACCTCAAGACATATTTTTGATACTTTCAGCCTCTGTAACAAATTACTGAACTGAGAGGGTAGACAAAGCAAACTTTATCCAACACTATTCCTTTTTTCGATTAGGCTTAGAAAAATTAGATATCCCTTTGCTAGGTAAGCCAAGTAAAATACCAAAGCAATATTACCACTTCTCTTTACCACTGTTTCAACTCAGTGGGGTCAAAATATACCCCCTAGTTAGATACTCTAAATAAACAACCGATTTCTTCTGTTAAAAATGCATTAAGTCCCAGTATCAGGTAATCTGTGACTAGCAATATCATTATCCTTCCTGCTATAGACGTAGGCTACCAGGAATCCACCGTCTGTCCATATACACTTACCTCATATCCGCATACCACGTACCAAGTCTTCTTATGTAGCAGTAATTAAGAAATCTCTCCCCAAGCCTTTAAGGACTCTGTGGCCGAAACAGGTCACAAAATACTCTCAGCAGCACAAACACACTTAATTTCATGCATATTCAGCTGATACTACCACAAGCACTGCTATAATGAGTTCTGTCCATGGAGCCCATGGGGCTACTGATTAGCATATTCATGTGTTAATATCTTAATCATGGGTGGCTCCAAAGTGGGACACACAGACACACCCTTCATTGGATGGGGGTAAGGAAAAGGCAACAGTGAGCTGCTTCACAGGTGCCAGAATTCAGCAGGTTTTCAGGGCACTCGCATTTTTTATTTCGGCCCGTGTACAAATATAACATGGTTGATGTACATACTTGTGACACACATAATATGAAGAGAGTCAGTCTGGAGTTTTCTGACCATGCATTCAAGGATAGTGTGCAGTTAGTCATGAGCAACACCCTACCCTCACTGAGAATATCCCAAAATATGTAAACAAACCCTAACTTAATCAGCTGGCTGATTTTCTGGTGTCATTTTCAGTGAGTCCAATATGGGTTCATCCGGAGGGAGATTGCTAAGAGTCCAAACTGCTTTGTAAAGGATGACCTGTACCTTATTCTCAGAACTTTTATAAACTTAAAAAAAATCTTTCTCTACTACAAACACTTTTTTTTTTTTTGTTCTAAGAAATATCAGTCTGTTGTATCTCCCAGTTTAGCAAAATCAAATCTTGGTAATTTAAGATGATTTCTGCTCAGTGTCAGAAGCCCCTCAAAAATACTTTCCTAGAATCCTTCCTCTCCTAGAAATTATTGACACCTGCATCATCACTGAGGCATGTTTCCAGTCCATTGGTAGCACACCCTCCCTGCCAGGATTCAATGTCTTCCATTTCTTTAGACCTTCAACTGAGGTCACCTACACCATTTACACCCCAACAAACTTGCCCATAAACCCTACTGTCTTTAGGAATATCTTTATGGAAAACATTCTGCAACTAGCACTTGGCCTTCTGTGGTTCAAACTCCCTTCTCCATCAAGGCATCTGTGGCCAGCTCTTTTGCATTTGCCAAGGGCTTTTATGCTCATTACAGTCTCTACAGTGAGATGTCATTTTTGATTCCCCACAAATTTAATGAACGAGCTCATTTTGTACACCTCTGGTATAAACAAACTATAGTACAAAAGAAAAAAAAGCAATCCTCATCCATAACAGCAACTAAAAACTTTTGTTCTAAGACTGTACTAAGGAAAATACGAGGTTAGAAGGCAGCTAAATCAATTATGAACTGTAAATCACCACCATTAGCAAGGTAAGAACAACTATAAGACTTTTTTCAGCTACATTAGTATTTTCAGAAAGAATATTCAGTATTAAACTGAACTGATTCATATAATTTCACAGTCAAACCCCTTAGGTCATATCTTAACATAGTAGTTAAGAAATTTAGTCCAGACTCTTCCTCCCTGTCTCTATCCACCCTTCTCTCACACCATACACTGCTTATATTCCCTAAGAGATCACTTCCAGAAATCTTAAAAGCTATCCCAGAAATAAACAAAACACTAACTCCTTGAGGCCTGACAATCTAACAAGGTGTCCTCTTTCCAGTATGAAACAATGTCTCCATGACCCCCTCTGGATTCTTTTCAACTTCAGTCTCTCAAAGGATTTATACAAGAGGCTTGGAAATTGCTGTGGTCATCCCCCTTCATAAGTATGGTCCAACCACTGATCCAGAAAACTAAAGGCCAATAAGCATTACCAGCCTTGACTGCATAACAATGGGACAAGTTGTTATATACCTCATAAGCAAAAGACATTGGCAGCCTGAAATCCCTTAAGGCAAGGCTATTTGGGTTTATGAAGAGTAGATCCTGCCTACTTAGTCTTTTGAACTTGGCAAAAGTAACCAAGGCCTTTGTTGAGTGCAAAATGCTGCACACTGTGTGCCTTGATCTTGCTCAGGGGTTTGACATCATTGCACTCTTTGGCATTACAGACAAGCTAATCAAACTAAATGTGAATCCAAAAAAATATCAAATCAAGATTAGTGACACCCTCTCTACCCAAAAGCATGTTATCAGTGGATTCCCCAAGGCTACATTGCTGGTGCCAGTCCTATTCAGCATCTAGTTCTTTGATATTTAAACAGATGCAGTGGATCACTGGCTGAATGAGTCTGGGGACTGCTGCAAATTTGAAGTCATCATCAACTGTCTACTGCTGAATTCTGCAAGATGGTCTGTCTTGTACAAACATGCAGTACCGGGACCATGGTGTAAGGCTAAATGCATGAAAATCTAGTATTGTGTCCTTTGCTAAATACCAATATCAGTGAATGTAACACATAGAAGACACCAATTTAAAATCAATACAGTTATTAATGACTTGAACACCTTCCATGACAGTGAACTCTCCTTCAAGTGTGATGTTCTATGGTAGTTAAAAATACTATTACCTAACCCAGCTGGTCACCAAAGGATGTTGTCACTCCTTTCCACACCACTACTGTTAGGTTCATAAGTGAATATAATGTCTTCTTTTGGCTCGCATCCGATAAAACACATCCCAGCTGAAAAGATCACAGATATCCCTTACTAAGACAATCAATGGCCTTTGTTTTATGTCCTATGAAAACTGTTTTAAAGCCCTGTGCCTTTTCCCAGTCACATACACATTCCTGTATGGTGATCCCTGCTTAATATACAAAGCCTGAAATGACCCTACCCTGTGTAACCTTCCCTACATTCACAAAGCATGCAACACTACACTGACCCCTACCAAAGTTCTGATTTCCACTACAACACAAACAAATCATGATGGAAGGATATATTCACCTCTTGAAGAATTCCCCTCCTTTAAAATAGACTGCTCCTCCAAATTAAATAAAGTAGCTTACAGATTGTCTTTGAACATTCTATGGATGACTAGACGGGATACTGTAAATACGCCCAAGTGACACCCCCTCTTTCACTTATGGAAACAGGGAACATGCAATGGGCACTGTTTTGGCTGAGCTACAAATCACCCACCTAGATCAATTACCTATTAATAACCATTGAACCTGTGAACCTATGTTCTAATTAACACTTTGATTTACTTACAGTTTATGAAGCACATCAGCAGAATACGCTGGCAGCTTATTCTTGGCCTGGCCTGCGCCAATCTGGATATTATTGCATGCATCGAGCTACTTTTTTGAATGGAATTGTCACCATGCAGATTAATCTGGTTATGTGTTTATTGTCTAGATAAAATTCAGACAGTGCAGTAGAAGGAGGATTTATATAAACAGTTATTCACCAAAAAAAAAACTAAAAAGATCTGTACTGGCCCATTTTTGTTCAGTGTCATTGCCCAAAATATGCAGATTGCCCTCCTGTTCATGACTGTATCCCATGAGAACAATATATAGATTACTCTAGCTTATTTCCAGCTATGGCTAAGATACAAAACCAACTCAGTGAGACCATGGAAACTCAAAAACTGACTTAAAGATTGTGGAGTGCTAAGCAATCATCCTGGCCTACATTGGATTTTTATAAGAGTAATGCCCTGATAATGCATCTTCCCCTTAACATCACTGATATGTCTAGAAAACAGAATATTATGTTATCTCACATTAGTTACTTCAGTTTCTGTTGGTTGTTGTTCTTTTGGCTTTTCCCAGTTAGGGGTCACCACAGCAGAACTCCGGTCCACTAATAATTGGCAGTAGATTTTTACGGTGCCAAGGTGCCAGCTCAACGCCCAACCTTCAACGAAGGCGCGCCCATTCTATGTATGTCTTTCAAATGCCACTCGACCACGGGGAGGACATGCAGACTCCACAGAGAAGGCACTCCAGCCGAGAATTGAATGAGAGCACCTCTTGCTGTGAGGCAACAATGCTACCACTGCACCACCGTAGCTTGAATTGGTATAAACATAAAAAAAATCCTGCCTCCTAACCAGATTAATCAAAAAATTCCTGTAGCAAATGTTATTTTCTGTATTCCTTGAAATATTGACTTAGACATAAGGGCCTAATATTTCAGACAGAATCTGAAGCATTACTGTTGTAGTATGGGAAATAATTTCTTTGCTGTTATAAACACCCTTGTACAATCGGAGTACTGCATTCAACTGGATGGCCAGCTGTCAGTAGGGGCTATGTACAAAACTGCAATGTTGCGGAGATGACGAACACAACATCATTATAGAACATATTAGATTAGTAGTAACTCCATTTATTGCTGGATGCTACACAATGAGCTATAGACATTGAAGTGAAATATTCTTCTAACCATACCTGCTCAAGACAAGTAATGCTTTCCCAATCACTCCCCAAAGTATCAGTAGCTAGGATGGTAATGTATGAATATGCTTCCAATCTTTACCCAAAGTATCAGTAACTAGGATGATAATGTACGAATATGCTTCCAATCTTTACCCAAAGTATCAGTAACTAGGATGATAATGTATGCATACATTTTCAATATGGTTCTCCTAAGTATCTGAAATATCATATGATCTATGTCAAACAATAGCTCCAAAGAAAGAGTTGAAGTGCTTTTCCATAGAAGTAATGCAGGTAATGTGTTTCAGCTTTATAAATACATTATACAAATCTAAGTTATGTTAATTTACTTATTTTTAAAATAAGAGATTACTCATGGAAGAAGACAAGAATTACATAGAAAGAACCCAGTGGGTTTTAGACCTCAGACCTAGACAGTACTTAATGGCATTCCATACCGCACCACAGAGAATATCAGTCACATCTAAAGAAAGTGTTACAAAAGATCCAGTTTAAGAAGATAAACATAGGAACACAGTGCTAAAAAGTATATCCTATATTGTCAGTGTGAATAAAATGTTTTTCTTTTTCTTGCAACAGGGTGGTTAACTTGCAGTGACATATGATATTGTTTATGTGCAATAATAATGTATGTGTGCATAGCTGGCTTTAGAAACCAGTGAACCCTGCAGACACTAGGGGCCTCCTGCTCCTGAGAGGCCCCCGATCACAGCAGGTTATCTTATCTTGACATTTTGTAATATGTCTGGCCAACCAGGTAACCATTTGAAATTTTGGGACTCACTAGAGTGAGTCCTGAAATGCAGACTAAATGGCTGAAAGAACGGACTTGCATATACTAAGTCTGAGATGTTATTTCTTGTAATATTCCCTTTTTTCCAAGATATGGCAATCTTGGAGTTGGTATATATATGTTTGGTGTATGTGGAGGTGCAGGCCTGCAAAAGAAAAGTTTAAAAGAGAAGAGTGATTTTCGAGATTCAATCTTGTCCTGTGTTTTCAGTCTTTTTTATCTATTTATTCTGCACTCTTCATTTTGAGTGCTGACATTTCAATAGGGAGCCATCAATCCAACAAAAACTAGTACAGCAATCTAGTATACGTAATAAACCAGGTGGGTAATAATAACATTTACTTATATCTCCTTTAAAATTCAAAGATATCTATGGTTATAGTAACAGTGTTTTATCAAGTAACAGGCTTCAGAATTGCATTGAATATTTTATCACTGACATTGTGGCCCTGATTTAGATAAAGACTGGTGGTGGACCTTCTCTCTACTAAAACTAACAACACAGACAGCTTTAGGTGCCTGCAATACCTATGGCTTCAGGGAGGCACTTTAATTATTCTTGACTGTGTGAGGGCCTCACAAAAGCTGCTACTGGATGGGGGAAAATGAAGAGAAAAAAAAGTATTCATTTCCTGATTACACTGTTTAACATGAACAGAGCTATGATATGACTCTGCTAGGATGAAGCTGGTAATGAACATAAACAAGGTAAGCAATAGAGATGAGTAGCCTAGAGTGACTGATCTCAGTGCAAACCTTGGATTTTAATAAGAGGCGATGCTTTCAGTTTTCAAGGATGCTTTTCTCTTTCATGGAGTCTGGCAGAATACCACACACTATAACTCTCAATGCCTTTCTGAAAAAAAATCTGCACAACGCCAAAACTAATAGCAGAATAAAGGCTCAAAATCAGGAACACATTTTAGATATTATTTTAATTCACTTAACAGGTTAACAGAATAACGTTACTTAAAAGGTTAATACAATAACACCTTTTGCATCAAGATGTATTTTTTTTGGACAAAAAGAAATATACAGCTCTGATGTCTGGATTTATTGACTGTCTGTAATCCTGAATGATTTACCATCAATTCAAACTTTATACGAAGGGCAAAGCAAAATTATGAGGCAAAATCAGGGAAGGTCTGTGAAACCATGGAGAGTGAAAAGTTTGCTTTACTCTTCAATGAAGGAAGCAAGCATGATTTCCCCTGCTTCTGCCTCTGTCTGCTAAACAACAATCAGTGATCTGGTGCTGCAGTAAAAGTGTTGCACAATTTATTGCTAAATAAGTACAAAATGCGTATTGCTATATTGTGAGTGTGTGTGTGTGTGTGTGTGTGTGTGTGTGTGTGTGTGTGTGTGTGTGTGTGTGTGTGTGTGTGTGTGTGTGTAACAAATATCACAGATTTTTATTTGTGTACACATCCAATAATTCTGGGATACATACCTCATTATTCTGTTCATCAGTAAAAAATGCTGCTAACAAGTAAATCTGTTTCAAATGTAAGGTGTAAGATATATCACAGAACATTCAGACACTAAGATGTTCTAGGAGTCTGGTGGTCTCCATTCCTCAAACTGTATAAACGGATACAGGGGGCTCCTCTATCATCCTTGACTATGTCAGGGCTCCACAAAAGCTGTTACTGGTTTGGGAAAAAGGAAGAGAAAAAAATGTATTAGTTTTCTGTTTATGCTCTTTAACTTGAACAGGACTGAGATATGACCTTGTTAGGAAAAAGCTGATAATGACCTCTGCTCTCAAATGCACTAATTCTAAAACCAGCCCTGCTCAGATATGTGTGTGTGTTTGGAAAGCTGCTGTAAGTTATGTGGGAGGGACTGGGGATTGTGTAATAATTGCTTTAATTTTCATCACAATCGATCCTTCGAGGTGTGTACAGGGGTTTATTATAGCTGGTGTCTTGTTTGGGGATAGTGTTGTCATTGTTTTCTTTCTTTTTTTTTACTTTTCTCACAGACCTCAGTGGTGTACAAAGGTAGCTATTGCTTTTCTTAGAGGCATTCTACTTTCTAGGAGTAACAAAGTAAAATATATTATTGCAATTATTGTTTTTTTTTTTCATTTCCTAACAATCACACATCAGGCATGTATACAACTGACTACCTTTGAGAGTTATAGGTGAGGAGTGAGGAGAAATGCTATGTATATGTATGTCGACAGTCACTTGAAGCACATGACTGTGGCAATTTGGACCTCTGCTTTCATCCCAGTCTAACACCAGAGAGGTACATATGCAGTAACTGTCTTTTTAGGGTGATTAGGGCAGGCAGTATTATCTGATTTGTTTTTTATTGTGAGATACTGTTTTGTCAGTTTTGAATATTAAGCCTTGGGCACAGCTCACATCTTACTTGAAAGAAAAAAAAGTTAAAAAAAAAAAATAAGACTGAAATCATATTTGTTTTGGGCACCTTTGGATTACAAGGTTGGGAAATTCTCTAAAATGCTTCCCAGGGCATCTATAACCTCTTTGGCTTCTAGGGTCACTGGTTTAATTGAGTTATATCCTAAATAGTTATTACTGTACTGTTTTGATCAGGAAATGAGTGTTAAAAGGATGCAAGAAAAACTAAAACTGAACAACACACTGAATTTCTTTCCTTAATCATAATTTCTGTTCAAGCCATCATTGGGTGAAAAGGTTGTGTTATGTAAACAGAAATAAAATATATTAAAATGCACTTCAGAGCTAACAGCTTCTTGAAAAAAGCATAAAGAGTAAGGCAAAATGGAAGAAATGGAAGAAAAAGTACTATGCATGGTATGGGGAGCCCAAGATGGGAAAAAATCAGAGGGGATCACTGGAGGATGTGTGTATGGGTGGGGGGGCTGAACAGTAGGCAGTACCTAGGGTGCCATTTTACCTAAGTCCAACCCTGTACATAGAGTTGTTATAGTGTATCATTGTTGTAATTAAATGCCAGTAACTGTAAATGTCCATTTGTGAAGTAGGCCAACAAAGTCTGGTACACAGGCCTGATGTAATGTTACAGCGTTATTGCTACAGGTCAGTCTCTGTGCGTATTACTCCTAAAGGTTTGCAGCATGAACTAAAAGTCTGTTTAGGAGGGGTGGCAGTATGTTGGTGATATTTACAATGGGAATACCTAGGGGGATCTCAACTTGACATTTGTTGGGGGCCCCAACATGCTAACAAAGGCCCGGTATGTATGAGTTGACTGCAAGTTCATAGATTTATAGGTAAGTACAAGGATAGCTGCCCTTCTGGGCAACTTTGAGCCTAGGCTATTCCCTGAAAAGTAAGAATCAAATCCTGTACCTTGTATTTGTGAGGCCAGAAATTTCTGTGAATATTTGTTTTTTCTCAGTGACATATGACCCGTAAAGAAACTTCTACCAGCAATTAATGTTGCAACAGTTGCCCAAACATACAAATATATTCTTGTATGACTCTGTACTTACAACAGGCTGAAAACTAGCAAAACAAGGATCCTACCTACTATCCCCTTACCAAACAAACATTATGCACCATGTTTCTGCAAAGAATGAAAATTATATTTCTAAAAAGATGGGCTTCTTTAAGAGTTTTGCCTTGTGCATTACTTTCTAAAGAGTTTTATGAACATTTATAAGCCAAGAACAAGTCCTTGCAGAAAGAATTATCAACAGTGGTGCTTATGTCATATTCCCTTTAAAGCTTAGAGAAATGATGGCCAAAAATATTGTCTGGAACTTGCAGTTATCAAAATTCTCAACGCCACCCTGCATGGAATCTTTAAAGTGCAACTCAAAGGTGAATTTACTTTCTGAAGTGTAAATTATATATATTTTCTTACCTTTCTCTCCCTGCATGCCATTCACTTTAAGTTTTTATGTGTGGTTTACCTCAAAAGGTACAACTGTTTCCTAAGCGTGAAGAGACCATCTTGATTTTGAAACTGCAGTTTTTCTCTTTATAAAAATTATCTGTTCTCATTGTTGTATTTCAGTGCACTTAACTGTTATTTCAGGTTTCTGGGGACATTATTGTAGTCATTCTTCCCACTATAATGACTCTTTACAGCTGGTTTTCCACTTTTCTTTCTTGATAGTATGCTGCCTATGTTGCTTACTAATAAGTTGTTTTCTAAATTTGATTTCAGAAACACTGCTGTAGGATATTTGCAGTCAATAACATGCACATCTCTATACCTATGCCTTATAGAGTGCATTTATTTATTTATTTGTTTTTGTTGACCAAGAAAATCCGACTGGGTTTGGTGCCATTTTCAGCGGAAGCCCAGGAAGAAAACCTCCACAAAAGATCTACAGGTAATAATTAAATACTCAGCCAAATTCAATAAACCTTAGTTGCTAATTTTTCTACTGACGCTCACATGGTAGCAAAGAGTTTTAGAGTCAGTAAACACCAAGTAGAGGAGTGCACCCTCACTCAAACAAGGTAAACACCATGGCATGCTAACTACAGCATAAGCAGCTGAATTGCATGTTAATCAGACAATCCAACATGGTGGTGCTATTCAACAAGATATAAAACAACCATGTAGAGCCTGTTCTGGTTTTCCTGTGAATTCCAAAACTTATTGGAATACAGCCACAGAAAGGAGTCTACATAGAAAGAATGTTAGGGGCTGCTGCTGCCTTAATTCATTTGTACGTGCTACAGGCTGAAACCAATGCTGCTACAGATGCCAATAGGCCTAGGCCAAGAAGGAGAAGTGTTTTCAGGCCCAGTTTAACTTTCCACAACCTAAATGACATGGAAATTGTAGAGTGCTACTGGGTAGATAGGGACATAATACAGGAACTCTGCAACCTCTGTCGTCCTCAACTCAGAGCAATGGCCAACCAAAGGGAACCCATCCCAGTGGAGACAAAGGTATGCTTAACATTTAGAATCTTAGCTAATGGTACCTTTCAGAGGCCAACAGGGGACATGCTGGGGGTGTCACAGGCATTAGCATCCGGGATTCACCATCAATTCCTAAATGCTATCCTCCAAAATGCCAGTGACCACATATATTTTCCCCAAACTCCTGAGGAGAGGGCCAGAAATATGCAGGTGTTCTGTTGTGTAGCACACTACCCTGGAGTACTGGGTGCCATAGATTGCACACATATAGAAATTAAGGCACCACCCAGGGAACAGGGTAGACTCTACATAAACAGAAAGGGCTACTACTCTATCAACTGCCAAGTCATGTGAAATGCCAAGGGAATCATCTTGAACTTGTGTGCTGCCAACCATGGTAGTTACATGATTGACCTATCTGGGACACCTCCTAAATGTACCAGATGTTAGCTAGGGGGATATCCTACAGGGGCATTTACTGGGGGATGCAGGCTATGCACTGGAATGATGGCTGATGACACCCATCAGTAATGCACACGCAGCCATAGAAGAACACTGTAATGAAGCACATGCTCAAACCAGAAATATAATACATCATGTGTTTGGGCTGCTGAAATCACGGTTCTGGTACCTAGATACATCTGGGGAAGCCCTGCAGTACAATACATGAACATGTACTGAAATATTCACGGTATGTGCCATGCTACACAAGATCATTATGAGAAAACAGCTACAGCAGGATCAGAAAGGGGAAGGAGCATACATCCTGCCACCAATGCCAAGTTACCACAGCTACAGGCAGATGAGCAATCATAGGGGGAACCCTGGTGTAGGCAGACATAGATGTGCTCAATACACCCTTGCATTGAATAAGAGACAATGCATAGCACACTCACTCACCATCTATGGTCCGAAAACCTTCCTCCTATGTGCATACATATAGTAACATTGATGCCAGGCAACTCACACGGCCTTTATCTTCCCATGTATTCACTGTGTACTGTTTGCATCAGACAGAGTCAGTCCTGAACTAAAACTGTGGCAACTGCTGCCTTTACAAGGTAAGTCCTGAATCTGGAGTGCATTGTGTAATAATATGAATGAATGGCACATTCTTGTATTTCATTACTTGTTACTGTAAGCAAATAAAAGGTGGGTGATTTGTACAGAAATGACCCTAACTTGTGACAGCAGAGAACTATGTGACATATATGTGTACATTATTAAGGAGCAGGCCTCAGGCATCAAAGAGTGAGACAATCATAACTCACAAAAGTACTGATGATCACTGCATGCCCTCAGTTCATCACCATACATTTGTACTGGAAAATCATTAAAGAGAGACGTTAGAAAGTAATGATACACACTGAAGTTTCTGACTTCACAACCCTCACAAGATAATTCACAATAAAGCTGAGAAATTTCAATGCTATCAACTGTCTAACTTTCCAAGGCCAATAGAAGTCAAAGGTACAATTACCAGTTCAGCACCATACACAGAGATATACTAAGCACTAAGCCCACTACGCACCCTGAGCATCAGACACAAAGCTTATGTATCTCTGAATCCAAAAGATAGAAAAACGGGATATGGTACAGTTATCATCACTTGCACAGGGTGTTGTGTGTGTGTGTGTGGGGGCATGAAGCCAAGGCTGACACAAAAGGTTGGTGAGTGTGTGTGTGAGTAAGAAAGAGAAACAGGCAGACATTTGGATAAACAAAGAAATGGCCAGTGAGAAAAAAATGACTGTAAGTTGCATGGCAGAACCATGTAACTGTTGCATGTGTGTATCTGTAGGGGTCCCCCAGGTGAAGCTGGTGTGTTAGTATCTTCATAAATACAGCCAAGTTCTGTGCTAGCTTTATGTCTTTGCATGTCAGACAGGTGTGAGCTGTGTATGGTAGAGGTGACAATTCATCGTTGTCATCCCTAACCGTGAGAAATGGCTCTACCAGGAGTTGCAGTGGTACACCACACCCACTGTCAGATGCACTGCTGCTACCTGAATGTAACTGATGTCTGTTGGATGAGCTCCAATCACGGTGATACCCAGGACCATGACCCCATGGCCTGTCATGTGTGGGTGGGGACAGCGCACTCACTGATGGAACAGTGGAAGTACTGCCACTATGGAAGTGTGAACAGGCACAGCCACAATGGCTAACAGCAGATGATGTGGCTGACCTATGCCCACAAGGATGCTGTTCCTCTCCCAGCAGAAGTTCCTTCACAGACACCCCTCGGTCCATCACAGATGCTGCTTGATCAAACATGTCATTCATCCAATTCATTGAATCAGCAACATGGTGGAGGCAATTATGCATATCAGCATGTGTCAAATCTACAACCCTGAACATTTGTCTGCAGCACCTATGGGACTGTGCCTGCACCTCCATGATGGCCATAAACATACTTTGAGTGGCACAGGAATAGACACCTAGATCAGGTGGAGGAGGGAAAGCAGACCTCCTCTGAGCACCCTTAACAACCCTCCTGTGTGTCACCTCACCCACACTTTGGCTACAGCCAGACTCAACAGGCACTGAAACAACAGAAACCACACTTCCCTTATTAATGGCCTCACCCTACACCTGTCCACTGGATTGGGTAGGCATAGATCTACTGGCTATGTCTGATAGAAATGCAGGGGATGGCTGTATGTCAGCCTCCTTGTCAGATTCAACCTCTGCACCCCCAATTGTGCCTCTGCTCAGTCACCATTATCATCAGAGTCTGCTGATACACTGACATCAGGTGGCACAGGTCCTACACTTCCACTGCCATGATAACCTATGATAAAAAGCAACACAAACAGGAAAAAGTAATACCTGTACTACTGTAGTCCAGTATATGCTTACAAACTAACAGTGGTGCCACTATTACAGACAGTACACCATTACACAGAATAGGTGTGAGATCAACATCACACACTAACATATTTCTTTAAATTACTCAGCAGTACTGTCATCAAAATGAATGGTTTACCATCTGCAGATGCCAGTCTTCTCTGCAGACCAGAGAGTCCTGGAAGAAGTTAAGCAAAAGGTAAAAGCAACATCATCACAACTGACTGTAATACAGGGGGGTAATATTTTTACCCCTTGATATGTCCATTAACTATGATTTTAACAAGAACTTAGCTGACAACTCCAACCTAAGCTAATCAATCCGAATGTGTTGTTAACTGTAGCAATGTTCAATCCCTCCCCCAAAAAAAAAAATCATGTGCCAAAGAAGTAAAGTACTGACTTCAATTATTTTACTATACAACAGTATTTCAACTGCTTTGGTTTGTTTGAGATACCAAAGCCTACCTGGAAGCTACTCCTGGAGCATGTTTGCTGTCTCTGAAACTGTTGCACTGACACCCATGAGATGCTGTACTGCACTTTCCTGGGAGCTGTCTGGATCTGTGATATTGGCCATAAACTCTTCATTTGGTGTTAGCAGTGGTTTAATTGCAGGCCCCATCCTGGTAACCATGTGGTCAGGGCCCACAGATGCTCTCCTCTGTGCAGATGTGATCATGTCAGTGGTGCTGTGATGCACCTACTTGTATGTCCTGCCATGGCCACCTGCAGCATTCACATCGTCAACAATCTGGCACCAAATGTGCATCCTGCATGCCATATCTCCTGTCCCTTTCCAACAGAAAAGTACCATGTTGCCAAAAGGCATCCACTATCTCATGATTCTCAGCATCAGTGAAGGGGGGTGTCTGAGGATTGACATGCCTGGGTGGCATGCTCCTAGGTGTCTTAAAATGCAACATATGGATAATACGCATATGTATGACATAACTACAAAATAATTGTTCCCAGATAAAAACAGAAAAGGTAACCACTTAGTATTACCCAATGGAGAAACATAAAACAGTCTAGAGATGTGAAATATGAACAGGCTGGATGCAAAACAAGGAGAGCAACAATAGCAGCATATCCTTGCTTGTACCATAATCGTAACTCAGCTTTGGTCCCCCAAAAGAACAATCTATCCTTATTTGTGCTATAACAATAACTCAGCTTTGCACCCCCCCAAAAAAACAAAACAGGTAAATGACACAATTTGCTAACAAACCATCTTTGCAATAATAAAGGTGATATCAAAGGAACTGTCCTTAAAACATTTGTATATATTTATCACAGAAGGTTCCATTTTAGGATATTGACAATCATGTTACCTGTGAAATGCCTTGACAAATATGTCCATGGCATCAGTCCATTTGTAAGTAATGTATACAGATAAACATGTAACAGCCTTTGTTTCAGAATTTCTGAAGTACATTCTAGCATATGCAGTACTTAGGTAACAAAATGCAAGCATGCCTTGTGAGGTTCAATAATCTTCTGTGGAGCTATATCCCAAACAAGTAGCATATGTTCAGTCTTCTCAACATAAAAAAGTCTCCTCACCATCAGTTTGCCTAACTATACCATTGCCTTTTTATAATGGTTAAGATTCAGTACTGTTAGCAGAGAGAATATGCAAATGAGGTATGAACTGATTAGAAATGCTGAATCCCAAATACTTGCATCCATGTAGTAGATGAAAACATAGTGCAGGCACTCCCTTGGTGTTTGTTTTTAATGGATTGCAACTGTTAATGATTACTGGTCTGGAGAAGGAAAACATGATAGCAATGCAAGACTGCCTTATATCCAGAGAGTGTGTCAGGTTAGATCTACAAAGTGTTAGATGTAAGGCTGGAAATGTAAGTATGCGACAGACAGTTCACAGGTTGTCTTCCTTAACATCCTACCTGCCCTTCAAACTGCATATGTTATTATTTCCAGTTAATGCCCTTACACATTTTAAGGCCAATGATATAGAATGTCTTACAGATTGCATCTCTCAGATGACTGGTCAGATAACTGAGGAATGACCAAAAATCACAGAGAGGTGATACCTAGCTGTATATCTCCAAGCAATAATCATAACATGTTGTGTGATCACTAAGTGCACTACATTCAAAAATAATACATGTACTAATAACAGTTGTATGGTTTT
Organism: Protopterus annectens; assembly: GCF_019279795.1. Classification (NCBI taxonomy): domain Eukaryota; kingdom Metazoa; phylum Chordata; order Ceratodontiformes; family Protopteridae; genus Protopterus; species Protopterus annectens. The sequence continues at coordinate 130,609,931 of NC_056736.1, forward strand.
GTATTGCAGTTGATTGTGTGCATAATGATTTCAGTTCATTGCTGCAAAGCTGTTTGTGTGGCAAAGACGGATAAGGTGCCCATCCTTTGTTTTGAAGGTTCACTGGAGTGAGAGGTGAAATCCAGATCTATATAGACATATCCCATGTGAACCATCATTTTGCAGTGTGTATGTCATAGATTGAGTTTTCCTCATTCAGTTACTTGTCCATTTTTTTCCTTTTCTGCCTTTTTTTTAATTATTGTTCTATTTTTTTGCCAGTGTTTGTGTAATGACAGGCATAGTGCAACCACAGGAATGGAGGAAATGAATGACAGGTTTGGCTGTGCTTATTTCATTCGTGCAAAGCAACATCATGCACAAACTGGACAACTGGAGTACTCAGGAAGCAGACAGGACCCATCCAGACAAAAATAGAAACCAGATACATTCAATAAATTCTATTGGGCATTGCACAAACCTGTTATGTAGTGTTGCGGGGCAGTTAACAGAGACCTTAAGAATGATTATTAAATTATGGCATGTCAAGTAACTAGTCCTGTTGCAACAGATGCAAGTGTAGGGCTTGAGTGCAGATGGTCCTGGGTTCTAGTACATAGTGTGCAACTTTTTTTTTTTTTTTTACTGTTGTGACATTGCAGGTGATAGCAATGAATGGAAACATGAACAACTGTTATTTCAACTTTCTTGTGGTAAAAAGTGTAAGTGTAGGACTGCCATACACATGGTACTAGGTTCTAATAGAGGATCATCCCTACACTTTTACTGTTGTTCCACTTCCCATTATATTCACTCTCAGTTATAACACTTTAAATAGTGGAGCTGATCTTAATTATATGTATGAGGGATGAGACACTATTATTGTGTTTTCAGGTTAATCTTCCAATTGCAATTATTTTATTCCTCACTGCTTGGCACTGCTGCTCTTCGTGCACAATCTTACACATGCATAGATCAGTTGTGTGGTCTCCAGTAAACACGATAACTGGAATTGGTGGGAACGCATCAGTCTCTATTGCACTAGATCCACTGGTAGATAGACAAGGCAGGCATTAGTGGTGAAGATGCCAGATTTAGGGCACAAAGGTGGGGTGTCCAGGAGTCTAGAATATTCATTGGACTACTAGTAAAGCAACTGGCTTCTGCAGAGGGACTATTCTGGTTCCCAGTGCATGTCTGAGGTGTGGGATAGTTTTGCCCAGGCTGTATCCAGTGCCACTGGTATGCCCTGCTCTGGAGAGCAATGTAGGCATCTTTTTACTAGAGGAGGAAAAGGGATACTCTCAACCACTGGATTGAGGAATTTAGGACTGAGGACATCCAGCATCTGTGTAAGTATCAATGCAATTATAAGACTTAGAAAGATGACTATATGCAAGACTGATATGCATAATGGTCTTCTGTTTTTTTTTCTGTCTTTTTCCCAGTTACCAGTAATTGGGAGGTCAATGTATGGGCCCATGCCGCTAGATTGGAGAGACTGAGGGGAACAAGTGGTATGTATGCAGCAGAAGAGAAGGGTTATTATACCATGAAATGTTTGATAGCTTTTTTGGTATTTTATAGAGCTGCATCAAATTCAGCATGCATATCCCAACTGTAAATGCAAGTATGCATACATTAGTCTGTAGCACAAACCACCTGTAAGAGTCCAGTATTAGGCTTTAGTTAGAGGTTGTGGGTTCAAATACAACAACCATACAATAATGTCATTTTCTCAACAGTATTTACATTAAATTAAAATGGCTATACCAGTGGCACAAATGCCCTGCTGTAAACTGTAATCTGTATAGCTGGAACACACATATGTGCAACATATTGGATGGTGCAGTGGTGCAGCAGTTTGTGTTGTCGGCTTACAGCAAGGCATTCTCTGACTCGATTCTCAGCTGGGGTGCCTTTTGTGTGGAGGCTGTATGTTCTTCCTGTGTTCATGTGGGTTTCTTCTCATGTTACTGAGAAATGAATCTGCAGCATTTCTCCCTAGGCCTCTGCTGATAATTGTCTTGTTCCAAGTCAGACTTTCCTGGTAAACAAATGTTAAAAAAAAAATAAAAAAAAAATGTTTGCATTTCAAGGATTACTTGCGGCAATCTGTGGTATAGTATGCATCTGATAGGAGGTAGACTTTAATGCAAAACTTAAAATAATAAAGTTATATAATTGTATTAATGCATTATATGTCACATATGATGGTACTAATCTTATCTCTTTTTTTTCTCTTTCACGAACCCTTATATCGCTTTTTTATTTTCTTTATTTTTATTTTATTTAATTTTACTTTTAAAATATTTATTTTATTGTTTTATTTTATTTTAGTCAATAGATATTTTTAGTTTATTCCTATTTTTATTATTTTATTTTATAATTATTTTATGCTATTTTTATTTTATTTAATTTACTTTTTTATTTTTATTCTGTGTCATCAAAATTTGTCCATGTCATCCATGTGTACCATATCACTAAGTGCACCACAGCACAGCAATGTAGGCCAGTCCCATTGGATAAGCCTGCTCTTGCTCCACTGGTTGCAGCACCAGTCCCCAGCACATCAGGGAGATAACCTCTCATCACTGCCTCTGTTGCCCTTGCACTATTTACACCCTCGGGTCATCCTGCCCCAGTGGCTGATCCAGAGGTACTCTCCAGGATCAGTGGTGGAGGTGCTAATTTTGTCACTTTCTGCGAGTTGCCAGGGATGGTGCATAGGATGATACACCATATCACTGGTGCATGCCTACACCATCTGGAGAGACTGCTCTCCCTCATGTTGCATATAGGAGGTGGAGGAGATGTCAAGCACTCCAGCCACCTGTGGCAGTGATGACAGTCCAGTGGGTGAGGACTCAATCCTCACTGTCACCAAGCATGACAATCATGGGCCCAAGTTGTCCCCATCCTCACCCCAATCATGATGTCCACCAAACTTTTGTGTCCATCACCATCCCTGTCTCTTGTCTTGTTTCACTTGTCTGTCAGCAATTGCTTTCTCACATACCCAACTTACTTGTCCCGGCCATACCAATCTCCCTTCCCCTATATTCCTCTCTCTCTCTCAAATAAAAAATAAATGGGTACCTCTCCCACAAAAAAAAAAAAAAAAAAATTGTCCATAGATACTTTTCCACTTCACACACGTCTTCTTGATGCACTTGATTGGGTCCAGTTGGCTATATATCATAATTGCATTGTGGACACCCTTTTCTGTGGAGGTAACAGTCCAAATTCAGTTAATATTCTGCACATGTTTTCAGTTTACACTGTTAAAGAAATGGATAGCTATGCATCTTTCCAACACCCTTCCTGCGCATTCCTGCCTTGCTTTCCCTTTGTACTTCCCCCTGCTTACTCTCCTTTTCACTACTTTCCTATCCACCCCATTTTAACGCATTTAATCTGGCCAAAAAATAGAATCCCACCATACCTCTCAACTGTAAAGATATTTGTAGAATGTCCACATTTGTGCCTCATATTTTGGTCTGTTTTTATAAAACTATGATTTTCTGGCAAATAAGTAGCAAATCATTACAGACTGAAGCTAGAAAATAATGACATACACTTGAGTTTCAGACTTCATGCCCTTCAGAAAATCCATGCTAATGTAAAACCTGTTATTCTATCAATAAGTTTGAAAGAGCCATATTAAAAACTGTCACTATTTTTGGTCCTTTGTCCCACTTTTATTTATGGTTTTGTCCAGATTTCTTGATCTAAGAGATTGAGAGGTATGAATTACACACAACACACATCAGTTGTTGCAAAAGTAATGGATCCCTGAACTTTTTGTTCTCCATGTTTGAGCAGAGGTGTGCATAGCTCACTAATGCACACCAACAGTGAGCCGTGGCAACATGATGGGGTTACCTCGATGCACTGCCTCTTAACCCTGCTCTGCTATACCAACACACAGCTACATGTTTACTATAAAGAATTCATGCTATTGCATTATCAGTGTTTAAATAAAACTATTTTAAAGTTTTCAATATACTTGTATTTGAACACAGTACCATCTGGTCCCATAAAGAAATACATCAGTGCATTAACAAGTGCTGCCATAGAGTCAGTTAAGCAGCAGGAGTATTGCATAGACTCAATAGTAACTGTCAGGCTTCAGCACTGTGCCTTGTGCCTGTGCACTCCTTAGCTACATGCAAACATGTGTATCTCACATACGTATACAGTTTGCCACCTGTGGCACAAACCCGCTGTTCACAGCACTATGGAAAGTTAAATATTATTATGTATTACTGCTGTTTACCATCTGTTTCCTGTCTGTGACATGAAACTACATGTAGAAACATTACAGACTGAAGGCCCTATCTATTAATATGACACATATTTACAACACAGCCATGTGTTGCCACCCCCTGCCCCAAATACTGCAACCCTGGTGTCTCAGTATTTTTTTCCACACATATCTCACCTACACTACAGAAAGTAATATCAAATGCTGTGTGATATGCAATGCACATCAATCTGGTAACATGCAGAACTACAACCATTGACTCATAAGCCTAAAGAGCCTTATCTGCAAGGTTAGAGAAGGAATCAGCATGGACCTTATCCACAGGGACATAGGTGGCCTGCAACATACTTTACCCACCACATTTTGTTTTTGTCAAGGGTAGATCTTGCTTATTAATCCTATTGAACTTCTTTGATACTAACCACAAAGAACTGGATGAGAAATTAGGGAGCATACTGCCTAGGTTGAGTTATTCAAGGCCTTTGACACTATATTTGACAACTGGTCGGGTGATTGTAAAGTCACATCTGGGGTGGCACCTATGTCCCTCATGGACAGGGACAGCTGGTGCTGTTCACAAAATATCTCTGCTAGCAATGACCATTTAACTATGCTCAATAAGGGAACTTGTGTTTTTAAACAGCTAGGCTTATAAACACTCTTGGACTGTTAGGCTAGTAGCCTTCTATGAACTTATGAAGATATGAACCTATGCAGGCCTCCAAACATCTTGTCTCCCACATGGACTGCTGATGTCATCTACTATAAAATGAACAGCAGTCTTGTAATAAAATCAGTGTGTGTTTGTGTGTGTGGGTCTAGACAGAAGATCAGAAGCTTGTATCCTGCAGTTAATGTTCCAAAGCCATGGATTGCAAGTATTTTGATACTTGCACATGTCTACACAACAATTTCATGCAGGCTTCCCAACCTCTTGTGTCCCACATGGCCTGCTGATGTCATCTACTATAAGTTGACCTGCATTCTTGTAAACATCACATTTGTGCCATGGCACTTGCATAAAGTACTGTGTTCTTTAATCTGTGTTGTTAGTTAAGTATGGGTTCTGTTCTCACTGCAGTCAACTTTGTGTGTGTCTAGACAGAAGAGCAAAAGTTTGGATTCTACAGTTACTGCTCCCATGCCATGAAATGACAGTATTTTTATACTTGCACATGCCTACACATCCATTTTATGCAGGCCTCCCAACCTCTTGTCTTCCACATGGCCTGCTGATGTCATCTACTATAGGTTGACCTGCAATCTTGTAAAACTCACACTTGCACTGTGGTACTTGAGTAAAGTACTGAGTTTTGTAGTCTGTGTACTTAGGTAGGGGTTTTATTCTCACTGCAGTCAACTGTGTGTGTGTGTGTGTGTGTGTGTGTGTGTATGTGTGTGTGTGTGTGTGTGTGTGTGTGTGTGTGTGTGTGTGTGTGTGTGTGTGTGTGTGTGTGTGTGTGTGTGTGTGTGTGTACACGCGCACTCTTGCTTGACATTACACAGAGCATTTTAAACGAGCACACGGTACACTGTTATTACTATATTGTCCTCAACACATACTGCTGATGTTAGTAGCGGTAAAATGCTGTCTGAGACCCTCCAACTCGGACTTGTTTCATGGTGTTTGAATAAAGTATTGAGTTTTGTAGTCTGTGTACTTAGATAAGTAGGGATTCTATTCTAACTGCAATCAAGTGTGTGTGTGTGTGTGTGTGTGTGTGTGTGTGTGTGTGTGCATTCTTGCTTGACATTACAGAGCATTTTACACCAGCATGTGGAACACTGTTATTACCATATTGTTCTCAACACACACTGCTGATGTCATCAGCTATAAAGTGTTGTCTGAGACACTCCAAGTCAGAGTTGTGCCATGGCATTTGTGTAAAACATTCAGTTCTGTAGTCTGTGTACTCAGATAGGGGGTCTACCACTTGCTTGACATTACGGAAAGCATTTTATACCAGCATGTGGGACACTGTTATTACTATACTGTCCTCAACATACACTTCTCATGTCATCAACCATAAAGTGCTCTCTGAGACACTCTAAGTTGGACTTGTGCTGTGGTGCTTGCATAAATTACTGAATTCTATAGTCTCTGTACTTGGATACATAGGTGCTCTATTCTCACTGCACTCAAGTGTGTGTGTGTGTGTGTGTGTGTGTGTGTGTGTGTGTGTGTGTGTGTGTGTGTGTGTGTGTGTGTGTGTGTGTGTGTGTGTGTGTGTGTGTGTGTGTGTGTGTGTTTAAGTGTGTGGGCATGTTCTTGAGTGATATTACAGACAGCATTTTACACCAGCATGTAGGACACCAGGACAGGTTCAGAGACTGGCCTAGAGGCCAGGCAGATGTCATCTCATCCTATGCGAGACAGATTACAGTGACATGGATTTTCATTTATTTGCATACATCATGTCATGATTTGTAAGCCCTGTGTTTTCTTGATGAAAAAGCCTTGTGGTCTCTCCATCTGCTGCATGTGTCTGGGGTGGTACATGCAAAGAGAGCATTATACTCTATTAGTGTTCTGATGAGGTTTGAGTACAGTGCTGTCAAACAATCCTAAGATCTGAATACGATGGTGTGACTTATGTGAATGATATAGGCTTTCAATAACAGTGTGAACACTCGGTGGTTGAAGTTCAGATTGCTACCTACATGTGTTCTCAGTGCTTGCATCACTGGGTTTTAGCATAACAGGACTGTTGTCAATGCTGTGATTAATATGATATTCCGCTCTATAGATGGGCAACATAAAAAAGACACATTTATGCATTTATTTGTAGACCATGTGTGTCTGCGTTACCTCCTTCTGTACTATGTTATCATCATTGATGGAGTCAATGATTGCTCTCAATACGCAAGAATCAGCAAACTTGGTAAGCCAAAGGACATATACTTTAACCTGAACTGTAAAGAAATAGAGTCCAAACAGTGAAGGGCTAAGCACAGATCTCTGCGGCTAGCCAAAGGTAACAGCTCTACTGGTACAGGTTGATTCACAAGCTTTCACAGTTTGTGTTTTGTCAGTGAGCTATTTGATTACCCATCTAGTGACATATGGATCAATCCCCAGCTTTCAGGGTTTCTTAATCATTCTTTTTTTTAGACAAGTTTTATTGAGAGCATTTGTGAAAAATACAATTATTAACAGACAAACTGGACATATGTCATGATGGAATAGATAAAAAGAACATTAATATAAAAAATCAATAAAACAGGTGAATAAAACTGGTTAATACCTTTCTGTTTTCAATTTTCTAATAGATCAATTATGTTCATCCATTGATTATATACCGCTGTGTTCCTAGGAGATCTAGCTTTGATTGTCATTGATTCTAGTTTGGATACTTCCAAGAGAAGATCTTTAAAATTTTGAAAAGTAGGGATCCGTGATGATTTCCAATTTCTTGTAACTTCTTTCCTGGCTATGGACAGTACAGACCAAAGAAGTGTATATTTACTTAGTTTAACACAAGGGGGTATTAGGGAGTTGAATAATACTAATGATTTAGTAAGTAAAAAGTTAATAGTAAATGTTGCTTGTAGAAAATTATTAATATCTTCCCAGTATCTTTTCATATGTAAGCAATCATAGAAGATATGGGCCCAATCAGCATTTTGAACCTTCATACATCTCCAACAAAGAATATTTTGATTATACATCTTATTTATATTATGTGGAGTAATGAAAGATCTATTCAAAAATCTCCAGGTAAATATTCTCTATTTAAGTGATGAAGTAGTTTACCTGCTGAGTGAAGAAAATTCAGTTTATCTTCCTCTGAAGGAATACATTTATTAATGTCAGAAAAATATTTCCAATAATTATCTGGAAATATATCTAAATCCATTTTGATAAATTTATATATATATTTGACAGGCTGTTTTAATTAAGCTATTTTGTTGAATAAAGGCAATCAAGTAATGTATGAGTTTGGGAATTGAATTTTTAACTGAATAAGGTATTAATTCAAATTCATTTTTAATATAGTTTCTAGCTTCTTGTAATTCAAGCCATAAAGACAAATCCAGATCATTTTCTTCTAACAGAGTATTAATTGATTGCAATTCATTATTTTTTAACATTTGATGCCAATAAATCAACTGTTTCTGTTCCAGTTTTGTCGTTTTATGAAAATTAGAAGAGAAGATAACCCCCTGTGTATATGCAATGGGGAAAATAAGGAATAACCAAATTTCATATGGTTAAAACCTAAGAATAAAGTTTTTAAGAGTTTAAAATAATGTTAATATAGTTTGAAATAAAATTTTGTGTGGAACTAAGAGAAAATATTCATTAAGAATACATATGAACATATTATTCACTAGATTAAGTTTAAAGATATTATTGCTATTTCAATTTTGTGATGAAGAAAGAATAACATATTTCCATTTTGCTGTGTAATTACTATCTATAAGGTATGAAATAGTTTTAATAACTGAGGAAACTGAATACAGTTCCACATTTGGCAATGCAATACCACCATTCTTCCAGCTGTACATATGGTATGTTAAAAAGATCATGGGTTTAACTGGGGACCAAAGAAATTTTTTATCACACTATAAAATTGTTTAATTATTGTATAAGATGGAGGAATTGAAACAGACTGTACTATATATAAGATTTTTGGTAGTAGTATCATTTTTAAAACTGATAATTTCTACTCTGTTGAGAAATGTATTTTAGACCATTTATGTATTACTTTACCTATTTCTATTAAACTATAATCAAAGTTTAATTTTTGAATTTCTTTTATATTTTTGGTAATAATTATACCTAAATACCTTATTTGCTGGGATTGTGGAATATATTTTCCAAATTCATTTTGAATATTATGTTTATGTGGGCTAGTTAAAAATAGTTGTGTTTTGTTGCTGTTAAATTTTAAACTTGAGTTTTTTTGGAAATAATCTATATTGTTAAATAATTCTTGAATTGTTGGATTTTTACCTCCCAGAGTAATCAAAATGTCATCTGCAAACATTTGAATCTTTGAAGAATTATTATGGCTCATTTCAAAACCTTTAATATTACTATTTTCTCTAATCAAATTTGCCCAAGGCTCCATAACTAAAGTAAATAATAGTGGGGATAAAGGACATCCTTGTTTAGTGCCTTTAATTATAGGTATTGACTGGGATATATTAGAACCAATTTTAACATAAGCAAGAGATCCAGAATACAACTAGGTGATATGTTTTATAAAATTATTTGAAAACCTAGGTTCCTGTAGAAGAATGAAAAGATAATCCCAATTGACTGTGTCAAATGTTCAATTTATATCTAAACTAACTATAGTTAGGTTATTTTTTAGATATTTAGTTAATTCAATTATGGTTATTATTCTTTTAATGTTATCATATGTTGTTCTGTTTATTATGAAACCTGTTTGGTCTTCATCCACTAGGTTGGGAAGAAAATGTTTAAGTCTCTTTGCATATATGGACATGAACATTTTATAATCTGTATTTAATAACAATATAGGTCTATATGAACTACATTTTGCAAGGTCTTTATCAGATTTTAAAATAGGAGAAATAAATGTATATTTCTATGATGGAGGGATGGTATTATTAATCTGCATGGTATTAAAAACTGAATGTAATAAAGTAATAGCTTTATTCAGTAGAATTTTGTAGATTTCTGGAATAATACCATCATTACCTGGTGCTTTATTTTGTTTGAGTATATTAATTTGTAATGGATGTCTTTTAAAGTAATTTGTTTATCCAAAAATAATGTTTGTTCTTCTGATAATCTTTTTTAGAATGTTTATTAATAAAAGCTTGAATATCTATCTTTGAGTTTACTGGAACAGGGGATTGATTAAGTTTAAGAAAGCATTCTTTAAATTCAATTAATATGTTACTTATGTCAGATACCTTTTTTCCTTTGAAGTGAATATATTTCCTTAATGTGATTAAATTTGTTTAATCTTTTGACTTTGTTGGCTAAAATATTCAAAGATCTGGGATTTATTGAGAAGTTAATAAACTATTTTGTTTCTAGACTTATAGTTTTATGATTTCAAATCTCAAGATATTTCTTATTTAAAGATTTTAATTCAACTAGTTTGGATTTTTCATGTTGATTTTTTGAAAACTCAAGGCTCAAAATGTCCAGTTTAGCATGTATCTCTTTTAAATCTTTATCCCACAAAAGTCTTTTTTTTTTTGTACCTGTCTGTTATTCTACGATATAAGTATGCCTTCACTGCATCCCAGACAAACATTTTAGGTGTATAAGCGTTGGAATTCAGACCTAAGAAACTATGTACTTCATCTAGTATGAAGGTGTTAAAATCTTTTAACTTAGTGATATATGCAGGTATCTGTTTTATCTGGACATTGGTACATGCATGAGTATATATATCAAAGGTTATTGAATTGTGATCTGAAAAGGGACATGTGATACCTTTTACATTACATTACTTAATGAACCTGTCAAACTGTTACAAATAAAAGCTCTATCTATCCTAGAGAATGTATTGTGTCTGTATGAAAAAAATATATATATAAAATAACGATTTAGGGTCTGCATAACTATTAATATCCTTCAATAAAAAGGAATTTGAAAATTCTTTTAATAGTCTGGCTGTGCTTGAAATTCTTCTCTTTCCATTAGAAGTAGAGTCTGAGCTATCAAAAATGCAGTTCAAATCGACAGCTAACACAATATTGCACTTAAAAAATTGAGTGATATGATCTATATGTTGTTGTGCTGAGCTCTGTCCAAGGCCAGGAATCTAGTACATGTTAATTAGAGTAAAAAATAAGTTATTAAATTCTATGACAATAGAGACTACCATACCTTTATTATCCTTGTATGAATCTGTTATTTCAAGTAGTGGCAGTTTATTATTCCAAAGTATTGCAACACCTCTTTTTTTTTAGCATACTCAGGACTAGCAAGTATTGAAAATGTTTTAGATTCTAGTTTGGAAACATCACCCTCAATCAAATTAGTTTCTTGCAAAAAGACTAATTGTGAATTATTTAATTGAAGATAATTGTTTAGAGATCTTTTCTTATTGGGGTTGTTCAGATCATTTCTGTTAAGGGATATACAGTGTAAATATACCATGTTCTATGTGTAATGGGGTGAAACAAATACTGATTAAAACTTTTAATGAACTTTATTCTGTTAGAAAAAGATAAAAACTGTGTAGAGAATATAGCAATATATAGAGTGTGAGACATAAATAAGATATTTAAAATTAAAATTATATGACTGATATTCTACTATACATATTTTAGTGAACATCAAAAAGAATATTAACAAGAAATACTAAAACCCACCTGGAGTTATAAAGTCCTAATTTGAGTGACATTAATCACCCAAATTAACAAACCAACTAACCGCATATTTATATCAGGTTCCATCTAAGTATGATTTATTTTAGAAAAAAAAAAAAAAAAAATATATATATATATATATATATATATATATATATAAACATGGCTTGTAAATAATATTGGGCAGGATTCACAAAATCTCCGTGTAAGAGTTAATATGTCTTACACGGAGGCTGCAGTCTAATGGTATGACGTCAGCATGCCATGCGTATTCATGAGGGCATGCTGAATCACACCCTAGGCTAACACGGTCCATGTAGGACAGTAGGGGGCGTGTCCGAATGCTGAGTTCTGCAAAGGGACAAGCCCCCAGAAGACTCAGAGTCCTGAAAGCAAACTCCCACGAGCGACTCCGCGAAAATGTCAAGGAACACAACAAGACACATGCCCCCACAGACTATAAACCCAACTGTAATGTAAAACGTAAAAATAGCAGTTTAATTTTTTTTTTTATAATTTCCAAAATGTTTGCCCGTAGTTGCACTCATTTGCACGGGTATGCTCTCCGCTCAGTCACAGTTAGCAGTCATTGAAAAGCATATAAGATCTAAATATGCAAATTAAGCCAAGTAGCAATAGCGTAGCGGTAGAGACGTTGGCAAGAGGAGGTAGCCACGGTTCAAGCCCCCACAACATCATTTTCTATTTTTATTTCAATAAGCATGAAACAATCCCCTGACATATATGTATATATATATATATATATATATATATATATATAACTATAATTTAAGTAAAATGTAATGAAATGGGCCATGTATTTTGAAGAAATCCGACACAAGAAAATATAAAAAAATTGTATAAGTGCCCATAGTTGAGCAAGGCTTTACAAATCTGAATATGAGTGCCCATAGGTGAGCAGTGGTCTAACAAGCGTAATATGACTGCCCGCGGGTGAGCAGTGGTTTAACAGGTGTAATATGAATTCCCGGAGTTGAGCACCACTTTACCATGCTTAAAATGAGTGCCCATAGCTGAGCAACACTTCTCACAACGTAATATGCATGCTCATAGCCAAATAACGCATTACCCAGCGTAGGCCGTTTGCTGCGGGCAACGTCGAGCAAGCTGTATCCAAACCACCTTTACACAGACACACCTCCTACCCTGTCTAGACAGTAGTAAAAACAAAAAAAAGCAATGCCCAGGCTGGAACCCGGGATACTGTGCACCATAGTCAAAGTACTGAACCACTAAGCCATGACAGTTTTACTGAGAAATGCAGTATTAGCATATATATAGGAATGAATGGAAATAGAAGCATGACAAAGCAGGTTTTCTTAAGCTGATAAATATCCAAAATGGCCAATCACAGATAAGTGTGGGAAAATGGGCATATATAAGCCCCATAGGCGGGAATACACAGCATAACTGATTGTGGTACCCATTTGCAGTCAGGATGGCAGGTGCAGGAGAGGGAAGTCGCTTTAGAGCACAGAGGTGGGGTGTTGAGGAGTCCAAATATATGGTTTGGCTCCTAGTCCACGATCATGAGGCTCAACTCATGCAGGGCCAGGTTCCCTGGGGTACATACAAGGCAGAGGCGTGGAACCGGTTGGCACATGATCTCGCCAGTGCCACAGGCATACCAAGGACTGGTGAACAGTTCCATCACCACCATGCGGACCTGAAGAGACGTAAGCAGGACCAACTGAACCGTTGGATACAGGAGGCCCGGCAAATGCCCAATGCCCCACTACTGAGTAAGTATCCATGTAATTAAGTATGTAAGAAATTATCCTAGCCTATATTATGGAGATGTATGTTCCAATATTACTTCATTCATATTACAGCTGTAGGTGTCCGTTCCATGAATCAATGAGCCTATGCTGATAGGCTGCTGAGGTTGCGCCACCAGGCAGGTTAGTAATTATTTTGCTGGAATTGTTATAGAATATAAGTGAGACAGCTTGTAAAAGAGTTCAGTGTTGTTACATATTAATAAAGTTCAAATAAGCCTAGAAGAAAGATTCTGCTAGCACTGTAAGATTAGATAAGTGATGCAGCCTATAATCCAGAAATAAACATTAAACAAGTCTGAAATAGAGTTTCCACCTGTATTGTAATATCAGATAACTGCTTCACCCTGAAAATGACTGGTAATCAATCTACAAAGGATAGACATGTGTCAAATACATCCCCTTTTAAAATCTGCCATATGAAATAAGTGAGTCTGTTGGAAAGGATTGTTGTAACCAAGTAAGAAATGTTAATAACACCTAGAATTAAGTACCATCTTAAATTGTAAAAATAAAACAAGTGAGAGTGTGAGAAAGAGGGTATGAATTAACCAAGAAAGGTGTAATAAGTCTGAAATAAAGTTATACTGCAGTCAGTACATAATGAAATGGACGAGACAGCCACAACCAAAGCGTGAAATGGGTGTAATAAAGTACTGAACCTGGAATGTGTCTGTCCCACAATTTGGATATGGTGCTGTACCCTTGCAATATGGAGATAGTATGGTTGTATGAAATACTGAACATCCACAGTTGTCTAGAGCCATATAAATCAAATGTAGCAGGATGCTGTACCTGAACACAGCCAGATATGAACATGTATGAATAAAAATGGAATGTGTATTAATGTAGCAGTAACATTCCCATCACCAACATTCCTAAGGTTACATATAGGAAACTGTACAAAGACATGTAGGGGATATATATCTGCAGCTACTAGGAATGTACAGCATATATATAGGTAGTTTAAGTTGTTGATGTAATATTTCTTCACCCTACCCCATTTTCACAAATGATGCCATTCCACACCAAACTGGGTATGTGTATACACAATTAATTCCCATGGACATTTGTCCTGTTGGTTCATACATATCTGCATGTACGTTGATGCATGTGCCCTGTTCACATATCCAAACCTGATGGCCTGTTGCCATCAATCAACTGTGCATGCTGTTGGATTGTGTACTGTTGTTCTAAATATGCATGTGTTATGCTTGCTGTTCAATGTTTGGAATTCATGGGTGTTTGGTTAATGGGAATACTGATGCATGCTGTTACAACTAATTTTGAATGGTGTTGTTTGTTACTAACCCAAAATGTCATAAAATACTGATAAACATAGGACAACAGGGAAGGCGGGTTCCAGCGGACCCACCTCTCCCACCTCAGCTGGCGAGTGCACCTGGCACCAGTGCCCAGGCCAGAACCTCCTCCAGTGGCCCTGTGCCACCTTCGGGTGGAAGCACTGCAGGGGATGGGGCTCGTCCCCCCTCTGCTAGCATGGCCGGAGGAGAACGTCCACTCACCCTCCAAAGTGTCCGGTCTGTGGTGGGCAGCAAGATCAGGCATTCTGTGCTTGAACCCCTACGCCAGCTTGAGGCGAGGGTGGCACAACTCACGGGTGTGCCTGCCCATCCTATACAGCTCCCAGCACAGCCCCATCCTGGGCAGTGAAGGCGTAGTGGTAACTGCCCATGGGTGGGGATCTCAGTTCCACTGTTGCCATCTGTGGGCTCATGGGCTCGCGATATCCAAACATCCGTCCCCGTCAATTGTGTACCCCCCACATGTGTCATACTCCACCCCTGTATGCATCTTGTTTGTCTTGTCTGTTAACCTCCCCAACCTACCTCCCCAAATATACCTACTTCCTGTACCTCACATTCCACTCTCACCTGAAAAAAAAAGGGCACTCTGTTCCCCCAAAAAAATTACACCCCATACATAGCTGCCCATTTTGCAGACATGTCTGCTGGACATGTGAACTGATAATTAAAACTGGTTGTACAACATATTTTGTTGTCCTCACCCCTCCCTCAGGAGTGGAAGGTTTCAAATTTCACACCAAATTACACACATATGCACAGCTGTTGCTGATAAAGAAATGGGCAGCTATGGGCCTTCCCTACATCCTTTCTGCAAATCCCGAGCTTGTTTTCCTACTGTCCTACACTCTTTGTACCCCCTTTTTCACCACTTTCCTATCTCCCCATTTTATTTTCTTTAAAAGAAATTAGCGCGGGTGTTAGCGAGAGTAAGCACTTTTAAGCAGTAGTCAGCGGGTGTGCGCTTAGCTAAGAGAGTGTGCGCGTAGCTAAGCCACTGTGCACATGCGTGAGCATCGCGCAAACCCGCTTACAACTGCTTAAAAGTGCCTTAGTCACTCTGTATGACAAGGCCTGTAGTCTGCTCATCAGCAAAATAAAATTCCCCTGTCAGTCTCGAACACAGGACCTTGGAAACACTAGTCTGCATGACTTACCACTAAGCCATAACTGATATACAAGAACATGGTGCTGAAAGAAATATATCATGAAATACAAGGAGTGAATGTAAAGGGGATATAGGAAGGCCATTACACAAAGCTTGTTCCCTGTATGTTTAGTGGCAATTCTTGTGGAATCGCATTACATGAGTGTGATAAGAGAAACATCCATGCTAGTAGGTAATAATGTTACAGTAGCACCTTACAAAACACACACAGTATCAGAGCAGGATAAACACCACCATATTTTAATAGGTATGAGGCCAGACATCCCAAATGTGACTGATTTACAGGGATGTCCTTCATTTGTCAAAAAATGTTACCTGTGCCCCACTGACTCCTTGTGAAATGTACTAACAGTAGGCAGAAAGGTGGGGAATCCCATGTAATGTACACTATCAATAAGTTAAAGTAGACACTACTTGCATGTCAGAAATGGTGTAGTAATACATATGCTCAAAACACACACACAGTCCCCACAGTCACAACTGCAGAATATCTGAAATATATCACGGGTGTATCCCACTGATATGCACCTTTCCCTGAGGCAAACTTGCTTACAACTGCTTAAAAGTGACTTAGTCACTCTGTATGACAAGGCCTGTAGTCTGCTCATCAGCAAAATTAGATACCCCTGTTAGTCTCAAACCCTAGACCTTGGAAACACTAGTCTGCATGAATTACCAGTGAGCCATGTCAAATATACAAGATCATGGTGCTGAAAGAAATATATCATGAAATACAAGGAGTGAATGTAAAGGGGATATAGGAAGGCCATTACACAAAGCTTGTTCCCTGTATGTTTAGTGGCAATTCTTGTGGAATCGCATTACATGAGTGTGATAAGAGAAACAGCCATGCTAGTAGGTAATAATGTTACAGTAGCACCTTACAAAACACACACGGTATCAGAGCAGGATAAACACCACCATATTTGAATAGGTATGAGACCAGACATCCCAACTGTGACTGATTTACAGGGATGTCCTTCATTTGTCATAAAATGTTACCTGTGCCCCACTGACCCCCTGCGAAATGTACTAACAGTAGGCAGAAAGGTGGGGAATCCCACATAATGGTAACTGTCAATAAGTTACAGTAGACATTACTTGCATGTCAGAAATGGTGTAGTAATACATATGCTCAAAATACCCCACAGTCACAACTGCAGAATATCTGAAATATATCACGGGTGTATCCCACTGATATGTACCGTTCCCTGAGACTGGTCAAATATATACCTGAAAGTATCTCTGGCCTGGAAGTGTCAGAAACACACAGGCATATCAGCCTGTCTGCTGTTACACACTCTGCAAATAGCTGTAGAATTGCTTCCACAAGCACACCCTCATGTAAGAGTACAACTCAGAAATATCAAAGGATATAGCCATCTAACAAACTAAGGACAGTATAGCAATTTACAAGCACTGCATGTGCCTGATATTCATAACTGTTAGTACAAAGTACAAGGCCCTACTACTGCTCAGCAGCAAAATAAGATACCCTTGTAAGTGTCAAACCCCAGACCTTGGCCTCACCCAACTGCATGCAGTGTCACCAAACCACAACAAACATATAAGAAATTGCTGCTGAAAGAAATATATCATGCATTACAAGGAGTGAATGTAAATGGAAAATAGGAAAGCCATAGCAACACATTCCAGTAAAGACAAATATCAGGCCTTCAAGGAGTGAATGTAAAGGCAAAATAGTGAAGCCATAGCAACACATTGCAAGAGCTACTGTTGTATACCAGGTAATCCACGAGTCCCACAGGAAAGTACATACTCCCATGTAAACAGTGCTAGCATTATTAGGTGTGACTTAACATACACACTGAGAAGAATGAACTGCAAGAAGCAACAGTCAGGTTTCAGTACAACATGCATTTCAGTGGCTACAACACAGCCTTAGATATGAGAGATATACCAACCTTTTGACTGACACAACAGTGTCCACAGCAAACCAGCATGGTCCCCACCTTGCTAAACTGAAAGGCCTACGCCTACCTAACCTAACATTTTATAGCACTGTCCTGAAATCACAGTGAGAACTGCAATTACCACACAGCAGGCTGCATGCAATTAGTAAATGCTGGCCAACAATTGGTGCAGAGGCCATCACATGCACATGTGCAGATATCTACAAAAGCAGCCTGTACTGCCACTCCACACATGCAATAATATCATTGCAGCCACTGGAGGGAGAGAGAGAGAGAGAGAGACAGAGAAAGAGAGAGAGACCAAAAAAAAAAAAAACAAGCCAACAAGCCATCAAGTCAGCCAGCAAGCCAGCCATCCAAAAAGCTGTCAGAAACAAAGATAATGTAAACTACATAATCTAATAATCTACATACTGTGAACCCTCCATATGTGTTAGTAGTCTGTATCTATATGTATATGAAGATGTGCATAGGGCAAGGGACATATTGCAACTGTTAGTGAAGGCTGGACATACATATGTAGTTGAAGGTTGCTATGTGCACATATCAATATAGGTTGTAGTACAATGTGCAATGTACAATGTAGGTTGTACAGCAATGGATGATTAGAAGTATGTTAGTGTGTGTATGTCTATATATATATATATATATATATATATATATATATATATATATATATATATATACATAGAGAGGTATGTATAAATAGATAGACATATATAGATAGATAGATAGATAGATAGAATATCTATATACATATAGATGTAATAGACACATACATATATAGATATATATAGATACATACACATATACAGACAGATATGAATGTCTATAGATATGTATGTATATGAATATATCTATCTATCTATATATATAGAGAGAGAGAGAGAGAGAGTGAAAGAGGCACATGGGGGCAGATGTACTGCGACAGGTGCCTGGTGACGAAGGCATGGACTGAACACCAGTGTGGATACCGGAGTACCATACATCATTCCAAAACACTTTAACCACTAACTACCACATAGGTGGTTGCCTGCCTACTACAGGAGGTGTCAGAAGGGAACATGGGAAACAAGTGTACAATAGCCTCCCCTTTGATATTCACAGTGGCACACTAGTCTTGTAATCCCTGTACATGGTACGTGTCATCACAAATGGTGTGCCAGCTAGGGAAATGTAGGTCAGTGTACCCCTCTACACTTCACAATGTCCTACACGCTATGTACCTCCCATGACAACTACAGCAAGGGAAAAGGCCACAGACATACCTAACAAAGAGTGATAATGCCCTCAAACACATTCCCTATGCAGAGTGACTGACAAAACCACAGATAGAGTGCCTTTCATATGACCTACACAGAGGTTACCACTGCTGGATATACAGAGTTATGTCACACCCATACCAGTTGTCCAACTGCCAAGGTAACACCTCACAATCTGTCCAGCCTAAATGACCTATGGTCCTCATCCTTGTCACCGCAGTAAAGAGCACATGCTGGAGGTACAGGTTCCTATCCACAAATAAGCCATACCCTGGACTAAACCACCAAGCATTAGCAAGCAAGGCTCCTTATTAGTAGATGTCAGACATACCCCTGATGAATGTTATGGAGATAGGTAATATGCCGTATGAGTCACCTCTGTGTAACTGTTTGACAGGAGCAAGTACAATCATATTACATGTGTCCCAATGGGCAGGGTAGCATAAGGCTATGCTGCCATAGGCCCAGGGCCAATAGCATAGTATCTACCTATGACAATGCACACACACATGTACTCATTGCAATACCAACTATGTGAGGTGGAATGAGTGTGACACTGACTGTGTGCAAAGTCTGTAATGGTGCGATTGCTCAGCATGACTTTGTGTCTGTCATGGTAGTGTGTGTCCTCGGTGTGATGCCAGAAAAGGATGTGTCAGTTATTGGGATACAAACATACTACATTGCCATATGTTGTGCTGTAGTTCACAGTGTACGACTGCAGTGTAGGTAGGGGTATGGCAGCAAAGACTAGGGTGGAATACCAGTGAAACTGTAAATGTGCATTGCATGCATTGCATGGGATGACAATATTCTCCATCCATTAGTTTGATACATACCCCCGGTGTGAGGTTGTGCATTGTACCTCAAACAGTGTGCCAAGTGCTGGTGTGTACTAGTTTGTTGTATGGACTGTGCCAGGCACTGTCACACAGTTTTTGGCTGAGCAGTGATATGTGGTAATTTACATGTGTATCCCCTGATAGACAGACAGATGCTATATATGGCAGTTCAGTGATATCAGTACAGTAGAGTATTACGTGTGCCATATTACTTGCTCACATATTTTTCTTTTCCTTCCAGGGTGATGGTGCATCAGTGCAACCCCTGTTATTCAGCTGCAGAGGATGAGGAGATACACTGGAGCCTGGTGCAGGATTTTTCCACACTGTTTTCCAGGACCAGCCAGAACCAGCAGGAGAGGGCTGCACTGTGGCAAGACTTTGTCCGTTGGGTAAATGACATAGGCATGCATAACCAGACATATGAGCAGGTACGCCATCACTGCAGTGATTTAATTAGAAATGTCCGTCAGCGTGTGTCTGATATCCACAGACAACAGCTTGCCACAGGTGGTGGGGTACCTATTCACCCCCCCCCCACCAGAGTGGAGGAGCTCCTCCTAAGTATTGTGGCTCCAGCCCAACAACAACAACATTCACAGACATGTGTCATGATGGAGGCTGGAGCCACCCAGCATGTGGACATGGAGTGTGCAGGTAACATGCCATATCTGTAGTTGACTGTTCTCTGCAATGGTAGTTCATGCATGTGTGAGATGTGTACTATGTGTGTAGCTGTTATCCTGCCTATTCTTGTGCAAGATTGATATTCTGAATATCATCAGTACACCTGTGAAAGCCAACTGTTGTACTACTGTACTGAATCATACTCACAGTATCATTGGCATAGTTGTGGCCACTGACAATAACTCTCTTATTTGTGCAGGTCCCTCTGGAGTAACAGCAAGGCAGCCAATTCATGCTGGTGAGTGTGTAATAACAATACTATTAATACTAATAATAATATTAATACTTATAATACCCTTAAACAGTATTGTGTATGTGTTGGATTGCAGGTGTGTGGGTGTTTGTATCTGCTGCACTGAGGAGTGTGCATGTGTGCCCGTGTGCATGTGTGCATGTGCCCGTGTGCATGTGTGCCCATGTGCATGTGTGCATGTGCCCGTGTGCCCGTGTGCATGTGTGCATGTGTGCATGTGTGCATGTGCCCGTGTGCATGTGTGCCCATGTGCATGTGTGCATGTCCCCGTGTGCATGTGTGCATGTGTGCCCGTGTGCCCGTGTGCCCTTGTGCCCATGTGCATGTGCCCATGTGCATCTGTGGTAACATTGTGTACACATTGTAAACTGTGTTTCCTGTCTTCCTCTCACAAGTTCTGGTGTTGCTCTGTTGCTGTGCAGCAGGGAACCTGAAGCCACTGCTGGGGATAGTGATAATGATGATACATGTGTAATGGCACAGGGAGGTGTGACAGGGTCTGTTGTTGGTCAGCCAATCGACAGTACACATCAGTCAACCCCATCAATGCGCACAGTCATCCTGCAGATTCATCCATTGTCACCAATGTCCATCGGTGAGGGACAGCATACAGTGGGCATTGACCAGGGTAATGTGGTATCAGTGGCACATGCATCCCCTCACAGCAGCCATGGCCAGAGTCCTGACATGGTACCACACAGGCAGATGTCCAGGGGTTCTCGTGGGAGCATCCGTGGTCGTACTGCCTCTGTCAGACGTGCCCACAGAGGTCTTTCAACCTCAGCTATGTTCCGGGCTGTAATGTAGGCACAGGCACGTATGGAATGGTACACCAGACAGGGTCTGAGGGAGTTTAGAGCACATCGCACTGCTATGAATGACACTATGCATGACGTTGCAGCTGCCATCCATACTGTCAGCGAGGTCATTGACAGATGTTGGGGGGACACATTAGATCTGTTCCACAACTACATGTCCATGATCCAGGGCAATGCAGGACGGTTGAGGCGTCGACATGGATGTATGCCAGCAACATCATCAGCTGGCAGTCATCTCGGATGACAACAAACTCGCAGCCGCTCCCATAGTGCCAGTACCAGCCCCAGCAATGCTGGGTCTGTGCTGTCATCAGACCATCCTAGAAGACCATGTGCACATGGCTCTGGACAGTCCCAGCAGGGACATGTGTCCAGTCATCAACCAACTGCTTCTGATGACAGTACCCAGTGTGGCTTAGTACCTGATACTGTCCGTAGCACCCCTGCCAGGCACAGCTACCGTGTCCGTGGCCAGAGACAGTGACCTCTATGACCTGGCAGGTACAGTCTGTGGCTGTCCACAAACACCCGTATATGGCAGCCATGTGGTGGAACTGTGTGCATGCATACACACATGCATAATGCTAACACCTAGGGCTAACACATACACACACACACCGCATCAACATTGCCCCATTTTGTACTATTGTCCCTCACTAACACACACACACATACATGTTGATTGGATGTGTCAATGGCAGACTCTGGCATACCAAGTGCACACCCTGTGCATATGATGAAACTGTGCCACCTCCTGCAATCTGTAACATTGATGCAGGAACAGGATAGCATGGTGCTGATGCACAGGGTGACTACATAGCACTGTAGTAATATTATCATGTTGTTTACAGTACAGTGTAATGATATCAATGTGGGTATATCCCAGCATGCCTGATGCATTAACAGTATGATTGTCATTGTAGTGTTTTTATACACCAGTGTTAATTCCAAAAGTGTAATGTCTGCTCATGTTTGCATTCTGGTGGTAAGGCTGAAAACACAAACCCACCTACATAGGTATCACAGGGGATAAGAAACTGGAAGTAATGATACTCAATGCCAGACATCTAAACCGCAAGATGCATGCAGTTCAAACTCTACTCAGCATGGAGAATGTTGATATCTGTGCAGTAACAGAAACCTGGTTCAAGGCTCCCAAGAGCACCCTAGCACTACCAGGTTACACCTCATACCATGCTTTACAGCCCCAAAACATGGAACTAACTACGAAAGGAGGGTGAGTATCAATAGATGTCAAGGATACCCACACCCCCAGGTTGGTGCCACAGCATGAAGCATCACAGACTATCCATGTGCAACTAACAGTGGGTAAAACTGCCTTCCAGTTCATAGCCTGCTACATACCACCCTCCTAAACCCAGGTAACCCACTTGGCCTACTTATGAACACATGTAAATATGAAGGTGTCTCCAAACAACATTATATTGGGCAACTTCATCTACCCACACATAGACTGGGAGCATTACTGTAGCTCCAACACCCTAGGCCAAAGGTTCCTAGAATTCATAAACTCAAATGCTATGGAACAACTTGTTACCACTCCCACAAGAGGGGAGAACATACTGCACCTGATCATCACCAACATGGGGACTCTATGCTCCAGACCAGAAGTGTATCCCTCACTGGTAAGATCATACCATAGAGTAATCTCACTGTATATTCACATACCAACCCCAGCCCCTGTCCAGAAACCACAGTGAAAAAGTTGTCTAAAGCAAATTCCACACACCTCAAAACCGAGACAGAGGTGGAATCCTTCAAAGCCCCCGGGCCTGTGGAAAATACGGCCCACACTGCTGAATCCTTTATAAACGCATTCTATGAACACCTTCAGGAATGCACAGATCATGCAATTCCAAATATAACCATGACCCAATCCTCCAAAGACAGGCGTCCTTTCTGGTGGACCCCAGCCACATAACAGAAAACAATAGAAGGAGGAAGCTACTACATGATCGAGCAATGTCCCAGAAAGGGAAGGCATCTCTGATCAGTATTTTGAAAACATTATGGGCACTCATAAAATCATCTAAGGCCAGCTTCAAGAGAAATATTGCACGAGACACTAAGGATAATCACAAGACTTTCTTTACTTATGTTAGGAATCTGGGTGGGAATTACTAGATATGCTCAGAAGTTGTCCTAAATGATAAGGAATACACCTAAGCCACATACATTGCCAACATCATTGCTGACAGGTTCAGCACAAACATCTCACCCCCCTCCCCACCACAAGGGCAAATATATATCCCAGCAGAGTGATGCCCCCCTGACATCTGAGATGCTCAGTCACCCTCTCCAAAGCATAAACACAGCATCAATGGGAGCAGACAGTGTCCCAGGCTGCATCCTACATGAACTCCAAGAAGAACTAAACACAAACATAAAACTACTGTTCAATCCCAGCCTTACTACAGGATATGTACCCAAGGAGTGGCATACAGCAACAGTGATCCTTCTCCACAAAGGTGGTGCCTCAACGGATCCTGGAAACTATCACCCCATACGCCTGACTAGCTTGGTCTGCAAAGCTATGGAAAGGATCATCATAGACCTCATAAATAAAGCTATTGGGGACCTACAGACACTGGATCCTACCCAGTTCGGCTTTGTTGAGGGCACATCCTGCCTCTTAAACCTGGTCGATGTCTTTGAAACAGTCACCAAGGCCAGTGATGAGGGGAAGGTGTTCAACACAGCCTACCTGGACCATTAAGTACTGTACACATGATTAGGGACCTGGGGACCCGAGTTGATAGCAAACTCTCATTTGACAACCACATGGTTGTAGTGGTTACACAGACAGTTTATATAGGCCACCTAATCATGAAGGGATTCACAGCTAGATCACGGGAGGTCATTGTGCCTCTTCAGTCATCCCTCATCAGGCCCATAATTGAGTACAATGCCCCTTTTGTGGTGTACCTTACCAGAGAACTGTCCTGCAGCAACTGGAAAGTCCACAAAAGTACCTCACCAAGGGGATCAAAGGGCTCCAACAGATGCCTGACATATAGAACCATGTCCAACCTGGAATTAATAGACATGCTGCACCTCAGAAAATCTAATTTCCATGGAGCTATGCGATCATGACACTTGCACCTCAGCACTTACATAAATAGGACATGCTGGAGGGACAGATTCATAACCCAGAAGCTCCCTTCACTCTGGAATAAAATCACAGTCCAGGTTAGGGAGAGTCCCTTAATGACTCTCTTCAAGAGGACTGTTGCTGAGTGGATGGGAGATTGTAGGTTTACACTGGGTTTCACTTCTGTGTCACTGTTACACAGAGGCTGAGTATACTAACCTGGAAAAAGGCCATATGAAAATACATTTAAAATGGGTGGTGAAAGACAAACACAGTCTGGCTAGGCTTATAACTGCCCTAGGGCAGATAGCCTAGTATGAACCTATGAACCTATTACATGATGTATCCTCAACTGATACACAGATGTAGGAAACCCAGTGTCAGTGATATCCCTGCAGTACTACACTATACCAGTAGCCATTCTTACTGAGCCCCACACATCCCTGGGAAGAATACTGTTTGGCATATAGCAGTCTCACGTACATGCCAACACACTAGCGATATGTTCATCCACGACTGGAAATGTATACAGTGGCCTACAATGCAGTCTGCACATGACACACATGACCACCAGAAGGGTATCATACAGATAGATACCTGTTGTCCAAGCCGTGCTCTATTATTGTAAAGCAACTGTAACTTTGTCATCAGCATGTACTTAACATAGTATTCCAGTAGTACCATGTAGGTGGCAGCACCCATCATGTAGAACGGGTAATGGTGTGTACATATGGACAAGTGTTTTCTTGTCTATCCTGTGATATTCACATTTCCAAAGGTATTGTGCAGTCCCTTGGTGTATCGCCTAAGCAAGAAGGTGTCTTTATGCATATCAGCAACAGTTGCCATACACCTACACTGGATGTCCATTACTCACAAACTTTGCTGTGTTATAACATGTGTAACATATACTCCACACATGAACCCTCACCTACATTAATATATCACAGCTTTCATGAGTGTGTGTCACCCAGTTGGCCTAGGACACAGATCACTGCAGTAGCCTGCATTGTCAACAACATACATGTATGGCATACAGTCTGGGAATCTGCAGGACATGCTGGCACAGGTAACAACTGTATTCATATGAGGCAGGCTTCACATATAGGAACTATTGAAGGTCACAGGTGCATATCTGTATGTGGCATACACATACCTGATGTGTGCATTGCACTTACTGTTATAATTATATGCCATACAATAATAAAAGCAAAACCCACCACACATTGACGCACTGTGTGACAAACACACACATGGCTTTTGTAGGATTCAAACCCCTACATAACTATGTTATGATACTTGAGAAAGATGCATTAGCACAGCGCACTATTCATATTACTGGGTGGTTTCCCTTCTCCTGCAGTATTTATAGGGTGCTGACATCAGTTTTTACAAAGAGGTATGTACATCTATTACCATCCCTCAGTATGGGGGATAACAATATATATGCATTAACAGACACCTAGTTCAGGGTCACATATGCACATCAGCACTGCCTGGTTATGTTTTATACCATGCTTTGTGAGCACAGGACTTGTAACACACAACATAACCAGGGAGTGTATCCATATCCATATGCTCTTCAGTTTTTCCCTTAGAACTGCTCTACTTTCAATCTAAACAGTCTATTATCTATCTGAAAAGCCCAGCACTTGCTCCTAAAGCATTTTTACACAGGTAAAGCACTCTTAAACAAAAAGAAAGCACTACATCCACCTACAATCCCCTTGAGTACCCGTTTCCCTATAGGTCCTTTCTGACTCAGTTACACAGCAATCCCTTACACTATTCTAGCATGTTGAAGGGTCAATTACTGGCGTCCTCTCCAGTTCAGCTGGTGAATCTGGGATTCTTGAGGCAATATTACAACTACCTCATGTACACAGACAACCCTTTCCTCCTCCCAACAAATACAAATATATGTGAGAGATGCAACTATATAGCCAAACTGGAGGCTGAGCTCTCTCGACTCAGTACAGGCAAAACCAATCAGGAGGAGAAGGTAACCACACACACCACAAACCCAGTCTCAAATAGACCTATCACAACTGCAAACCAAACACGTAAACACACAACAACATACTCGGAGGCTCTAATTAAAAATCTACCAAAACAACAGAGGCCTCCAAAGCAGACATCCAAGCAACCACTACCTCTAAACATAGCACATGCAACACATAGTTCACAAAGTCAATGTGCCAAACAGTCACAGCCCTTAAGGCCAAACAACATGCCTGATACAGTTGTAATAGGTGACTCCATAGTCAGACACACTGACGTCCTGCTCACCAGACTGAACAAGGAAAAGGTTACAGTAAGCTGCCTGTCGGGCGCTAGAATCCACCACATAACACAAGCACTCAGGTCACTCCAAAGCAAGTACAAATATGACTCAGTCATTGTCCATGCTGGTGTGAATGACCTGAGACATACCTCCATGGACTACATGAAAAGAGACATAGAGGAGCTCTCTGATTATGTAGCCCAGGCCAGTATGACCCTGACCCTGAGCAGCATCTTACCCTCACCAAGAATGATGCCACAGTACATAGACAAAATGATCAGCTTTAACAATTGGCTCAATTACTGGTGTCATTATAAGGGGATCCAATGTCTGTCTGCTTGAGATGACATGCTTGACAAGCCATGCTGCTTCGCAAGGGACAGCTTGCACCTGTCACCCCTGGACTTCCGGATATTGGCCAAGGCTCTTGCCACCCCCATAGTGCCTTTGTAGGCAAGGCTCAAAAGACAAACCCACCTCCCTAGAAAACACAAGTGGAAAAAAACTAAGGGTAATGCTGCTCAACGCCAGAAGTCTAAACCTCAAGATGCACGCTCTCAAAGCCCTCCTCAGTATGGAGAACATCGATGTCTGTGCAGCGACTGAAACCTGGTTCAAGGTTCCTGAGAGCACACCAGCACTACCAGGTTATACCTCATATCATGCTTTTCGGCCCCAAAACTTGGACCGAACCACAAAAGGAGGGGGAGTATCCATATTCATCAAAGATACCCACACCTCCAGGTTAGTGGCAACGCACGAAGCATTAGAGCCCATCCATGTGTAACTAACTGTAGGCAAAACTGCCCTACAGTTTGTAGCATGCTACAGACCACTCTCTCAAACTCAGGAACCCCACTCAACCTTCCTGAAGACACTGGAGAGTATGAATGTCTCTCCAAGTACCATCATATTGGGAGACTTCAACTACCCAAACATAGACTGGGAGCATTACTCAAGCCCCAACACCCTAGGCCAAAGGTTCCTAGAATTCATAAACTCAAATGCGATGGAACAAATAGTCACCACTCCCACAAGAGGAGATAATATACTAGACCTGATCATCATAAACATGGGGACACAATACTCCACACCGGAAGTATACCCCTCATTGGTGAGATCAGTCCATAAATTAATCTCACTGGAAATCCACATACCACCACCACCCCCAGCACAAAAGACCACAGTGAAGAATTTCTCAAAAGCCGACTTCACACTTCTTAAGACTGAAGTGGTATCCTTAAAGGCCCCTGGGTCAGTGGAAACCACAGCCCACACTGCTGGATCCTTTATAAATGCTTTCTACGGACACCTTCAAGAATGCATGGATCATGAAATCCCAAATAAAACCAAGACCCATTCCCCCAAAGGCAGGTGTCCTGTCTGGTGGACCCCAGCCATTAACAAGCTGTACAACAGGAGGAGGAAGCTACTACATGACAGAGCAAAATCCCCAAAAAGGAAGGCATCTCTGATCAGTACTAGCAAACAACTACGATCACTCATAAAATCATCCAAGGCCAACTTTGAGAGAAAAATCACAAAAGACACTAAAGACAATCACAGGGCCTTCTTCAGTTATGTTAGAAACCTGGGTGGAAACTCCCACATATGCTCAGAGGTAGTCCAAAATGACAAAAAATACACTGAACACACAGACATTGGCAACATACTGGCAGCCAGGTTCAGTGCAAATCCCCCCCCCCAAAAGGAGAAATATCTATCCCAGCAGAGTGCAGCCTCCCCGACATCTCAGATGCCCATGTGAGAGCCATCCTCTCCAAAGCTGAAAACACAGCATCAATGGGACCAGACGGTGTCCCGGGATGCATGCTAGATGAACTCAAAGAGGAACTAAACCTGCACATAAGGCTGCTGTTTAATCTTAGCCTTACTACAGGATATGTACCCAAAGAATAGCGTACAGCAACAGTGGTCCCACTCCACAAAGGAGGTGCTTCTACGGAACCTGGAAATTACCGCCCCATAAGCTTGACGAGCCTGGTCTGCAAAGCTATGGAGAGGATCATTATGGAACTCATAAACAAAGACATTGGGGACCTACAGACACTGGATCCTACCCAATTCGGCTTTGTCAAGGGAAGATCCTGCCTTTTGAACCTGGTCGACTTTTTTGAAACAGTCACTAAGGCCATTGATGAGGGTAAGGCAGTTCACACAGCCTACCTTGATCTTGCAAAAGCCTTCTTCACAATACCCCATTCGGGCATCATAGACAAGCTCACCAGCTTAAATGTAAACCCATATGCCATAAGATGGGTTGCAAACTGGCTCAAGGACAGAACCCACAAGGTCAGAATTGCTGGAGCCATGTCAGACTGTAAGCCAGTCACAAGCGGTATCCCACAGGGCTCAGTCCTGGGACCCCTCTTGTTCGGCATTTATTTTTCCAAGGTGCAAGCAAACATAGGAGGATTGTGGCTGACACAGTTCGCAGATGACTGCACACTGGGTGCCATAATTGATACTCCAGCAGACACAAGCATCCTTCAGAAAGGCCTCATAGAAACGGATAACTGGTGCCAGAGCCATGGCCTTAAACTGAACGCCAAAAACTGTATAGTCATACCCTTTGGGAAAAACAAATTACCCACAAATTACCACATAGGTGGTAATCCATTAAGTACAGAAGAAGTAATCAGGGACCTAGGGACCCAAGTTGACAGTAACCTCTCATTTGACACTCACATTGCCAAGGTGGTTAGGAAGACCTTCTATATTACCCACCTTATCATGATAGGATTCACATCTAGATCAAGAGAGGTCATCATGCCCCTATACTCTTCCCTTATCAGGCCCATAATTGAGTACAATGCCCCATTTGGGATGTACCTTACCCAACACCTGCAGCAGTTAGACAAACCCCAAAAGTACCTCACCAAGAGGATCAAGGGTCTCAAACATATGTCATATGCTGCCCGGCTGAAGAAACTACAAATCTATTCAGTCACATACCGCCTACTCAGAGGCGATCTAAGCCTGATTTACAAGGCCATGTCCAATCCGGAATTAATGGACATGCTCCACCTCAGAAAATCCAAATCCACCAGAGCCACGAGAGCGAGAGATTTGAACCTCAACACAGAAATAATAGGACATGCTGGAGGGAGAGAGTCATAACCCAGAGGCTCCCTACAGTGTGGAACAGAATCCCAGTCCATATTAGGCAGAGCCCCTCACTGACTCTCTTCAAGAGAAATCTTGACGAGTGGATGGGAGTTCATAGGTTTACCCCGGGGGTCATCTCTGTGTCACTACTACACAGAGGCACAGTAAACTAAACCCTAAATGGGCATAGTATTCTCATTCCAAGGGGTGGCAAAAGCCACACACACTCTGGCTAGGCTTATAAATGCCCTAGGGCAGATAGCCTAGTATGAACCTATGAATCTATATACATCACAGATACACATACCTCTGGGATGTTACCACTGCAGTAAGCATGACAGGGCATACATATACAACTACCATTGTGCAAAACTGCCTTTTGGTTTGGTGTGTAGTTCAGACCACCCCCTCCCATTTCCAGGAACCACACTTGGCTTCCCTGGGAATAGTGTGGGATATGAAGGTGTTCACATATGCCATTACAGTGGTTAACTTCAGGTACAGGAATATTGACTGGGGGAACTACTCAGGCCTCAACAACATCACCCTACAGCCACTACAATTTGTGAATCCATGTGCTATGGCAGAACCAGTCACCACAGCCACAAGGGGGAATACATATTGGACCTGATCATCACCAACATGGGGACTCTATGTTCCACACCAGAGGTAGACCACCATTGTTAAGATATGACCATAACCCTTTCCCTGGACGTCCATATCCGATCCCCATCCCCAGGCAAGGAAATCACTGCTAACAAAATATTTCTCAAAAGCAGACTTTGCACTTGTGAAGACTGGGGTGGAATACTTCAAAGGCCCTGTGCTGGAGGATTATACAGCCCAATCTGCAGAATCCTTTACAAATGCATTCTATGAGCACCTGCAGGTTTTCATTGATCATGCTATCCCAAAAAAAAAAACAAGACTCCTCCACAACAGGAGACCTGTCTGGCTGACACCAGCCATATATAAGTTGTACAACAGAAGGAGGGAGCTAATACATAACAGAGCAATATCCCACAGAGGGAGGACATCTCTGAACAGTATTGGCAAGACACTTCAATCCCTCAAAATCACCACTTGCAAGTTTTGACAGTGAAATTGCCCAGACACTACAGATAAGGCTCCCCTCAGTCTGGAATTGAATCCCAATTAATGTTAGACATAGCCCCTTGCCAACCCTCTTCAAGCAAACTCAAGCCACATGGATGTGACATTGCAAATTCAACCCCTGGGATCTCCACTGTGTCCCTGCTTAACGGAGGCACAGCAAACTAGCCTTAAATGGTGTCTTCTGTGACCTACTTTACAGAGGCACAGTAGGCTACTGTACTGGGGAGGCAGACGCCAAATACACTCTGGCTAGGCTTATGTATTCCCTAGGGCAAACAGCCTAGTATCGACCTCTGAACCCATATGTTTATTTTTGGCATGCACAATATTTGTTGCTGATAAACTGTTTGCAGGTCTTTATTGCCATAGCTTTTCCTGTTTCTATGAACAACTTGTGTATGTGTGGAAGATGTTTGATCATGACAGGGTTCCAGTATATTACTTATGTCTCTATTGTCATTTAACTGAGTGCACTGGGCAGATTGCTGTATTGTAGGAGGTTCCTGGCTTAACACATACAAATGCCAGATATGTGTGGCCGACTGCTATACTGAGACATGGCCTAAGTGTGTGAGCATGCCCAGTTCAGGCTTTCCATGGTTTGTTGCCTGACATATGTCTCATTTATCAATGTGTGAGCATGCCCAGTGTGACCTTTCCATATGTTGAGATCTGAGGTCCACTACATTTGCGGTTGTGTGTGAACTTGAACAATAGTTGACATTTACAGTGTGTGTGTTGGAGGTCATGTTGTGTTCTTACTGCCCAACTGCTTTGTGTCTGAACCCAACAGGGATTATGCTGTGCCTGCAGGGTTTCCATGGGACAGTTTGCATACACTTGTCAACATTCTTTCATACTGACCAAACACTGTAATATTGTCATAGTGTAGTGGTTCAGGCCTTTCACTATGGTGCACAGTATCCTGGGTTTGAGTCCCATCACTGCTTTAAATATTCATATTGAGTACACCAGACTAAGGTATGACCATGTTGCATTTTGTTCAGCTATGGCCTACTTAAACCAGGCTTGTCCAACATTACTAGTGTATCCCACAACTTGGGTGGACATTGACAAACACTAGGCTATGTGCCCTAGGGCATTTCTAATCCTAGTCAGAGTGTGTTTGTCCTTCAACACACATTTTAACTGGTGTTTGCCATGACATTTTTCAAGGTTAGTATACTGTGCCTATGTCTAACTGTGACATAAAAGTGATACCCAGGGTAAACCTACAATCTCCCATACACTCATCAAGATTCATCTGGAAGACAGTCAATGAGGGACTCTGCCTAACCTGGACTGGGATTTTATTCCAGAGTGAAGGAAGCCTCTGGGTTATGGATCTGTCCCTCCAGCATGTCCTATTTATTTCAGTGCTGAGGTTCAAATCTCTCGAGCGCATCGCTCGATGGGATTTGGATTTTCTGAGGTGCAGCATGTCAATTAATTCTGGGTTGGACATGGATTTATACATCAGGCACAGATCGCCTCTGAGCAGGCGGTATGCCACTGAGTAGAGCTGGAGTTTCTTTAACCGGGCAGCATATGGCATGTATTTGAGCCCTTT
The DNA here is from genome assembly GCF_019279795.1 of Protopterus annectens. Taxonomy (NCBI): domain Eukaryota; kingdom Metazoa; phylum Chordata; order Ceratodontiformes; family Protopteridae; genus Protopterus; species Protopterus annectens. The sequence continues at coordinate 130,642,778 of NC_056736.1, forward strand.
GATCCTCTTGGTGAGGTACTTTTGGGTTTTTTCCAGTTGCTGCAGGTGTCTGGTAAGGTACATCCCAAAAGGGGCATTGTACTCAATTATGGGCCTGATGAGGGATGAGTAAAGAGGCACAATGACCTCCCCTGATCTAGATGTGAATCCCTTCATGATTAGGTGGGCTATATAAAATGTTTTTCTAACCACTTTGGCCACATGGTTGTCAAACAAGAGATTGCTATCAACTTGGGTCCCCAGGTCCCTTATTACATCTTCTGTACTTAATGGATTACCACCTATGTGGTAATTTGTGGGCACTTTGTTTTTGCCAAAGGGGATGACTATACACTTTTTGGCATTTACCTTGAGGCCATGGCTCTGGCACCAGTTGTCTGTTTCTATGAGGTCCTTTTGGAGGATGCTTGTGTCAGCTGGAGAGTCAATTATAGCGCACAGTTTGCAGTCATCTGCAAACTTGGTCAGCCACAGTCCTTCCATGTTGGCCTGTACCTCCGAGAAATATATACTGAACAAGAGAGGTCCCAGGACTGAGCCTTGTGGGATGCCACTTGTAACTGGTTTGGAGACCGACTTGGCTCCAGCAATTCTAACCATGTGGGTTCTGTCCTTGAGCCAGTTTGCAACCCATATAGTGACATAGGGGTTTATATTTAAGCTAGTGAGCTTATCTATAATGCCCGAGTGGGGTATTGTATCGAAGGCTTTTGCGAGGTCCAGGTAGGCTGTGTGGACCACCTTCCCCTCGTCAATGGCCTTGGTGACTGTTTCAAAGAAATCAACCAGGTTTAAGAGGCAGGATCTGCCCTACACAAAGCCAAACTGGGTAGGATCCAGTGTCTGTAGGTCCCCAATATCTTTATTTATGAGGTCCATGATGATCCTTTCCATAGATTTGCAGACCAAGCTAAGCAGGCTTATGGGGCAATAGTTTCCAGGATCAGTTGAGGCACCACCTTTGGGGAGAGGGACCAGTGTTGCTGTATGCCACTCTTTGGGAACATATCCTGTAGTAAGGCTGAGATTGAACAGTAGTTTTATGTTTGGGTTTAGCTCTTCTTGGAGTTCATGTAGGACACAGCCCGGGACACCATCTGGTCCCATTGATGCTGTGTTTTTTGCTTTAGAGAGGGCAGCTCTTACCTGAGCATCTGAGATGTCAGGGGGGCAGCACTCTGCTGGGATAGATATTTACCCTTTTGGTGGGGGGGGGTTGCACTGAACCTGCCAGCTAGGATGTTGGCAATGTCTGTGGGTTTGGTGTATTTTTTGTCATTTTGGACTAATTCTTAGCATATCTGGGAATTCCCACCCAGGTTCCTAACATAGCTAAAGAAAGCCTTGAGATTATCCTTAGTGTCCTGTGCAATTTTTCTCTCGAAGCTGGCCTTAGATGATTTTATGAGTGCCCGTAGTTTTTTGCTAATACTGATCAGACATACCTTCCCTTTTTGGGATTTTGCTCTATCATGTGGTAGCTTCCTCCTTCTATTGTATAGTTTGTTTATGGCTAGGGTCCACCAGACAGGACGTCTGCCTTTGGGGGATTGGGTCTTGGTTTTATTTGGGATTGCATGATCCATGCATTCCTGAAGGTGTTCATAGAATGCGTTTATAAAGGATTCTGCGGTCTGGGCCGTATTTTCCACAGGCCCGGGGGCTTTGAAGGATTCCACCTTGGTTTTGAGGAGTGTGAAATTTGCTTTAGAGAAGTTTTCCACTGTGGTTTTCAGGGCAGGGGGTGGGGTCAGGATGTGAATATCCAGTGAGATTAGTTTATGGTCTGATCTTACCAGTGAGGGATAAACTTCTGGTCTGGAGCATAGAGTCCCCATGTTGCTGATGATCAGGTCCAGTATGTTTTCTCCTGTTGTGGGAGTGGTAACAAGTTGTTCCATAGCATTTGAGTTTATAAATTCTAGGAACCTTTGGGCTAGGGTGTTTGAGCTAGAGTAATGCTCCCAGTCTATGTTTAGGTAGTTGAAGTCACCCAATATAATTCTATATAATTATATAATATAATATAATAATATATATTATAATATATATATATAATTATATTATAATTATATAATAAAATTCTAGGAACCTTTGGGCTAGGATGTTTGAGCTAGAGTAATGCTCCCAGTCTATAGGTAGTTGAAGTCGCCCAATATAATGGTGTTTGAAGAGACCTTCATATTTTCCAGTGTTCTCAGGAAGGCCGAGTGGGTTTCCTGGGTTTGGGAGGGTGGTCTGTAGCAGGCTATAAACTGGAAGGCAGTTTTACCAACTGTTAGTTGCACATGGATAGTCTCTGATGCTTCGTGCTGTGCCACCAGCCTGGAGGTGTGGGTATCTTTGACAAATATTGATACTCCCCCTCCTTTTGTGGTTTGGTCCAAGTTTTGGGGCTGAAAAGCATGGTAAGAGGTATAACCTGGTAGTGCTGGGGTGTTCTCGGGAGCCTTGAACTAGGTTTCTGTTATTGCGCAGATAGCAATGTTCTCCATGCTAAGGAGAGCTTCGAGTGTATGCATCTTGAGGTTTAGACTTCTGGCGTTGAGTAGCATTACTCTGCCTTTGGGGGATTGGGTCTTGGTTTTATTTGGGATTGCATGATCCATGCATTCCTGAAGGTGTTCATAGAATGCGTTTATAAAGGATTCTGCGGTCTGGGCCGTATTTTTCACAGGCCCGGGGGCTTTGAAGGATTCCACCTCGGTTTTGTGGAGTGTGAAATTTGCTTTAGAGAAGTTTTCCACTGTGGTTTTCAGGGCAGGGGGTGGGTTCAGGATGTGAATATCCAGTGAGATTAGTTTATGGTCTGATCTTACCAGTGAGGGATAAACGTCTGGTCTGGAGCATAGAGTCCCCATGTTGCTGATGATCAGGTCCAGTATGTTTTTTCCTGTTGTGGGAGTGGTAACAAGTTGTTCCATAGCATTTGAGTTTATAAATTCTAGGAACCTTTGGGCTAGGGTGTTTGAGCTAGAGTAATGCTCCCAGTCTATGTTTAGGTAGTTGAAGTCACCCAATATAATTCTATATAATTATATAATATAATATAATAATATATAATATAATATATATATAATTATATTATAATTATATAATAAAATTCTAGGAACCTTTGGGCTAGGGTGTTTGAGCTAGAGTAATGCTCCCAGTCTATGTTTAGGTAGTTGAAGTCACCCAATATAATGGTGTTTGAAGAGACCTTCATATTTTCCAGTGTTCTCAGGAAGGCCGAGTGGGTTTCCTGGGTTTGGGAGGGTGGTCTGTAGCAGGCTCTAAACTGGAAGGCAGTTTTACCCACTGTTAGTTGCACATGGATAGTCTCTGATGCTTCGTGCTGTGCCACCAGCCTGGAGGTGTGGGTATCTTTGACAAATATTGATACTCCCCCTCCTTTTGTGGTTTGGTCCAAGTTTTGGGGCCGAAAAGCATGGTAAGAGGTATAACCTGGTAGTGCTGGGGTGCTCTCGGGAGCCTTGAACTAGGTTTCTGTTATTGCACAGATATCAATGTTCTCCATAATAAGGAGAGCTTCGAGTGTGTGCATCTTGAGGTTTAGACTTCTGGCGTTGAGTAGCATTACTCTTAGTTTCTTATCCCTTGTGATACCTATGGAGGTGGGTTTGTCTATTGAGCCTTGCCTAAAAAAGGCACTATGGGGGTAGCAAGAGCCTTTGCCAATAGCCCTTTGATCCCCCTGGTGAGGTACTTTTGAGGTCTTTCCAGTTGCTGGAGGTGTCTGCTAAGGTACATCCCACAAGGGGCATTGTACTCAGTTGTGAGCCTGATGAAGGATGACTGAAGAGGCAAGATGACCTCCCCTGATGTAGATGTGAATACCTTCATGATTAGGTGGGTATATGAAATGTTATTATAACCACTACGGCCACATGGTTGTCAAATGTGAGATTTCTATCAACTTGTGTCCCCAGGTCTCTTATTACTTCTTCAGTACTTAATGGGTTACCACCTATGTGACTCAACCAGGTTTAAGGGGAAGGATCTGCCCTTAAGTAAGCCACACTGGGTAGGGTCCAGTGTCTGTAGCTCCCCAATATCTTTATTTCTGAGGTCCATGATGATCCTTTCCATAGCTTTGCAGACCAAGCTAGTCAGGATTCTGGGGTGATAGTTTGCAGTATCCATTCGGGCACCACCTTTGTGGAGAGGGACCACTGTTGCTGTACACTGCTCTTTGTGTACATATCCTGTGGTAAGGCTGAGATTGAGCAGTAGTTTTATTTTGTGTTCAATTCTTCTTGGACTTCATGTTGGATGCAGCCCGGGACACCATCTGGTCCCATTGATGCTGTGTGTTTTGCTTTGGAGATGCTGGCTGTTACCTGAGCATCTGCAATGTCAGGGGGCCAGCACTCTGCTGGGATAGATGTTTGGCCTTTGGTGGGGGGGGGGGGGGTTTGCACTGAACATGTCAGGTCGGATGTTGGCAATGTCTGTGGGTTTGGTGTATTGTTTGTCATTTTGGACTTATTCTGAGCATATCTGGGAATTCCCACCCAGGTTCCTACCATCAGTAAAGAAAGCCTTGTGGTTATCCTTAGTGTCCTGTATAATTTTTATCTCGTAGCTGGCCTTAGAGGATTTTATGTGTGGCCATAGTTTTTTGTCATAATACTGATCAGTGATGCCTTCCCTTTTTGGGTTTTGCTCTATCAAGTAGTAGCTTCCTCCTTCTCTTGCATGGTTTATTAATGGCTGGGGTCCACCAGACAGGATGCCTGCCTTTGGAGGATTGGGTCTTGGTTTTATTTGGGATTGCATAATTCATGCATTCCTGAAGGTGTTCATAGCATGCATTTATAAAGGGTTCTGAGGTCTGGGCTATATTTTCCACAGGCACAAGGGCTTTAATGGATTCCACCTCAGTTTGGAGGAGTGCATAATTTGCTTTACACATGTTTTTCACTGTGGTTTTCTGGCCAGGGACTGGGGTCAGGATGTGAATATCCAGTGAGATTATTCTATGGTCTGATCTTACCAGTGAGGGATACACTTCTCGTCTTGGCCATAGAGTCCCCATGTTGGTGATTATCAGGTCCAGTATGTTTACCCCTCTTGTGGGAGTGGTGACAAGTTGTTCCATAGCATTTCAGTTTATGAATTCTAGGAACCTTTGGCCTAGGGTGTTGGAGCTAGAATAATGCTCCCAGTCTATGTTTGGGTAGTTGCAGTCACCCAATATAATATTGTTTGGAGAGACCTTCATATTTTCATGTGTTCTCAAGTAGGCCAAGTGGGGTACCTGGATTTAGGAGGGTGGTGTGTAGCAGGCTACGATCTGGGAGGCAGTTTTAGCCACTGTTACTTGCACGTGGATAGTCTGTGCTGCTTCATGCTGTGGCACCAACCTGGGGGTGTGGGTATCTTTGACAATTATTGATACTCACCCTCCTTTTGTAGTTTGTTCCATGTTTTGGGGCTGTAAAGCATGGTATGAAGTGTAACCTGGTAGTGCTAGGGTGCTCTTGTGAGCCTTGAACCAGGTTTCTGTTACTGCACAGATATCAACATTCTCCATGCTGAGGAGAGTTTGGACTGCATGCATTGGGTAGCATTACTTCTAGTTTCGTATCCCTTGTGATACCTATGAAGGTGGGTTTGTGTTTTGAGCCTTACCTATTCAAGGCACTATGGGGGTGACAACAGCCTTTGCCAGTATCCAAAAGGCCAGGGGTGATAGGTGCAAGCCTTTCCTAATGGAGCATCATGTCTTGCTCAACATGTCATCCCAGGCTGACAGGCATTGGATCCCCTTTGACTAACAACAATACTTAAGCCAATTGTTGTAATTGATCATCTTGTCTTCATATTGTGGCATCATTCTTGGTGAGGGTAGGATGTTACTCAGGGACATCAAGTTTGCATATACTACATGGTGTTACATTGCTTAACACATGGCAATCATGCCTCAGGTGGTGCTGCAGAGCTGCCTATGTTGTATGCACATACTACACTCCCTGTACATGTTTGAAAGCAGGTTGTGTCAACTTAGGCATCCCTTTTACTATATGTGTGAGTCAGAGAGAGGTATCATTTCCAGGGTTCCTACTGAGCCAGTGTATGTGCTATGCATTGCCTCTTTGCCAAGGCCAAGGCATACTGGGCACGCCTCCTTCTGCCTACTGGGGCAGGCTCAGGTTGTTCCTCCTCCGAGTCACGCTCTGCCTGTGATGGCTTTGGCAATGGTGGGGGGGCTGTTTGGGCCGGGCCTATGCTGGTCCTGCTGCAGCTGTTTTCACAGAATCATATTATGTAGCATAACACATAGCATGACAATTTGGGTACATGTAGTTGGTGAGTACTGCAAGGCTCCACCAGATGTGTCCAAGCACTGGAACCGTGACTTGAGCAGCCCAAACACACGCTCTATTACATTATGTGTTTGTGCATGTGCCTCATTATGGAGTTTCTTTTCAGGTGTGTGTGCATTTCTGATGGGTGTCATCAGCCACGGCTCCAGTGCATAGCCAGCATCCCCCAGTAGGTGACCATGTGGGATGTCCCCATTGGCAAATGTCTCGTACAGCTGCATCAGATGCCAGATATGGGAATCATGGTAGCTTCCAGGGCAGCCAGCACACACATTCATTATTATGCCCTGGGCATCACACACAGCCTGGCAGTTGCTGGAGGGGAAGACCTTGCGGTTAATGTAGGCCCTACCCTGCTCACCGGCTGGTGCTTTGATGCATATATGCGTGCAGTCTATTGCACCCACTACCTCAGGGTATTCTGCTATTTGCTGGAAGAGACACATATTGCTGGCCAATACCTCACGGGAATTGGGGAAATATACATGATCACCGACATGTGCTGACATGGCATCCAGGAACTGTTGCAGTACCCTGGATGCTGATGCCTGTGATATCCCCATCATATCACCAGTTGGTCTCTGGAAGGTACCTGTTGCTAGTATTCTTAGGCCAACACATACCTTGGTTTGCATTGGGATGGGTTCCCCTCTGTTGGTTCTGTGTGTGAGGCGTGGCCTGCACAGCTCAACAATTTGCTGCAGGAGGTCTCTGTCCACTCTACAGCGCTCCACTATCTCCAGCTCATGTAACCCCTGGTAGGTGACCCTGGGCCTGTACTCTCTTCTCCGTCTCCTCACTATGGGTTGTCCGGCAGCATTTGCATTGTCACCACCCTCAGCATGTTGCATATGTCACCTTATAACAGCTATGGCAGCCCCTAGCATTTTTTGTCTGAGTGAAGCTTTTTCAGTTTTCACTTCTAGTAGCTTACTCCAGTGTTGCAGTGTCTGTTGAGAGAAACATACTGCCCTGTTGTTTGCAGAGTAATCAGTGCTGGGCTGGGCTACTGTTCTGCCTGTGTAATTGCCTGATTCTGATTGTTTTTACCTGCTAGCTATGCTAGTACCTGGTAGCTTCATACAATTTGTTGTGTTTCCTTTTTCCTCTCTGTTTCCTCAGGGGAAGTGACGCGCATACAAGGGAAAACACGCGCACAGAAGCTAACACATACGCACCCATGCTTAGATGGACTACAACTTGCTTATTCGGGTTAAAACGCATGCACACCAGCGCAAACATGCTTTTAACTCTTTAAACAGCCTTATACATGCTTATTCCGGCTTAAACACGTGCACTCACGCTTACACACGCGCACTCCATCTTACTCGGGCTTTCTAGCGTGCACACGCGCGCATGCACGCTCAGCAAGAAAATTTGGTGTTATCCACAGTGTACACCTTCCATTTCTTGGCTTTCCCATGTCTACCTGTTGACACACCTCTTTCCATGATGTCTAACTGACAGCTTTCACATCCCACTCTGCTCCAATGAGCTTCATTTCTTTCATACATACCCCCCTGTGATGTCACCTATCTCCTACTCTGTTACTCCCCCTTATCCTACTCCTACACTACAGGGAATATGCTCATATGCTATGTAAAAGTGCGATTCACTATCCTAACACTCATTTACATAGGATTGCCTACTAATGCTTAGTTACATGTCTTACAATGAGCTTCCCCCTTTAGCATCCCTACTCGGTGGCCATGTTGTTTTCAGACTGCTATTCCCTTACATTGTATATTGATGGTTTGCATAAAATCCACGTTTATGGGTTTTAAATATTTTTCTGTTGATTTTTTTTTTTTTTTTTGTTAGCGCAGCCCGTTTGCGTGGCGCTGCTCTACGTTTAAACATCGGCGATCACCGAAAAAAAAAAAAAATAAATTTAATTTTGCATGGAGGTACATTGCCAGTGGCCACATATTTGGCCATTGTCATGCTTCCTGGAACATATGCAACCTTTATTTGCAGCTGACAAAGCACCATTGTGCTATTTGCAGAATGGTACTCAGTTGTCAAATGAGTACATTTCTGCAGATAACATGGCTCTTACACGGACAGGTTTGTGCTTTCTGGATCGTAAAATTACCGCATTTGCATGCCTTTCGGCTGCAAGTGAGATAATTTGCATATCCAAGCCCTGTCCGTGTAAGAGCCATTTTAGGAGCCCTCCTACATGCCCCTGCAAGCTGTTCGTGGATCGCTCGTCGGACATGATGGCTGCATGGAGTCTTACACTACTCTTAGACTCCGTGCAAGCCATCATGAATCCAGCCCATTGTCTGCGTTATGTAAAAGAACATATCATTTTTTGAAACTCTAGTGTTATAACAAATGTAAATACAAAAAAACCTAAGCTACTTTAAAAGTCACTGTAACCAACTCACTACAACAAAAAGTGCCTTACTTGATAGACAAAGAAGTATATTGTGGTTATTATCAAGCATGTAAACAAGTAACTGTATAATAATATGTAACTAGATTTACTTTTTGTTTCTAAAGTTAACTTTTGTAACCTATATTATGTTTAACCATTCAATAGTAAAGAATAATGCAATTTTAAAATAAATATAATATGTATAGCTCAACTAGAAATTGATCTAAAGTGAATATATTATTTAAACGTATAGTCTAAAGTGTGGCCAATAAAACTATATTTCACAAAGAATCAACTGGAGTTATACTCACATTTAAAACTATAATAGGGAAACAACAAGACTTTTGGAAACTAGAATATAAGTTAATAAGATACAAAAGACTAGAGTAACATTATACAATAACTTTCTAACATTGTGTATGCAAAATGTAACCAGCATAACTTATGAACTTTGAACATATTTTAAATGTTGCAGCAAACTAAATATCATCATTTCCACTAGTCATTAGAGCAAGACATGACATAAATGTCTGCGTAGGGCATCTGTTTGAGGCCAGTAATCCTCACAAAGAGGATTACTGGCCTCAAACAGATGCCCTACGCAGACCGTCTAAAAAACTACAGCTTTACTCCATCGCATATCGCCTACTCAGGGGCGATCTCTGTCTAACATACAAAGCTATGTCAAATCCAGAGCTGTTGAACATGCTCCACTTAAAGAAATCCCAATCCCTCCGAGCTACATGCTCTAGGGACCTAAACCTTGTCACCACAATAAACAGAACATGATGGAGGGATAGATTCCTGTCCCAGAGACTTCCCATACTCTGGAACAGACTACCTATCTATGTCAAACAAAGCTCCTCCTTAGCACTCTTCAAGAAAAATCTTGATGATTGGATGGGAAATGGGAAATTCACCCCAGGGATCACTTCTGTGGCTCTGCTCGACAGGGGCACAGGAAAATAATTTTTTTGGGTGGCGAAAGCCAGGGTACATTTTTTGGCTATGCTTATATAGGCCCTAGGGCCAATAGCCTAGTACCTACCTATGAACCTAAATATAAATCAGGAGAACATGAAAGGAAGTATATACATGTAAAATTGCTTTAAGATAACTTAATATAAAACATTGGATGGAATGTATCCTTGCTTTAAAAGCATGTCTCTAATAATATGTAAGTATTTTTAAATAGACTGCTATATAGATGTTATAAAACTGCAAATTCCATGACTTTGTATATGCATAAACATTTCATTATAAAGATGAACATTACTGTATTTGCTTGATTTAAAAACGACCCCTCTCAACACACCAAGTAAAATAGTAACTCAGCTACTTCCGGACTGAGTATAAAGTTAATTTATCAAGCATCAAGTCCTCATAAGAGGTTTTGTGAAGGTTTTATCTAATTTTAGAAGGTGCAGACAATGAGCATCTTGTTATTTAGTCCAACTATGAGAAATATACTGTTACTGCCATCCAAAAGTGCCCTTTGAGTTGAAGATGACGTCATGCTGTTCAGTGGGACAGTTCAACGGTGTGTGAGCCCTTTTCGCCGAGCCGTAAATAAATCAGACAGCTTCAAGAGTTTCAATGGGAAGCTATAGGCTGAGGAGACAATATCTGAAGACTTCTACTGTCTTGAGAGACTCTCGAGACACTCCAGAGACACTACAAAGCCTTTTTCTTTGAGCTAAAGTATTTGAGGGAAAAAAAATAACTTTGGGAACTACCGTCACTCTAAAAGTATTACAAACCCAAAACCACCAACAAACAGGGCTAAGCCAAGGTATAGCAGAATCATGCAGCAACATGTAAAAAAAAAAAAAACATTAGCCCCAAACCAGCGACAACATCACAATACAACAAAATAATATACCTCCCATCACCACAGATGAGCAGTCACACTCAATTACCCTAACTAAGGCATGGAATCAAGTAAAGACCCAGCAAAAAAAAAATGTTTCTCAGCACCACAGCGAAGCACTGACACTCAGTTTTCTAGACTAAAGCAGAGAATCAAGCAAAGACACGGCAGCGAATGAAGAGTAAAATGCCCAACAGTGTTACCATCACACTACTCCATAGCCATCCAGAGAAACATAAGTAAAACTATAAACAAAAGCAAAAAGACTATGAGGAAGAGAATTCAAAACCATTAGTATATGCAGTAGTATAATGAAGCAAAGGAAAAAGACAGCAAAGGGAACATTTAGTATACAGCTAAATCATTATGTAGCAACTTAGTATCAGTGAGGGAATACAAAATTAAACTAGTGCATTCATTACAATCAAAAGCCTATATAAACTAGAGACAATAATCCAATCTTTTTTTCTTTTTAATAAAAGGACATATTATAAAGTAAGTTTATAGACCCGTGGTGGTGGTGCTGCAGTAGCATTGTCGCTTCACAGTAAGACGCTGTCCAGTTCGATTCTCAGCTAGAGCATCTTCTGCATGAAGACATGCGCAAATGGGTGTACCTTCGTTGAAGGTTGTGTGTCAGGGCTGGTAACTCGGTACGTAAAAATCAACTTCCAATCATTAGCGGACCGGAGTTCTGCTGTGGTTACCCCTAACCGGGAAAAGCCGAAAGACACAACAACATTATAAAGTAAGTTTATAAAGGAAATAGACTATATGCATTTTTAGAAATAACAAAGGCTAAAAGAACATAATAGTGTTAATAATGTTATAGAATAATATAAGAAACTACTAGCTATTAAAAATCAATAAAAACACAAGATAAAACTACAATACAATAAAGAATATTATAACACTCACCTGTTAAACCATTTCCATTCTCCTCGACTACTGGGTCATGAGAAAAAACATTTGTGTAAGAAAAAGAAATAAAGGAATATGAATTCCTTGCTGAAGGGGGTTATTTTTTAAGTTTCTTGTCATGCTCTACTGTTTTCCAAGTGCCATTTTCAGCTAATCTTATAAGACTTGAATTAGCCCAGTCCATTTCATCTATTTTATCCAGAATCTTGTTGGACTTTATATATTTTATAGCTGTGTCTAGTTCCTCAAACATCTTCTGGCCATCTTGAAGGAAGATTTTCAAGCTTGCAGGGAAAAGCAGGTGAGATTTTATTTGTGCTTTTTTAAGTTCTTTAATTAAAGATAAAAATTGCTTCCTTTTAATTATAACAGAAGTAGAGTAGTCATGATCAAAACAAATGATGTCATCTCTGTATTTAATTGGTGACTTAGACCACACAGTTTTCAGGACTATGTATTTATCATGAGTTGATTGAAATTTAACTATGACTGATTTTGTGGAATTACTTTTGGTATTTTTGGATGTAGATAATGGCCTATGGACTCTTTCTATACCAAAAGAAAGTGCTTCAGGTAGCTGTAGAATTTCACGAATCCATGAATTAAAAAAATTTCTTTATATTATTTTCTTCTAAATTATCTGGTAGTCCAAAGATTCTGATGTTATTTCTTAGAGATCTATTTCCCAAATCATCTATTTTTGTTTGGAGCATGGTATTTTGCTTTAGAAGAAATTCTAAGTTATGTTCATTTTGCTGTATTCTACTGTCCATGTCATTTAGAGATGTTTCAATACCAGTAATTTGTTTATTCTGCTGTTTTAGGTTTTGATGTAAAGTCTCCATTTGTTGAGAAGTATTTTCTTTAAAAGCAAGAATCTTCAAATCCATTTTGTCATTTTTTGTTGTTAGTTCCTGTAAGGTGGTTAAGAGAGTTTGAAACTCTTTTTTCTTTGCTGAGTCCTGATGAGAGGATTTAGTGAAGCTCATGCCGGTGTCAAATGTCAAAAACTTGTCTCTTAATTTTTGACAGGAAAAATTATAAAATCTTAAAAAATATTGTAATATTAACTAACTAGACTATTAAAAGAAACCAAATATGCAGAAAAAGATAGTTATTTAAAATAAACAATTCTTGTCATAAAAGGTATGATAAGGCAGAGCTGAAGGAAAGTGCTGCTCTCAAGGCTCATCCTTGGCCATGCCCCCTTTTCAATCATTCTTGAGTGTGTGATGGTGTCAAAACCATAGGCCAGACCGCAATAGGCAGTATGTACTGTTCTACCTTCATCCAGGCCTATTACATGGAACTACTGGGCTGTGACAACATCACAGATCAGCTATGGGTCACTCAGGACATACACCTTCCTAATACGGTTGAATCTGTACTTCAACACACCCTCCACACAGTCTATGTTCCCTTAGAACGATGTACAGCAACATGCACCTATCTGAGTTGGGGGGAGAGCACCTGATGCATACATCTATAGAGACATCCTCACTGTCCTCAGCTGTGAAGTAGATCAACATGCCATCACGGACCTCTTTGAAATGGACACTAGTAATACTCCAGCTGTGTGCAACAGATCTGTGTGAGTCATTAATGCTAAATCGTGTCTGTTACATCTGATACATGTCCTCAGAGAGGTCATTAAAGGTATGCATGATGACAACTGTGTCATCCTGTGGAACTTGACCAGATCAAAGCATTTGACACAAGTCCACAGTGAGGTATTTAATCAACACTGTCATATGTGGCCATAAACAGCTATATCATTGTAAATCAATATGTGTGCATATACATAAACCACTCAGTAATATGGGTCAATAAAGGCTGTCTTCCAATAAAAAGGATATAGCTGAATTCTGGAGTTTCTGGTCGTGGTGAATATTACATGGAAGACAGCCTTTATTGACCCATATTACCGAGTGGTTAACATTTTTATTGTCTACTTGTGTATGGTTATGTGTGCATATACCTTAAAGAAGCTGTCCAAGGGCTTGCATTAGAGTATAAATACTGAGCACGTGTGAGCCTGACTGCCATTTTGTAGTTAGCTGTTGATATGTGAACGTGTATGTATGTAAGCTCTGTTTGCTAGTTAGTTCATTTCTATTTAAAAATGCTGCTCTCCATCCTGATGTGTTTGTATGTATTAAGAATCTGGACAAAATCCCAAGCCTTCTTATTATTTGTATTAGAGACAAACGACTGACATGGTGTCAGAAGTGGCACGTCTAAAGGATATTGTGCAGAAGTGGCATATCCAAAAGGACATGATATCAGAAATGACATATCTAAAGGGCCGGCATACTAAAGGGGAATGAAACTTAAAATGGCTTGGTGAAAATGATTTAAGGCACTTATCCAGATGTTGGTTGAATATACAACAGTGGACCATCCCAAAACTGTGCATACTTCGTAAAACAGGCCAGAAACAAATTTCAGGTATAAATCTTGCTCAGCACAATTTCTTATTCATATAATATGAAATGAGGCCTACATAATGCTCTAAATAATTTTCGCATAAACAAATATGTATGATATTGGTAAAGATATTAGAATTACTATAGAAAATGTTTGAAATAAAGTGCGATTACATAAAACAAATAAAATAAAAGGAAATGACCACATTTTTCACAAAACATATATATTTTCGCATTAAGTAAAGATATCCGAGTTATCAGAAGTGTATAAAGTGTTCATTTGTACAGTGTTACAGTAAAGCTATTTCACAAAATACAGCCATTGCAAATCATATTTCTCAAAGTAAAGTATTTTGAAGAGTTTATTGTGCATTTGAAAGTTGCTGCAAGCTCACAGCACAGTTTGTAGTTTGTACATAATTACAAGGGCCATATTTTCAGTGTGTTTATGCATATTTTGTGGGCATGGCAGATGGATTTCGAAAGCCCACTGCACTTGTGCTTGACAGTAATATTGCTGAGAATTGGAGAGTATTTGAGCAAGAGTATGACATTTTCATACAGGCTGCATTTTTTCATAAAGATGACCGTACAAAGGCATTTATTTTACTTAATTTAGCTGGGTCAGAAGTCATAGAAAGAAAATGCTCATTTGTGTATTCACCTGCTGTTTATGCTGGAGATGGGGAAAACTGTCATACTGTTGTACAGGCTGAGTCAAGGGAGGACCATAAGTGCTTAAAACATAAATTTAGAGAAATGTGCAAACCCCAGACAAATGTTATAATTAGAAATGGAAAGGCATTTATTTTACACAAGTGATCAAAAGTCTGGTGAAACTTTTTTGCAGCATATATAACTGACCTGAGAAATAAGGCTAAAACATGCAGATCTGGTGACTTAAGGGGTGAATTGATAAAGGACATACTTGTGTGTGGTATAAAAGATGATGCTGTGGGAAAGATATTGCTTCATGACAGTGATTTAACTTTGACTGCTCAGACAGGCTCCACGTGGGTTTACAGAGTGGTCCTAGCAGCAGGGAACTCAGAAAAGCGACTACCTTCTGGATTTAAGTATCTTTGCTTTTTTTTCACTTGAAATAGCTTCTGTAGCTTACCTTGAACTAGCCTGAACTGTTTTTTAACTGATTGCTGCATTATTTTAAAATCTGCACTTAAAGTTACATTTTAGTCGAATTTGATTGAAAGTTTGCTTGTTTGTTTGTTTAATTTAACTGTGGAGGCTGCCCACTAAAGTGTGCTAGCCTGTGTAACTAATTTATCACTGTTTCTGCATTTTCTGTGTGTTTCTACCAAAAAAAAAAAATAATCCTTGTTTTCTCACCTTCCTCGACTAGTTTAGACCAGTTTACAGGCATTGCTGTATTCTGGGCTGTGGTGTAGTTCCTGTGTTGTCCATTACCTTACTTGGATAGAAGGAAGTTTCTTTGCTCACCAGTGGGAGTGGGGAGCCTTGAGCAGCCTACCTGTCCTTGGGGTAAGTGACCTCAGCACAAGAAGCTGTAGTAATTGGTTGTTTTGGACCATTTCTAGCTCTTTTGTAGTTCACTGTTTAAAATCCACCTCTGGGCGTTTTTTCTGGCTATACTGCTCAGACAAGCTCCATGTGGGTTTACAGAGTGGTCCTAGCAGCAGGGAACTCAGAAAAGCGACTACCTTCTGGATTTAAGTATCTTTGCTTTTTTTTCACTTGAAATAACTTCTGTAGCTTACCTTGAACTAGCCTGAACTGTTTTTTAACTGATTGCTGCATTATTTTAAAATCTGCACTTAAAGTTACATTTTAGTCGAATTTGATTGAAAGTTTGCTTGTTTGCTTGTTTAATTTAACTGTGGAGGCTGCCCACTAAAGTGTGCTAGCCTGTGTAACTAATTTATCACTGTTTCTGCATTTTCTGTGTGTTTCTACCAAAAAAAAAAAAAAAAATAATCCTTGTTTTCCCACCTTCCTCGACTAGTTTAGACTAGTTTACAGGCATTGCTGTATTCTGGGCTGTGGTGTAGTTCCTGTGTTGTCCATTACCTTACTTGGATAGAAGGAAGTTTCTTTGCTCACCAGTGGGAGTGGGGAGCCTTGAGCAGCCTACCTGTCCTTGGGGGAAGTGACCTCAGCACAAGAAGCTGTAGTAATTGGTTGTTTTGGACCATTTCTAGCTCTTTTGTAGTTCACTGTTTAAAATCCACCTCTGGGCGTTTTGTTCTGGCTATACTGCTCAGACAAGCTCCACGTTCGGTTTACAGAGTGGTCCTAGCAGCAGGGAACTCAGAAAAGCGACTACCTTCTGGATTTAAGTATCTTTGCTTTTTTTTCACTTGAAATAGCTTCTGTAGCTTACCTTGAACTAGCCTGAACTGTTTTTTAACTGATTGCTGCATTATTTTAAAATCTGCACTTAAAGTTACATTTTAGTCGAATTTGATCGAAAGTTTGCTTGTTTGTTTGTTTAATTTAACTGTGGAGGCTGCCCACTAAAGTGTGCTAGACTGTGTAACTAATTTATCACTGTTTCTGCATTTTCTGTGTGTTTCTACCAAAAAAAAAACAAAAAAATAATCCTTGTTTTCCCACCTTCCTCGACTAGTTTAGACTAGTTTACAGGCATTGCTGTATTCTGGGCTGTGGTGTAGTTCCTGTGTTGTCCATTACCTTACTTGGATAGAAGGAAGTTTCTTTGCTCACCAGTGGGAGTGGGGAGCCTTGAGCAGCCTACCTGTCCTTGGGGAAGTGACCTCAGCACAAGAAGCTGTAGTAATTGGTTGTTTTGGACCATTTCTAGCTCTTTTGTAGTTCACTGTTTAAAATCCACCTCTGGGCGTTTTTTTCTGGCTATACTGCTCAGACAAGCTCCACGTGGGTTAACAGAGTGGTCCTAGCAGGAACTCAGAAAAGCGACTACCTTCTGGATTTAAGTATCTTTGCTTTTTTCACTTCGTGGGTTTACAGAGTGGTCCTAGCAGCAGGGAACTCAGAAAAGCGACTACCTTCTGGATTTAAGTATCTTTGCTTTTTTTCACTTGAAATAGCTTCTGTAGCTTACCTTGAACTAGGAACAAAACCAAAAAGCACTTGAAGGAAATGAGGCTCCAGGCGTAAATTCAGATGGTTTATTGAGGTATAAAAATAGCGTAAACGCCAGAAACACTCCACACAGCGTTTTCGTGTAAAATCACTTCATCAGACAATTTTACACCCACAATGCATGCCCCTTAAATACAGAACTTCTAATTGAATAACCACCAATTAAACCAATATTCTGGCCTTCTTAATTACACTTAGTAAAACGAACATAAAGCAAACACTAAATGCAGGATATAATTTAACTAAAATAACAACAATAAGAAGGGCAAACTTCCTTTATACATTTAGGCATAGCCTAATAAGCTTCCCTTAATTTATATCTGATATTGCACTACTTACATTAAAAACTAGAAATTAAAAACAACTCAATTATTCTAATTCAGATTGTGTTGCATAAAACTTCTACAAACACATATATTAAATGATAGGTTGGTGCCATCTAGTGGAAGAAACCATAATAACTATAAATTCAATACCATACTAACAGGGAAAGACCAAGTAAAATGATTCACAAAAAGTTCTTTCCATCACACTACATAATATATATATAAATAGGTTAAACACATTTCAATACATACATAATAAACTAGATTCTAGCTATATACATAATAAATAATTCATCAATTTCCTTCATTACAATAAATAAATAACAACAAATAAATGTACAAGTTAAAAACACTTCTTTTAAAAATAATTTCTTTAATTCTTTAAAAAAATACTTTGATTAAGATGGTTTTAGTCAGAAATCAATACATATGTTGGTACTTCACAGTTTAGCTGCCCTCATTTTGAGTACTGGGGTTATTGAAATCAAATCATTAAGGCCGGGGGGTTTATTGGCCTCCAACTGCAATTGCCATAAAAGCTCCCTGTACTCAATTAACGTCTCCCAATAGCCCCCCCTAATATTTTTCTCAACAACTTCTAAGACAAAAAAATGGTATGTAGCTAAAGGGCAATCCATCTTATGCCTATACAACGCATTCTTCGAATTATTTGTTCTTATTTCATAAAGATGTTCGTAAATCCTATTTTTCAACTTGCGTTCGGATTTCCCAACATAAAATGAATCACATGCTTTGCAAAGAGCTATATATATGATGCCAAAGGTATCACAGTTGGAAAAGAATTTACTCTCCACTAACAAATCCCTACTCTTTATAGAAATTGATTCACTTGCATATATATGTGGGCATTGTGGGCATTTCCCACACTTGAAAGTACCCACTTTGGTTCTTCTATACTTATTCTGTCCTTTATTTCTTTCAAGAATAGTTTTTAAATTTCTTCCTTTCCTGAAGGTACACTTTAGGGGTTCTACAAACAAGTACTTTAATTCTGATAGCTCACTAAACTTCATCCACTCTTCTTCCAAGGTTTTTGTGATCCTATTGGCTTGTCCACAATAATCAACTACAAAATTATTTTTCTTTACTGTTTGATCTACTGTAGACATAGCTGAGGCCTCTGATTTACCTCTACCTAATATCGGTTCGAATCTCCCCTTTCTGTCTTCCCTTACTTTTTCTATTTCTTTAACAAGCCTGATGGATATCCTCTTTCCATAAACATTCTATATAAAGTATTACATTCTTCATCAAAATCTGTTTCCTTTGAGGTCATCCGACATGCTCTAACATACTGTCCCTTCACAATCCCTTTCTTTTGATGGAAAGGGTGTGCACTTGCAAACGCTAAATATGATTTAGAGAAAGTTGTCTTTCTATAAAGTTTTGAGAAAAAGCCACTCTCACTTTTACCAATATTAATATCAAGAAACCTCAATTCATTACTATCACATTGGAATGTAAATTTCAAAAAATTCATTGATTGTGAAATAAATTCAAAAAAAGCTTGAAATTCATCCTCTGTACCTACCCACAAAAAGCACATATCATCTAAAAAGCGCTTGTATAATTTCCAACATTGATTAAACTTAGAATTAATTATAAACTTACTTTCCCATACTGAAAGAATTATATTAGCATATGTCGGGGCGCATCTTGCCCCCATCGCAACCCCTTGCTCTTGCTTAAAAAATTCTCCCTCAAAGTGTATGTAATTGTTATTGAGTACCACATCCATCAAGGTTAATATTAGATAGAACTCATTATTATTAAATTTCCCATAATCAACTAGAGCTTCCTCAAAAAGCTTCATGCCTTCTTCATGGGGAGCCTGGAGCCTCATTTCCTTCAAGTGCTTTTTGGTTTTGTTCCTGGTTGATTCAGCACTTGTGCCGTTTTGTTTAGTCTGTTTGTGCTTACCTTGAACTAGCCTGAACTGTTTTTTAACTGATTGCTGCATTATTTTAAAATCTGCACTTAAAGTTACATTTTAGTCGAATTTGATTGAAAGTTTGCTTGTTTGTTTGTTTAATTTAACTGTGGAGGCTGCCCACTAAAGTGTGCTGGACTGTGTAACTAATTTATCACTGTTTCTGCATTTTCTGTGTGTTTCTACCAAAAAAACAAAAAAACAAAAAATAATCCTTGTTTTCCCGCCTTCCTCGACTAGTTTAGACCAGTTTACAGGCATTGCTGTATTCTGGGCTGTGGTGTAGTTCCTGTGTTGTCCATTACCTTACTTGGATAGAAGGAAGTTTCTTTGCTCACCAGTGGGAGTGGGGAGCCTTGAGCAGCCTACCTGTCCTTGGGGGAAGTGACCTCAGCACAAGAAGCTGTAGTAATTGGTTGTTTTGGACCATTTCTAGCTCTTTTGTAGTTCACTGTTTAAAATCCGCCTCTGGGCATTTTTTTCTGGCTATACTGCTCAGACAAGCTCCACGTGGGTTTACAGAGTGGTCCTAGCAGCAGGGAACTCAGAAAAGCGACTACCTTCTGGATTTAAGTATCTTTGCTTTTTTTCACTTGAAATAGCTTCTGTAGCTTACCTTGAACTAGCCTGAACTGTTTTTTAACTGATTGCTGCATTATTTTAAAATCTGCACTTAAAGTTACATTTTATTCGTATTTGATCGAAAGTTTGCTTGTTTGTTTGTTTAATTTAACTGTGGAGGCTGCCCACTAAAGTGTGCTAGACTGTGTAACTAATTTATCACTGTTTCTGCATTTTCTGTGTGTTTCTACCAAAAACAAAAAACAAAAAAATAATCCTTGTTTTCCCACCTTCCTCGACTAGTTTAGACCAGTTTACAGGCATTGCTGTATTCTGGGCTGTGGTGTAGTTCCTGTGTTGTCCATTACCTTACTTGGATAGAAGGAAGTTTCTTTGCTCACCAGTGGAGTGGGGAGCCTTGAGCAGCCTACCTGTCCTTGGGGAAAGTGACCTCAGCACAAGAAGCTGTAGTAATTGGTTGTTTTGGACCATTTCTAGCTCTTTTGTAGTTCACTGTTTAAAATCCGCGTTTGCACGGCTTTGCACGGTCGTGCGTATAGCACAGCGCCGGTTAAACAAGGTTAAACTTTTTCTGGCTCCGCCAAGTCTGCTCTTCAAATTTTCCCTTAAGGAAGCTCTACTCTTAGTATAACCAGACTACTCACAGTATTATAAGCCTAGCACTTGTTCTCAATACTTCTCTACTAAGTAAGCACTCTCATACTAAGTAAAGCACTACATCTATTTACCACCCCTGTGAATATCTACTTCCCTTAAAGGTATACCACTCCCTTATACTGTTCTAGCATGTCGAGTGGTAGATTACTGGCGTTGTCTCCAGTTCAGCTGGTCAATCTGGGTATCTTGAGACAATGCTACAATTGTCTCATGTACACAGACAACCCTCTCCTCCTCCCAACAAACACAAATACATGTGAGAGATGCAACTATATAGCCAAACTGGAGGCTGAACTCTCTCAACTCAGGGCTGGCATGACCAGACAGGAGGAGATGGCAACCACACTCACAACAATCCCAGTCCCACATAGACCTACCACAACTGCAAACCAAACACATAAAAACACAAAGACATACTCGGAGGCCCTAATAAAAACTTACCAAAACAACAGAGGCTCCCAAAGCAGACATCCAAAATCCACCACCTCAAAACAAAACACATGCAACACATACTTCAATAAATCAGTGTGTCAACCAATCGCAGCCCATAAGGCCAAACACCTTGCCTGATACACTAGTAATAGGTGACTCCATAGTCAGACACACTGATGTCCCACTGACCAGGCTGAACAAGGAGAAGGTGACTGTGAGCTATCTATCGGGAGCTAGGATCCGCCACATAACACACGCACTCAGGTCACTCCAAAGCAAGTACAAATATGACTCCGTCATTGTCCATGCTGGTGTGAATGACCTGAGACGTACCTCCCTGGACTACATGAAAAGAGACATAGAGGAGCTCTCTGATTATGTAGCCCAGGCTGGTATGACCCTGACCCTGAGCAGCATCTTGCCCTCACCAAGAATGATACCACAATACAAAGACAAGATGATCAGCTTTAACAATTGGCTCAAGTACTGATGTCATTCTAAGGGGATCCAATGTCTGTCTGCCTGGGATGATATGTTGGACAAGCCACGTTGCTTCACAAGGGATGGCTTACACCTGTCACCACTGGGCTTCCGGATATTGGCTAAGGCTCTTGCCACCCCCATAGTGCCTTTTTTAGGCAAGGCTCAAAAGACAAACCCACCTCCTTAGAAAACAAAAATGGAAAAAAACTAAGGGTAATGCTGCTCAACGCCAGAAGTTTAAATCTCAAGATACAGGCACTTGATGCACTCCTCAGCATGGAGAACATCGACGTCTGTGCAGTAACTGAAACCTGGTTCAAGGCTCCTGAGAGCACCCCAGTGATACCAGGCTATACCTCGTATTGTGCTTTTCGGCCCCAAAACCCGGGCTGAACCACAAAGGGAGGGGGAGTGTCCATATTCATAAAGGACACCCACACCTCCAGGTTAGTAGCAACACATGAAGCATCAGAGACCATACAGGTGCAACTAACCATAGGCAAGACTGATATACAACTGGTAGCATGTTACAGACCACCCTCCCAATCGCAAGAATCCCACTCAGCCTTCATGAAGACATTGGAGGATATGAATGTATCACAAAATACCATCATACTGGGAGACTTCAACTACCCAAACATAGATTGGGTACATTATTCCAGCCCTAATACCCTAGCCCAAAGGTTCCTGGAATTCATAAATTCAAATGCACTGGAACAACTAGTCACCTCTCCCACTAGGGGAGATAATATACTAGACCTGATCATCACAAACATGGGGACAAAATGCTCCACACCGGAAGTATACCCCTCACTAGTGAGATCTGACCACAAACTAATCACCCTGGATATACATATCCCACCTCCACTCCCAGCATAAAAGACCACAGTGAAAAACTTCTCAAAAGCAGACTTCACTCTTCTTAAGACTGAGATGGTATGCTTTAAGTCCACTGTGCCAGTGGATGCCATATCCCACAATGCCGAATCCTTCACAAATGCTTTCTATGGACATCTCCAAGAATGCATGGATCATGCAATCCCAAACAAATCCAAGTCCCTCTCCACCAAATGTAAGCGTCCTGTCTGGTGGACCTCAGCCATAAACAAATTGTATAACAAAAGAAGGAAGCTACTGCACGTCAGAGCGAAATCCCATGAAGGGAAGACATCTCTGATCAACATTAGCAGAAAACTACGTTCTCTCATAAAAACATCCAAGGCAAACTTTGAGAGAAAAATCGCTAAGGACACTAAAGATAACCACAAAGCCTTCTTCAGCTATGTTAGAAACCTGGGCGGAAACCCCCAGATATGCTCAGAGTTGGTTCACAACAACAAAATATACACTGAACCCACAGATATTGCTAACATTCTGGCTGACAGGTTCAGTGCAAATTTCTCCCCTCCTTCACCCGCAAAAGAAGAAATACTTATCCCAGCTGAATGTAATCTCCTGTCATCTCAGATGTCCAAGTGAGAACTGCCCTAAACAAAGCAAAAACACAGCATCAATGGGACCTGACGGTATCCCGGGTGCGTGTTATGTGAACTCCAAGAGGAGCTAAACCCACACATAAAATGCTATTTAACCTTAGCCTTACTTCGGGATATGTACCTGAACACTGGCGACAGCAACAGTGGTCCCACTCCACAAGGGGGTGCCTCTACAGACCCTGGAAACTACCGCCCCATAAGCTTAACTAGCCTGGTCTGCAAAGCTATGGAAAGAATCATTATGGAACTCATAAACAGAGACATAGGGGACCTACAGACACATGACCCCACCCAGTTCGGCTTTGTAAAGGGCAGATCCTGCCTTTTAAACCTGGTTGACTTTTTCAAAACAGTCACTAGAGCCATTGATGAGGGCAAAGCAGTCCATACAGCATACCTGGACTTAGCTAAGGCCTTCGACACAATACCCCACTCAGGCATCATAGATAAGCTAAACAGCTTAAAAGTAAACCCTTATGTCACTAGATGGGTTGCAAACTGGCTAAAGGACAGAACCCATAAAGTTAAAATCGCTGGAGCAATGTCAGACTCAAAGCTAGTCACAAGTGGTGTCCCACAGGGATCTGTCCTGGGACCCCTCTTGTTCGGCATTTATTTCTCAGATGTTAAAGCAAACATGGGAGGGCTGTGGCTGACAAAGTTCACAGATGACTGCAAACTAGGCGCCATAGTTGATACACCAGCAGACACACACATCCTACAAAAAGGCCTCACTGAAATGGACAACTGGTGCCGTAGTCACGGCCTTAAACTAAATGCCAAAAAATGTATAGTCATCCCTTTGGAAAAACAAAGTACCCACAAATTATCACATAGACAGCAACCCACTGAGTATGGAAAAAGTAATCAGAGACCTAGGGACCCAAGTAGACAGCGACCTCTCATTTGACACCCACGTTACCAAAGTGGTTAGAAAAACATTCTACCTTGCACACCTCATCATGAAGGGATTCACATCCAGATCCAATGATGTCATTGTACCCCTATATTCCTCCCTCATCAGACCCATGATTGAGTACAATGCCCCATTTGGTATGTACCTCACCCGGCATTTGCAACAGCTGGAGAGACCACAAAAGTACCTCACCAAAAGGATCAAGGGTCTCCAACATATGTCTTATTCTGCCAGACTAAAGAAACTTCAGCTCTATTCAGTAGCATACCGCCTGCTCAGAGGTGATCTCTGCCTGACGTACAAGGCCATGTCCAATCAGGATCTGATGGACATGCTCCACCTCAAAAAATCCAAATCCATCAGGACCACGAGAGCTAAAGACTTAAACCTCGGCACAAGTATGAATAGGACATGCTGGAGGGATAGATTCATAACCCAGAGGCTTCCCATGCTTTGGAACAGGATCCCAGTTCGTACTAGGCAGAGCCCCTCACTGACTCTCTTCAAGAGAAATCTTGATGAGTGGATGGGAGATCGTAAGTTTACCCCAGGGGTCACATCTGTGTCACTGCTAGACAGGGGCAGAGTAAACTAATTCTATTATATAAGGGGACCTTCATTGTGTCACTACTAGACAGAGGCACAGTATTCTAGATTTATTCTGTACATTTTTGTACCATTTCATGGGGTGGCAAAAGCCACATCACTATGGCTAGGCTTACAAATGCCCCAGGGCAGATAGCATAGTACTATACTATGAAACTATGAAACTATGAATAAGGCCATTGAGATTTGTCAGATATATGAGCTCACAGAAAAGCACACAGATATGCTTACAAATGAGAGCAGCTCTAGAAGGCACAGTGATAAAGCTCATATTGAAAGTATGCAGCACGTGGTTAAAAGAAACAGGCCCAAGAACATGGCAGCCCATGCTGCACCTACTGGTAAATCCCAGAACATTCTAGCACATTCCAGACTTTCCACAGCCTCAGTGAAGCATAAGTGTGAGTCAGCAAACAAGCATAAGGGTGGGGGTGAACAGGTGCCACCCACTTTCATTGCCAACTGTCATAACTGAGGTGGAAGTAATGAACCAAAAAGGGAGAAATGTTTAGCTTTTGGTCAACAATATCACAAATGTAATAAATGGAATCAGTTTAAAAGAATTTCTAAATCAAAAGGCCGACAGCCTTTTATTGAAAGGGACCATTTTAAGAAATGAGTTGATCAGTGATAAGCCTATACTTTACATTGATGGTGTATCAGTGGTTTATGAACTGGTTAGTGCAGTTGATTTAAGTGGCAAGAATGAAGTATTTTGCACTGCTCTAATAAAAGGCAAACCCATAGAGCTCAAAGTTGATATAAGTTCTAAGTGCAATGTTATGTCTGCAGAAACTTTTGCCAGAGTATGTAAAGGTGAAAGGCTAGATTTGGCAAGGTATGCGAAACATGTTGCTTATAAAGGTGAAGAAATTCAAACTGAAAACCCAGTAGTGCTTTCACGTTACTTCTTGCAGAGTAGAAGAAGCTGCAACTTATTATTTTATGTGGTCAAGAGGCATGTTCAGTCATTATTAGGGCACAAAGACTCTATGAAAATGGGACTGATTTCATTTAATAAGGAAGTCCTCCAAGTTAGCTTAAAAGAACACTACTTTAATTTTGACCAGCACATATATTTTACCTATGCTGATCTTTTCTAGGACAAACTAGGCAAATGTCCAGTTTTGTACTCCATGAAGTTAGACCCAGAGGTTAGTCCAGTTATCAGGCCAGCATGTAAAGTTCCAATAGCCATGCAGGATAGAGTTAATGCTGAGTAAGATAAAATGGTGTGGCAAGATGTGATTTGTCCAGTTGAAGCTCCAGCTGAATGGATATGTATCTTCCATGGTGGTAGCTCTTAAGAAAAACTCAGATGACATCAGAATATGTATTGTTCTATGAGATTTGAACAAAGCCCCAAACAGACCTCATCATCCAATGTGCACAGTCAAAGAAGTCACAGCCTCGATGCCAAATGCCACTATTTTTTCTGTCTTAGATGCAAAGAGTTCATTTTGTCAAATTCAGCTAGACAAAAAATCCTCATTGCTCACTACATTCAGTACTCTGTTTGGCAGGTACAGATTTCTGAGAATGCCATTTGGGACAAATTCTGCAAGTGAAGTCTTTCAGCATGCAATGGAGTAAATTTTTTCTAGGTATCCTTGTGCTATCATAGTAGACGGCCTACTGGTAGACGGTCGTGATGAAGCCAAACATGATAGAAAGCTCAGAAAAGTTCTAGAAAGGGCACATCATGTGAATCTTAAACTCAATGAACACAAATTTAAATTCAGGCTTCAAAGAAATTCCTTATGTTGGTCATTTATTTAAGAGTACAGGCCTATGACCAGATCCTTCAAAGCAAACAACCATTCTCGAGATGCCAGCTTTAGACAATGTTCAAGCCCTGCAACATTTTCTTGGCATGGTCAACTACCTAGGCAAGTTTATTGCAGACTTGAGCCAACTTTCAGCACTACTCAGAGAGTTGACATGTAAAGATGCATCCTTGTCTTTGTCAGAGCAACACCAAAGAGCATTTGATGTCCTGAAAGAGAGAATTGCCAGTCTGCCGATGCTCAGATACTTTGATGTTCACAAACCAGTAACACTTTACTGTGATGTTTCAAAATTTGGACTTGGTGCAGTTATTTTACAAGAGGATCAACCTGTTGCCTACATGTCAAGAACTCTTACCCAAACTGAACAGCAGTATGCCCAGTCTGAGAAAGAGCTTTTGGCAATTGTGTTTGCATGTCCAAGGTTCTATGATTATGTTTATGGTAGACCTATCCAGATTGAAACAGATCACCAACCATTAGTCACTATCCTGAGAAATCCAATCTGTTGAGAAGCACCTATCCAACAGGTCCTACTACAATAAGACCAGTACACTGCTCAATCCATTACGAGAGGGAGAAGTGGTAAGAATGAAACATCTAAAGGTTATGATCGGATTGGTGTTGTGAGAAATATTGGTCCAGAGCCAAGATCATACATTATAGAATCAGAAGGAGAAATGTTTTGGTAGAATCAGAAGAATTTGAGACCAGTGTCCAAACTTATACCACAGTAAATAACCTATTATCAAGCAACTTGGACATGAACGTGAATTTTGTTTCTAATGTACATCGTAAAATATGCCTAGCTCTAATATTATTTTGCATGAAGGAATCTTTTTAAGAGGGAGGATGTAGATCAATATGTGTGTATACACCTTTAAGAAGCTATCCAAGGGCTTGCACTAGTGTATAAATACTGAGCACGTGCAAGCCTGACTGCCATTTTGTAGTTAGCTGTTGAGACGTGAACATGTATGAATGTAAGCTCTGTTTGTTAGTTAGTTTGTTCATATTTAAAGGTGCTGTTATCCATCCTGATGTGTTTCTACATATTAAAGCACCTGAATGAAACTCCAAGCCTTCTTATTATTTGTATTAGAGATGAACGAGCGATAATCACCAACAGGGTAGACCAGTGTATCATATAAATGGCATATCACTATGTTGAAATGTGTGAATTGGCCTATATCTCAGGTCCAAAGAGCATGTCCATACACCAGGGATATTTGCTAGGCCCTTTCCTGTACGTTATTTAATTGATAGATATCACAGATGACATACACATCCTGGGTCCAAACAGCTGTCTGAAGGCCTACAGATTCAGAGCAATCATTGACTCCAACTGTGATATTAATATAATACAGATAATAAATCAACACATACCACATATTAAAGCACAAGTGGAAGGGCAATAATCCACAAAACAAATGCTCGATCAAAAATATAAGATAAAACACATCCAACAAACAGCTGATAGAGCGACCAAGGCAGCATACAAACTCTATCCTTAAAACGTTTATTATGTCACACAGGAGGTGAGTGCTTTCGCATAAAAATGCTTCTTCAGACCTATAAAATCCAACATAACATCAAAACTATATATACACAATAAAAATTCGAAAACACCCAATAGCAAAGCTATCTTAATTACATTCAATAATGCCCTTAAAAGCATAGTGCATCTTGAGGCTTCCCGAACAAACATGATGGTAAAAAACAAGTCATTTTAAGGAAAGAGTTTGTATGCTGCCTTGGTCGCTCTATCAGCTGTTTGTTGGACATACCACATATTGTTGCTACAGCAATGGCAACACCTGCAATGACAAGAAAACATGGGGTGATCTGTTAAGTCAGGTACACAAACAATCAACCCAAGTATAATAACTTCCCTACATACCTCTCAAGCTCACAGAGCAACAAATCTGGACACAGCCATAAACAAAATTGGGACAGAGTCCCAAAAAAGGGACACATTTTAAATATTGCACTTACAAACTTAAAAGGTGGAGAGAATAACAGGTTTTGCATTAGCATGAATTTCCGGGTATTAAGTCTGAAACTCAAATGTTTGTCATTATTTTCTAATAATTTCAGTCTTTAATGATTTGTCTGAAAAACACAATTTTATGTAAAAATGGACCAAAAATATGAATAAAAAAATCTGGACGTTCTGCAAAAATTTGTATAGTTGAGAGGTATACCTCCCTATATTCTCAGTTAGCATAGTTATGCATCCCCCAACAGATGTCTGTCTAGTTACTTCAACTCTGCAGACTGATTTAAGGATTCTACTCTTACACAATGTGTATATTCATCATGTAATAATCTGTAACCAATCTAATCTCTATGACTCATTGTGCATTTAAAATGTGTATGTTTTGTGTCATTACATATTTTGATGACATTTTTAAAAACTTTTTGTAATTTTCCCCGAGCCTCCTCTGAAAATGTGCTCTCACCAAGTCAGACTATCCCAGTAAACAAAAGTAAGTAAATTAAATAAATAAAATAATGTAAGCATTATACCCTAAAATCAAAACAGATCAATAGGTATGTGACCCATGTCCTGGGGTACATGGTAAGTGGAACATCCACCAGCATGTGGTCATAGTGCTGACTACTCCTTTGAAGGTAACACAAGTACTGGGCATGTAAAGGGCATCCACATCAGAGGCCATAATACCTTCATAGATCCCAGACTTAATCACACCAATAACTCAATACAATGCACCCTTCTTCATGTACCTTAGCTTATTGGCCATACCTAGGTATTCCTTTTGTGGAATATGCATGATTGTCCGATGGTGCAGAACACCAATCAAGTTGTTGAACTAGATGCATGTATGCTACCTGTTCTGCTAATGCACATTTTGCATACATTGTTCTTTAACAACATTAATGGCATGTATATCATTCATGACAGTGCAACTTGTGCTATAGATATATATATATATATATATATATATATATATATATATATATATATATATGTGTGTGTGTGTGTGTGTGTGTGTGTGTGTGTGTGTGTGTGTGTGTGTGTGTGTGTGTGTATGTTGTGTATATATATATATATATATATATATATATATATATATATATGTATATATATATGTGTGTGTATATATATATATATATATATATATATATATATATATATATATATATATATATATATATATATATATATATATATATATATATATATATATATATATATACACACACACATATATATATATATATATATATATATGTGTGTGTGTGTGTGTGGGTCTGTGTGTGTGTGTGTGTGTGTGTGTGTGTGTAGGTTTACCTTCAAAATGTTGAATGCTAAATGGTTGAAAATGAATTGGTTGAATGCACTATATTGAATGATCAAAATGTTGAAATAAAATTAGTCTAAACTCACAATGTTGAAAATATCAAATTTGCCCATTTCTGCACTGTAGTGCAATATCAGAGTTGGTATATTTAAGTAGGGGGGTGTGGGGGCACAGCCCCCCACATGGAGGGTGCAGGGGGGCATAGCCCCCCTGCAAACTAGTAAGGTGATCTCATTGCCTTTTCAATTAAATGATTTTAGACATTTTGATCATTCACTGTTTTGGGCTGAGCTGTTATTTTTCAACCAAATGAACATTAGACATTATGGCATTTGACATTTTGAAGGTAAACCATATATATATATATATATATATATATATATATATATATATGTGTGTGTGTGTGTGTGTGTGTGTGTGTGTGTATGCCATGCACACCAGTCAGCTAGCCTGTATTGCTCATATCATCACATGCAGGTATAGCAGTGTCCCTCCTAACACCTCCAGCAAACGTTACTGTGCTGGATCAGTGCACATGATTACACTCATAGAGTGTGAATGCATCATAATAGTTCTCAAATCACGAACTGAAACCGAGGATAATGGAAAAAAGGCTCCAGTGTTAAAATCCAAACACATATTTATTCAAAAAACAACTGCACGTAAGTTAATTCGTTCAAACAGAATTACATTGAACGTCTTCAGACAATAATATGCAGTTCTATCCTTAACTTTATACAAAAGCATTCCCAATAAATCAATTAAACTTTTAAAAATTAATTCCCATTTAAATGAACAGGCCCACGATTCAAATATAATACAAATTTAAACAGTCATAGTGTTCATCTTACTAGTGTTTTTAGTTTAAGAAAACAAGACAGGGAACAGTTTTCATTTAGACCTGGAAAAGAGAACACATTCAATTTCAATTGCCACAACAATTCTCTTAATTCTAATTCCAAAGCACATAGTCCCCCTCTAATGTTTTTGTCACTTGATCAATTACTGTATATTTGAAAGTGTGGTCATAATTTTGTTCAATGTGTCTAGCTAAAGCATTATTTAAGTTGTTTTTACTGATGCTATATTGATGCTCCTCTATACGTTGTTTAAGATGTCTTTTGTTCTTACCAATGGAAAACGAAGTACATTGATGGCACTGAGCCAAATAGACCACACCAAAAGAGTTACAATTAAACTTCCCATTAATATTGAATGGAACCCCACGTAGCACAATAGAATCTCCAGTTAGGATGAATTTACAATGTGCACAACAGCAATATTTTTCATCCCAAAATTCGATACTAACGGTGGCAATGGATGTTCAAGTAGATTATTCAACGTTCTAATCTTCTTAAAAATTATTCGTGGTACATGTCTGACTTTTGATCTTAAAGAAGGGTCTTCCATAAGGATAACCTGATTTTTACTAATTATATTTCTTATTTCTCTTATATCAATCGAAAAAGTTGTTATAAAACTAGTTGCAAAATTTGTTGCAACACTTACTTCTAATTATTAGAAGGTACATTAATGTGACTTTCGAGGGGAACACCTTCAATACTTATTGGGTTAGCGGACTGGTTTAATATAGGGGCGAAATTACCAGTATTCCTCTTATTTAGGACTTCCATTTTCAGTCAATCAATAATATAATAACATACTACTGACTTTCTAAGTTTCACCCACCATTTCGATAGCCATTCTATTGCATTTTTGGATGTCCATCTGATTAAAGACAATTTAAATCATAGATATTTGGCAAAAAATTATAGAAAGGCTACCTACTCTAATACCTTCTTACATTACGAGAATGCCCCCCCCCCCCCACATCATCAGAAGAAGGAGTAGTGAAGGATCAACTGGTGAGGGCATCTCGTATGACATCATTAGATGACAATTTTAGAGTGGAATGCAATAATTTAAAGGATACGTTTTTGAGGAGAAGGTATCCACCTGACCTTTTTGATGGACTGTTTATTTCATTAAATTCAAAATGGAAGAAAATGGATACACAGTTCATGGAAATATGTAATTCCCAAGTCTAATTCAGATAGCTCACATTGGTACAAAGTGACATTTACAGAAATTCATAATTTAGGGTAGTGATAGTAGATCAATGATGCTGAAGAGACAGACGGCTTTCATATTGCTTTGTTACTGGGTTTCTCTACAAGTATCCCTCCTGATATGATAACATTTTAGTCAGTTAGGTATATGATGTGCGTTACTGTATTGGCCTAGTTTTATTAGGTTGATGAATTGAATGATTGTTAACACATGTTCTCGTGGTGTGTCTTGGAAGATTTGTTTTGTTATAGAAATTCATAATTCTCAGGCCTCATACAGACAAGTCACATAGGTGCAGATTATAAAGGAAATACACATTTACAAGTTGCAAGTTACATTCCTTAGTATGGTTTTGTCTTACCTTAAACTTGGATGGGAAGCCTTTTAACTGTACTATGTGATTTATTGCATATAAACAAACAGAAACAGACAGGACTGTCCAGGACTAAGGGTTTACTATTAAACTATGAACTTTGTTTTTGTAGTTATTTGTTATCTGTCTAACCATAGGTCCATAAACAAGGATAACTTTAAAATATAGTAGTATGAAAAATAAGTACTGAACATATGCAAGGACATGACAGACTGAGGGGGTGGGCTGCTTAATCAATGTAGCTGTTTTGTTCTCTTTTAGTTCTAATCATTTCATAGGTTCATAAGTGTGTACTAGGCTAATGGCCCTGTAGCCTTTACATGCCTAGCCCATAGGATTACCCTGGCATCATGTCACCCGACCTTAGTTCCCAGTGCTTCTGTGCAGTAGAGCCACTGGAGTAATCCCCAGGGTGAATTTTCTATTTCCCATCCACTCATCAAGATTTGTCTTGAACAGGGCCAGTGAGGTGCTCTGTTTGACATATATGGGAAGTCTATTCCATTGCATGGACAGTCTCTAGGTTATGAACCTGTCCCTTTAGCACATACTGTTGATTGTTGTAATGAGGTTGAGGTCTCTGGAGTGTGTGGTGAGGAGGGATTGAGAATTCTTTAGATGTCACATTTCTAATGGAGCTGGGTCAGACATGGCTTTGTAAGTCAAGCAGATATCACCTCTAAGTAGGCGATATGAGACAGAGAATAGTTGGAGTCTTTTGAGTCTGTCCATATAGGACAAGTGTTTAAGACCTAAGATCCTCTTTGTGAGGTACTTTTGTGGCCTCTCCAGTTGTTAAAGGTGCCTAGTGAGGTACATGCCAAATGGGGCATTGTACTCAATGATTGGCCTAATGAGAGAAGAGTAGAGGCAGGTCAATGACCTCTTTCTTCCTGGATGCAAAACCCTTAGTAATGAGATGTGCCACATAGAAGGACTTTCTGACCACAGTAGCAATGTGGTAGTCAAAAGAGAGGTTGTTGTCAACCTGTATTCCCAGATCTCTTATAATGCTTTCTGTGTTCAGTGGACTACCATTGAGGAGGTAATTCATGGGAACTGGTTTTTTCCCAAAGGGGATAATGACACATTTTTTGGCATTGAGCTTACGGCCATGGTTCTGACACCAGTCATTGGTCTCAGTGAGGTTTTTCTGTAGGATGTCAACATCACTTGGGGAGTTAATAATGGCTCCCAACTTGCAATCATCTGCAAACTTTGTCAGCCAGAGTCCCTTCATATTGGCCTGGACTTCTGAGAAGTAGATACCAAACAGGAGAGGACCTAGGAGCAATCCCTGTGAGACTCCACTTGTGACTGGTCAGCAGTCTTAGTCTTGGAGTCAGCTACTTTCACACTGTGGGTTGTATCTGTGAGCCAGTTTTCAACCCACCTAGTGATACAGAGGTTGATGCCTAGCTTAGAGAGTTTTTTTATGATTCCCGAGTGGGGGATGATATCAAAGGCCTTGGCCATATCAAGGTAGGCTGTATGAACCACCTTGCCTTCATCCACAGCTCTGGTGACTGACTTAAAGAAATCGACCAAGTTGAGCAGGCATGATTTATCCTTCACAAAACCAAACTGTGTGGGATGCAGTGTTTGGAGATTCCCTGTATCCATATTTATTATGTCTTATATAGGTCCATGATGATGCATTCCATAGCTTTGCATATCAGACTTGTCAGGCTAATGGGGCGATAGTTCCCAGGATCTGTAGTCTCTCCTCCTTTGTGGAGAGGGTTGACTATAGCAGTGCACCATTTGGTAGGGACAAAGCCTGAGGTGAGGCTGTGATTGAACAGGGCACGCAGGTCAGGTGCCAGTTCACTCTGTAGTTCATGTAGAACACAGCCAGGAATATTGTCAGGTACCACAGAAGCTGTATTATTTGCCTTGGAAAGTGCTGTTTTAACCTGTGCAGCAGTAATACTGGGTGCCTGGCAATCTACTGGTATTGTGACTGGTCCTTGGGGGTAGAGGGGTAAAGTTGGCACTGAATATGTCGGCCAGTATATTGGCAATATCTGTTGGCTCGGTATAGGAGGTACCATTGTGCAGTAGCTCAGAGCAAATCTGGATATTGCCGTGGAGATTCTTTATATAACTATAGAAGACCTTGTGGTTGTCTTTACTATCTGCTGGAATCTGTTTTCATAGCTAGCTTTAGAGGATTTGATGAGGATCTCAACTTTTTGTTGAGGCTGATAAGGGAGTTTTTCCAGTCTTGGGACTTCACCTTATTCCGCAATAGCTTCCTCCTTCTGTTGTAGAGTTTATTTATGGCAGGGGACCACCAGATTGGTGTCCTTTTTTTGGAGGAGAGCATCTTGATTCTATTGGGTATGGCGAGATCCATGCATTTGTGTACATGTTCGTACAGTGCATTGTTGTACGATTCAGTGATCATGCAACTATTCTCCATTTGTATGGGTGTCATGAAGTTAGCCACCTCTGTTTTTAAGAGCCCAAAGTTAGCTTTGGAGAAGGTTTTCATGGGGGTTACCTTTGCGGGGGGGGGGGGGTGGATTTCCAAGGTGAATAGTTTGTGGTCGGATCTAACCAGGGAAGGGTTGACTATTGGTGTAGAGCAATGGTCACCCATGTTAGTAATGACCGGGTCAAGGATGTTGCTACTTTTAGTGGGGGTAAGAACGAGATGGTCCAGGGCATTGGAATTAATGAATTCCCAGAAACATTGGGCGAGTGTATTGGTATATGAGTAGTTTTCCCTGGTAATGGTGAGGTAGATGAAATTGCCCAGTATGAGAGTGTTAGGCTGGACCCTAATATTCTCCATGGTGCTTAGGAATGTGGAGTGTGAGTCTTGGGACATGGCTGTGGGCCTATAACTATGACCTGAGTCTCTGTCTTACCCAATGTTAGGTGGACCTGAAGTATCTCTGAACCATTATGTTTGGTGACCAGTCTGGCAGTGTGCACATCCTTTATGAATATAGAAGCACCACCACCTTTGGAGCTTCGGTCCAAGTTTTGGGGCCGAAAGGTGTGGAATGAGTTATAGCCTGGTAGTGCAGGGGTGCTTTCTGCTGTCTTGAACCAGGTCTCTGTTACAACACAAATGTCAATGTTCTCCATTTTAAGGAGTGCTTCAAGTGAGTGCATTTTGAGATTTAGACTTCTAACGTTGAGCAGCATGACCCTCAGATTGCATTTGTTTGTAGCTGTTACAGTGGTAATTTTGTCTTTGGAACAGCACCTAAAAAAGGCACTATAGGGGTGGCAAGAGCCTTGGCCAGTATCTGGAAGCCCAGGGGTGACAGATGCAGGCCATCATTGGCAAAGCATCGAGGTCTGTCAATCATGTCATCCCAGGCAGACAGATATTGAAACCCCTTAGAATGACAGGTAAGCTGTTTGTCTCTCTGCCTGACTGTGTAGTAATTTGTGCTTATATCAAAACTACACAACACGCCATTTTGGCTAATTTTCAAATCAGACATAGCTAGAAAAGTATAAGAACTATACACTGTCAATATTAAACTTCCACAAGATGTGTCAGTCTGTAATTTTGACCCATACTTGGCTGTTCTACAGTAAAACATTTGGCAAACTGTCATTGGGTGCTTACACATAATGAGAAAAATAAATGCACTACAATTTGCAAAAGATAGAGAAATGGGGAGGGGGGGTTAACAATATATGTTAATATTTAAAAAAATGCATATTTACATTAAAGAAAGGTCTAGACAAAAATTGTTACAAAGTATAAGTAATCCTCAAATAAGAAACAGATATTTCTCAGTGCTAAATATTGTCTAGCACTCTGAAAACTAATGACACATTATTCTTTAGAGATACGTCATCAACAAAACATGAATGCATGAGACAGTTGGCAGACATAAATTTAGGCAGCAATTATTTATCTTACTTTGTGCAACTGAAGAAAGCTGTCAAGGGACAAATTACTTTTCACAGCAAAAAAACATTATATTCAGTTTTGTACTGCTGTGGTGTGACTTACCTTGAAAGGTTGAATTTGCTGCATATTAGAATCATTATAATACTTCTATGTTATGCCAAATGCTGCGCAGTAAAAGATAATTGCATATGGTATGATATGCCATGGCATGGCCTAGACTACATGGCTGAATATGTATAACATTGGATAAACTTCAATATTGTTATTGTATTCTGTTTTTGTGCAACTGAGAACAGCTAGTTTGTGTAGCTAATTTCTTTTTACAATAGCTAAGTGTAATATTGCTATAAAATGCTGTTAAGTGTCATAGATGAAGATGATCAGATTCAGATTCGTACAGCCAGGGATTGTCTATCTTTGAGTTGTTTTCTTGAACTTCTCGACCCCCCCCAACTGTTGATTATTAGCCCCTAGTTTACTGTACATCACCAGGCCATGTGTTAATAATAGGTTTATTGGTTCTTAGGTGGGTACTAGGGTATTAGCCTAGGATCTATTTTAAGCCAAGCACAAGCTTACCCCAAATTTACCATAATATTCCTGACATGTCATGAGTCTCCACCCCAAGGAATGTTATGATTATGATATTGGCTTGTAAACATCAAATGTTCACAGGCTGCTCCTGTCCATAGGTATCAAACTAGGGGTAAATCTGTGATTTCCCACTCCCTGCTTCAAGTTACATTTGAATAGGGTTAGGGATGAGCTTTCCTTCACATAGATAGAGCATCATTCATGCAGCCATCGAGGATGATTTGAGGATTTTTATCACGTTTTAATTCTTAACAAATGCCTGTCTCAATCTGTAAAATTGAGCAGTATGATGGGCTAACCATAATGGCTCATTGATCCCTATCACAAGAAATGCAATGTCTAGCAAACCTGCTCCTAATTCTGAAGCAGTAGAAGGTGTTGCTCTCATCTCTACTAGAGACATCAAACTATTGCATGTGCTTCACAAGCACTTTCATTTAACTCCTGCCCAAAGGAGAGGTAAGCAAGACATGCCCCTTTACTCCTTTCTATCTTCACCTGGCTCCTCCAGTCATGTGGCCTCTACCCAAACACTGGTCACCTGAGTCACAGTCTGGGCCCTATTCCTCTGCACCACTTAGCCATGCTAAATGTGTGTTGAAAAGTTTGTAGCACATTGGAATGAAATTCATTTTGACAAGTATGTTTTGCACTGCAGGAGTGAAAGAAACCAGATTTACTTTATTATAGGTATTCATTGTTCAGAGAGAGTACATATGGTTGGGGGTTGCTACAGCCAATATAAATGTGCATCTGAAGGAAGCACTTATTGCACCTGCTTTGTCCATTGGTGTGTAATAAGCTCACAAATGATTATATAGCAACACAGTTCAGATCATATTTCAGAAACAATGATTACCTCACTATTAAAACAAATCTTGTTCTACAACATTACCGGGATCGACAGATCATCTAACATTGACTTTTTTCTTCCAGTACCCACCTCCACTATCAGAAAACTCATTCCTTCATTAATTCCTATCACAACTTACCTGCAGAATACATTAAAATATCATTGGATGCTATAACTTTTGCAATATTAACTTGAATTAACCACTCCTTAACCCTTTACCTGCCCTGTGGAAAAAAAAAAAAAAACTTATTACTACAGCTACAGACCATCTGCAATTCTGTCCCTTTATCCAAGGTGCTAGAAAAATGCATTCAAACTCAACTTCTCCAAGTCATCATAGATCACAACCAATTGTCCCTCTGCACAACATGGCTTCTACCCACATCATAGTACCACCACGGCCCTTCTTAGTATCATTGCCAACTTAAATCACAACACAAATATAGGCAGCCTAATATCTACTATGTTCCTTGACCCATCAAAAGCATTTGACAAAGTCTCCAATAGTGGGCTTAATCAAAAACTTGCTTAACTGAGACTGATTAAATCATCACTTCCTGGATCAAAAGTTACCTGTCCGATTGATCACATTACCAAATGAAATGGCAAAATACTTTCTCCTCCTTTCTCCCTATCTCTGTAGAAGTACTACAGGGACCCTACTGCTTACCATACTCAAAAATGATTCACAGAAAGCCAGTAAATGCCACCATTGTATATAATGTGAATGACTCAACACTCATCTGCACAGCTAAATGTCTTCATGAGCTTCAAAAGTTAATTGAGGAATCTGTCAATTCTTTTGAAGCATGAATCCCCTACTCTCAACTGTTCTGTAACCCAAAGACATCTGAAGTATTTCTATTTACTCCCAAACATCTTTCTAACAGAAAACCGTCTTCACCCTAACCTCTTCAAACAGCACAAAATCAAACTAGGTATGCAATGCTAGACTAGCTGTCTCAATTGATGAACAAGAAAAATGTGATTACTGTAACAAAGAAGGAGTTAAGAAAGTTAAGAAAACCCATTCAGAAGTTAGGCTCACTGTATAGGATATCTCCCTATTTATTCAATTGAAAGAAGACATGTTGCCTCATCCTTTCTACGCTCCTCTATTCTGCTCCTGTACTGATTAGCTTACAAGCCTCACAATCCAATCTTGTTGAGGATTGTTAGAATAAAGATACAGAAATTTCCATTAGTTTACCTTATAAAGCACACGACTGCCTAACTCTTAAAATATTTCATTGTTAGAACTACCCCTTAGTGATCCTTCACACGGCTACTAATCTTGCAAATCTCACCTGCAAACCTGACCAATCACAATCTTAAACACCATTCTTCAGTGTTACTCTCCAAATAGACAGCTCCATTCCAGTATTAAACTACTTATCCATATATTCCTGTCGAATAATTCATCTGGTAACACTATGCTCTCCTCCGATGAATCTAGATTATGGAACTTGTTGCACCTACAAGTTAGACAAAATGTCAATGGCAAACTTTTCAAAATTAAACTCAGACAACACTTACTGTATACATGTGTTTGCTCATGTTTCACACCAGGATAATTTACATTTCTAGACAGCTTTTCTTCCTTGTTTTCTTCTCACTCACTGACAGTTTATAAAACTATTAAAGTTTTCTGGTGGCAGGCCTTTTTCCATTCTATTACTCTGTTCCCTTTTTCTGCTCTTGTCTTTTGCACTCTTACTAATATTCCATACTCAGAATGCTTCAGACCTACTTTATTTCATTCTTCCTTTTCCGCCTTCTGCAGTCCTGTTACTTTGCTGCCTGCTTTTCCTAATCTTTCTTTTTTATGTTTGACAGGAAATGTTTATATTTTAGTTAGTAGGTGATGTGTAAAGCAGGTTCAGAGACAAGTTTGTATATTTATGTATATATTGATATATATACACACACACACACACACACACACACACACACACACACACACACACACACACACACACACACACACACACGCACATATATATATATATATATATATATACATTGCTATAATAAGGATTTCTTTAATATCTTTAGAAGTCTAGAGGAGGGAATGTGTCACAAAATAATCAATATAGTTGGGAGATGCTATTGAAACTATAAGAGCATAGGTGATGACTGGCTGTGGGGTATAGGACTCTGAAAGAAGAGGAATAGTTTGACAATATGGCAAGCTGAAGGTAATAGTGGCATTTATCTTGGAGATGTACAGGAGAAAATCCACTGACTATTCATGTGAAGCTGTGTTTCAAATGAGTTCTGATTTTGAATGGATTGCAGTGATAGTGGATGTTATTCTGTAGTTTAGCTGTACTGTTTGAATATAGAGAGGCACCTGTGATATTAGATGATTTGTTACAGTGAATATTGAATAACATTCTGTTGGAAATGTAGTGCTGTTTTAAATTGTTAAGGCCTGGGAAATGTTATGGCTTACAGAGAAGTCTGTGTACTGTAGTTAGCTTAGTATGAGTTAGGTGATGTATTAGCTCTAACCAGGGCTGCAGCAAACAAATTCCACTTTGTACTCACAAGCTGTTTGTGCTGCACCCCCTTGTACACGTGTCACTTAAAAATGGACACACCTCTCAAAATGTTGACCCCAGGCACTTAATAAATGTAAGCAACATTTTCAGGTGTTCCCCCTAAAACTATTAAAGATATTGTTTTTAGGTTAGCAGTATTGAATCTGTTGTGGGACACATTCATTTCGACAGTTGTGGACATATGACCTGAAAAAAGAGACACTGATGTGGCACTCATTAAAATAAGATCTACCAAGTAGAAAGAGTATGTCTGGCTAAACCCTTGGTTCTAACTAAGCTCATTCTCAGAAAGCTAGGCAGTATTGCATTCTATTTTATGGTTTACTGCATATTAGGCTATTTTAATATAACATTGCTCAAGTATGGACAGTTGTGAGACTTGATGGTTAGTGAACATTGGGAGAGCATATAGTTAAGGTTGACAGCAGTAAGAAAGTAGAGGCTAGACATCTTCTGGCTAAGTCAGTAAGGCAGGTTTTTGCTCTTTGTAATGTACCTTATTCTGATGAGTTTTTTTTCAGCCATGTGTGGTACATGGAGGTCGAATTTCAACTGGTCATCAGTTATGACACATAGCAACTGTGTGGTTTACTTGTTCTATCATGCTGTTTTTGGCAGAGATGACAGTAATTAGTGTTGTTTTGATAAGTATGTGTTTTGGAGTGAAGAGCAGTAATTTAATTGTTTTAGGGTTTAGAAACTGTTGTGAATTATTTAGCCATGTTTCAAATGAGAAGGGTTGTTGTGTAAGGGCTTGTAGTTTACTGAAAGATTTTGCAGAACAGATTATCATCAGTTCATCAGCATTATGAATTAGAATAACATTTTTTGTGACAGAGTATAGGTCATTCATGAATATGTTGAATAGTATGGGGCCTAGCATAGATTCTTGTGGGACACCAGATGGAGAAATAATTTTTCCATTTCACTGTTTGTGGTCTCTTTCAGAGATAGTTATGAAACCATTGCAGTGAAGAGTTGGTGAGCCTCCAGAGTAATAGTTTTACATGAGTTTCTGGTGGAAGACAGTATCAAAATCTTTTGATATGTCTAGAAAGATGGTAGAGACTAGGGTTCTGGCATTTTTTTGAGTGTTGACAGTATTAACCAAATTCAGCAAGTCACTAGTCATCCTATAATAAGGGCAGAACCCAGGATGGGTTGAAGACAGAAACGAGGTATCTATTATATGGGGGAGTTAAAATGGCACTTGCCCTATAGTTTGAAAACTCAGTATTAATTCCACACTTGTGCTGTGGAATACTGAATGATTTTCTTCTGTAGTGAAAGGACTACATTTTCAGATATGGATTGATTTGTCAGAAGTGAAAATGGATATGCAATAGCTTCAGCTGTTATTTTAAGTTATTTGCCAGGTAGATTGTCAGGGACAGTTGTAGTAGACTGATTTTTTTAGTTATGATATTTGTGGGAACTGGTTGGAAAAAGAAACATTGAAATAAGTTTTTTGATGGACTAGAGACCTCAAAAGCTTGATTAGTCACCTGGTTAGTTAATGAGCATAAACTGAGTGATGAATTTATTTGGCTGCGGTATCATTTTGTCTCTGTGTGCTTGGTGTTGGTTGCACAGCTTGTCATGCATTCTAGAAATGTAACAAGTTGGCAGGTTTAAAAATTCCCTAAAGAGTGCTCTGTCAGAAGTGTTTGGGGGAGCAAACTAAGGAAATGATTCCTTTAAGCTTGCACATTGACTCTGAATTGTATAGACAGAGTAAGAGTGTACTAAGTTTAGTGATACTGGCTGCCACAAAAAGCAATTTTGTGAAAATAGAAATCAAACTCTAAACCAACTATAATTGAAGTACTGAATGTTGAAAAGACATAACAAATTGGAGGTGGGACCATTATAAAAAGGAAATTATACAATGACGCCCC
This sequence comes from Protopterus annectens, assembly GCF_019279795.1. Classification (NCBI taxonomy): domain Eukaryota; kingdom Metazoa; phylum Chordata; order Ceratodontiformes; family Protopteridae; genus Protopterus; species Protopterus annectens. The sequence continues at coordinate 130,684,609 of NC_056736.1, forward strand.
ATCAATATTCCAAAACATGCACGCTGATTGGTCAGCGTACCCATTGTAAATCAGACTTATACTAATGGAAAAAGGTCCAGTCGCCAGGACTTTTTCCATTAGTATAAGTCTTTTCTTTTTTTTTTTTAGACAGCAACAGTGACTGGAAGAGCTCCGTTGCTGTAATCTCGCTATGTTAAATGGGAAAGGAAGATCTCTGCTGCTTTTTTTAAAGCTATCTCTCTATGTTAGACTCTTTTAACATATATATAGCTGCTGCCCCCTTTTTTTCTGCAGGGGCAAGACCCAAGGAATCTGCTCCCACAACGAACACTTTTTTACCTTTTCCAGTAAAGGAACGTGTGGGGTGGCGCGGTCGTTCTCAGAGCAGAGGACCAAGAAAAAGAAAAAGTTCCGAAGAGAGGTTTCAAGCACCAAGGAGACAGCGAAAGTAAACTCCCTTATATATAATGTCTCAACATACAGTTTATCGGACTCAGATGTTTCTCTTCTGGAGAAAGGTCTTAACTTTATACCTTCTCAAACCAGCTCCCTTAATAATGTGTTGGTTGATTTAAGACTGTTTTGCCGCAATGTTTCACTCAAGGTTTTGTTTAAAAATAACAATGCGGTTAATACTAATGAAGTTAAACATTTCTTTAGAGTAAAGAGCAGTTTTATACCCAACATGCCACACAATGTTGAAAGTTTTTTAAAAATGTGTGAATCTGATTTCTACAGTTGGCTTGCTCAACATAAAAAAAGATGTTGCTTTTTTAACATGTCTAGAGCAGAACAAGATTCATTGCTTTCTCTAAAAAGAAATACTGACATCGTTATCAAACCAGCTGATAAAGGTGGAGCTATAGTTATAATGAACTCTCTAGACTATAATCTAGCTATGTTGAACCTTTTATCAGAAGATACAGTCTATGAGAGAATCAGTAATGTAAAATGCCAGAAAATCATTAAAACAGTACATGATGATTTATATGATCTTTTGTTGGGGGGACAGATAAGCTGTGAACTGTATGAATATCTCTTTATAGAACATCCACTTATTCCCTTGATAAAAGGTTTACCCAAAATACATAAGGGTCTTAGACCGATACCTATGAGACCGATAGTTTCAAGTAACAACTGGGTAACCTGCACCATCTCCTCTTTCATAGAAAGTATCTTAAGACCTCTAGTAGACCATATTCCACATATTCTAAGTGATTCTTACCAGTTAATTGATTTTTTGAAAGAACATGATTTTAAAAGCAATGATACACCCTTGTTACTAGTGACAATGGATGTTAAAAATCTGTTCACCTGCATCCCCAATGAGTTAGGGCTTCAAGCAATTGACGAAATCTTGGTTTCTTCATCTGGTTACAGTAACAATAGGATGATCCTTATACACTATCTCCTTGAAGTTATACTCAGTAACAATGTTTTTTTGTTCCAGGATCAACTTTATTTGCAGAAATGGGGGGTTGCTATGGGAACCCCCTGTGCTAACAGTTATGCCAATTTGGTTGTGTATAACTGGGAACGAGAACATCTGTTTAAACATCCTGATTTTAAAAAAGTGAGAGTTTATAAAAGATTTGTGGATGACGTCCTTTTTGTATGGGACGGAACTGTGTCAGAATGCATTATATTTGTTAATGAATTGGAGAAATCGTCACATTTCTTAAGGTTTACAGTAGAGACCTCTCATGTTAAGATACATTTCTTGGATTTACAACTAGAGTTTGAGGAAAATAAGATTATTACATCTTTATATAGGAAGCCAACCTGGAGAAATACGCTGCTACATTTTAGCAGCATGCATCCCAGGTATACCTTTGAAGGTATAATATCCAGTCAAATGCATAGAATTTTTAGAATCTGCCAGCGCAATGACTATTTAGAGAGAGAAATAAATACCTTAGAGGCATTGTTTAGAGAAAGGGGCTATCCCCCCAAAATGTTTATGGATTGCAAACAGCGATTTATAGACAAATATTATAATATTGGTGGAACAGCCATTGACAGGAACACAGGGGGCAATAACAAATGCTCCGCAGTGAAAGGTAAATTTACTGACAAACTAAGCTATGTCACTAATTTTACTAGTGACAGTTTTAGTTTGAATAAGATCATCACTAGGAATTGGAACGTATTGGTTACAGATACCTTCACAAAAACTATAGTAGGTGAACATCCTAGATTTACATACAGAACTTCTCAGAATATGAAAGAAATTCTATGTTCAGAGCATACATCTCCATTTGAAAATATTGTTCATGATAAACTGGGCACTTTCCCATGTGGTGGATGTTCGATGTGCCCTTTATATCCAATAAGGTTAGTTTTATACATCCTGCAGGCATTTTTCCTTTATTCCTAGATTTTACAGTGATTGTAACAGTAGCAATTTGATATACTTAGCTACGTGTGTTTCTTGTGACGCATTTTACGTTGGCCTAACCAAGAGACGGCTACGAGACAGGGTTTACAACCACTGTTATGACATAAGGAAAGAAAAAGTTTCTAATGCCTTAGCTAAACATGTTATGGAACATCCCAGTCATACCTTTGGTTTCAAAGTTTTGGAAATGTTGCCATTGAGCCTTAGAGCAGGTGATAGCAATAACCAGTTGGCCATTAGGGAACTAAAATGGATTTTTATTTTAAGGGCACATACACCCCCAGGTATTAATTATTCAGTTTCCATTAAACCTGTATTGGATAATCGAAAGAAGTATTGACCATTTAACACATATGCAACCTGCAGTTCAGCTTAAATAAATAATATATCATTTTAGTATTGTTATTAATTTAACATAAATTTTGATAATATTATCATTTTTATTTTTATTTTTACTTGATAGTTATGATGATTTAATTTCTTACATACTAAGGATATTTTCTAGAGGTTATTTGTTTACTGATGTTTTGATCTAGGTGGACTTGTTATTTATCTTGCAATTTTAGATGGTTTGTTCATAATTTAATAGTAGAATATTGTGTTTTCAGTGAATAGTTAACTGTACTGTTCTGAACCAGGTTTATGTCTGTTTGAAATAGACTTCGTATACCAATTTGTTTTAGGTATTGTGCGTAGCTTATTATTTTATTATTTAGTAGTTTAAATATTCTCAATGGGCTCAGACAGGGTTAGAATTTATTTATTTTTTAGACTTTGTTGCCACAGAGTCTGTTGTAGCAGCATGTGGTAGAGACAGAGGCTCTGAGAGCATCAGAGATATGAGCAATCGATTTTGACTGTCAGTACTTCTGACACGAGTACGAACATCTCTGACTTAGATTGCTCATGTCTTGCCTTGTTTTGCGTGGTTTGTTTTGCATGTGGGGAATGTTTAGAAGTCAAGGCTGAAGCATCATATGGTGAGTAGTTTTTATTACTATGGATTCTGGTCATATTTTAAGTTTATTAGATATATTTCACTTGTTAATAGTTTTACAAGTGTTGGTTGGTCATCTGTGATGTTACTGGCAAAAAGAGATGCTGCTAGACGTTTAAACGCTATTTTATTCTGTCATTGAGGGCGTTTTTAATCATTTCAGCTATCTGGCGAATAACATCTTTTTTAATAAGTTATGATAAGGCAGTTGTTTACTCACCAGGTTTGGTCATCTCGAATTTTGTTATGCAGCTAGGTATGGGAGTGACAGACATTAGGAAGGTTTGAGGTGTGTGGATTCCAAGTTTGGATGTGGGGCGTTCCCGTATATGAATGTTTTTGAACTTGGGAGTTCTCGCTTCTTTCCTTATGTAAAGCTGGGAAGTAAGAATGATGTTCATAAGGAGAATAGTCTAGCTATTACATTTATTATATTTATTATGTTTCAGTTTTTGCTTCTAGATCTTTTATTACTACTTGATAAGGTTGTCGGATGCTAAGGACCTTATGCGGTAGTAAGATTGATGGATGATGTCTGGTGTTTAAGAATTTAAGATCTGAAGGTGGTTTGGTGACAGTTTCGAGTTGATCTGAGGGATCTTTTGTTATATATATATTTTATCAGTAATGTTCTAATGAGGCATTTTATATATCTTTATGCCATGTAGACTTTATGTGGTCTAGCGATTTAGTTTTAAAAAGATGGTCTCACGGCTTTAAAAGTTAAACAACTTTAATCTGTTAATATATGTTCCCTGTCAGATGAATACAACATTATTAGGTCATGAGTTTGTAATAACATCAGAGTGCATTCTATAGAAGAGTGTGGCAACAAACTGTAAGCTAGTATTAACTGGCTTTAATTCATTATTTGTGATGTATTTGTCTTTTATGATATTATCATCTGTGCGCTATACACTAAATATATTGCATTAATAGAGCACTGGATGTTTTTACCACTGAATGATTTTGAAATGTTGTTTATACTATTTTTTAATGTTAGGGTTTTGCCGCTTTAAGCAAAACATTAATTGTTTCAATTGTGTTTTAATTGTTAATTGATCACCTGGTTTTTCCCGCCTAAAAGCCATGTATAAAGATGGTTCATTTGCTTTCAATATTTACACCTGATGAAGCGTAGCTAACCTACGCGAAAGCGCTTGTGCAGTTTTTATGGAAAAATAAAGAAAGTTTTATTTGATTCTTCCGTGTGGTGACTCCTGTTTGGATCTACTATTGGCACTCTTTTAACATAGCAAGACACTTTTAAAAAACAATGGAGAACTTCCTTTCTCCGTTACTTTCCACACACAACTCTGATGTACTGCGCAAGCATACGCATGCACAGTACATAAGAACTGCCACAGAAAACCGGACAGCTGTGGAAGGGCAGCACGGAGGCATTATAAAATGCCATTATTTAAGAAAAGTAAATCTATTTTCTTAAATAATGTCATTGCATAATAGCAATAACCCACTTCTGGGTGTGGGTAATGCTGGATTTAAGCACAAAAAAACAAAACGGAGCCAGCAAACTAGAAATGAATCCAGTACGAATAAAATCCAACCTCTTTAATAAAATGAGATTATAGCATACATAACATTCATGAATGAGTTTTTTTAAGTGCAATCTATTTTGTAAACTGAAATCTTATGTTTCTTTTGAAACATTAAAACTGTCTATTTTTACAGAAAGTATGCACAAGATCAACACACCTACATGAAGAATTTGTACTGTATTAAGGAAATGTCCTCTTTCTCTTTGTCAAGCTGGCAGGAAAGGGCAAAAAGGCAGGCTCAACACTGTTTGATATGGTGGATCAGTTATTCACATTCAATGAACATTACCAACATAGATGTAGCAGAATCTCATATCTGATTCAAAACAATAGTTTTCCAGACAGTAGGAAGACCTATATGAGAGAAAATTCTGGTAACTTTACCTGGTTAAGAACATAAAGATAGAAATGAGGTAAAGCATTCAACAAATATTTTTTCTGCATGTGCTGTGTGGAGACCTACTCACAAAGATAAAATCCAGAACTCACAGGTGATTGTTCTTGCTACAGGAAAGGTATCCCATTACTTAAAACTTCTTTGCATATTCTAATAATCATGGATTTCTTTGCAGATAAACAAATTATTGTCATGTATGTCTGCACCATAAAAGCAGCACTCTAGGCAGGTTGTCAACAGTAAATAAAATGTAGTTTTTTTCATTTCCTTGTGAATCAATAAATGAAGTGCTTTTAATTTTTAAGCTGCTCTCAACTGTCTTGCATTAGGATCATCCTCTGTGATATTTTGTTACATACACTCTGCAATCCATCCTTAAAAGTAATTTTATGTCTGGAAAGAAAGAACTAAGGTGGGGGTTCTTACTTCAGCCCAGGTGAACTTGAACTGTTTGCTTCTCTCAGCACTTTTTCAACTACATCACTAGTTATATGCAAAGGTGATACTGTCAGGTGAAAAATTCCATAAGCAGCCCTACTGCTCTGAGACTATTTTTAACATTTATGTTTCTAATGGGCAACATACCATATAAATGGAAATAATGACAGAGCTATTCTGGATCTACCATGAGGACTATAAACTACAAAGCTCATATCCCAAATGACCTTCAAATACAGCTTGTAACAGACAGCTCAAGTACACATAAGCTTGCAACACTTATGTTACAGCTGGAGGGGAAAGGACTAAAATAAAATAGCATTTTTGTAGGAATATGGGTATAATGTCATAAGAAAGTGATCCTATTTTTAACCTTTGCCTTTATATTAATATACTCTTTTGGAATGTTGACCAAACAATGGAGATTTGTTGATGTCCATCCCATCTTCTATCCTGTCATTAAAATATATATAAAATCATATAATTTATATATAGCTCTCAATGTAGTTCAAAAAGATGATTGAACCTTTATTGATGCTGAATAGTGAATTATGAAAGTTATGTTAGAGGTATGCTAAGAGAAATATAAAGGGATTAAACTGCATATAAGAAAAAATTGCTAATTACTTTCATAGAGTTCAAAACTGTGATCTACTCCCATAGACTCATTTGTAATTTACAAACCTCTAGTGAATAATGTGGTAGCTATACATGTGATGCTTATTTAATTTGTTACAATTATAGGAAATTAAATAGGTTAGAAAGGCATTAATGGATGTGTACGTTTATGAACAAAAGAAAGGAGGCAAACAAAATACTGGTTAATATGAATGGCAAACTAAAGCAATATAAACACACTTAGATTATTGGCATGGGGTATTTAATATTACTGATATGACAGAAGGACCAAAAATAATAATTTTATAGACTTACAGTATGCAAGACTTTCTGTATTATTAATTATAAACCAAATAGAATTTTACTGATGCTTGAAAGTAAAGCTAATTTTAGGAAGTTGAGAGGAAGAGGAATTTTTGTACAACCCATTACTATGACATCAGTTCAGTTTGGACTTCTTGATATTTGGGAAGACTGTGATTTTGCTAAGAGAACATGTTTAATCATGTTATAGGTACATTCTACATTCTCTGTATCATTAGGTTATAAGATTTAGGGTGTCATTGAAATTACAAGTAGTGCAATGAGAGGGCATTAGTATCAGAAAGATAAGTGTAGTGAGACATTAAAAATATGTCTAGGAGAGAGAAAGCACAGATACAGAGTATGACATCTGAGGTTTGGGTTTGGTTATACTTGTGATATGAGTCACTGTAAAAAAAAAAATAATGTTTAGGCTGATTTTAATACATCACTGAAATGGAATCAACTGCCTGTCAAATGGTTTCCCTCATGACCATTTCCAGATTAAGAGTAAATCTGATGCATGTATTTGATGTGATATATCTGAACTGGGTATACATGCTGGCAGGCATACTCACTCTGGATACAGCCTATGAGCATATGTATGCATACATATATTTATTTAGATGGCTAGGCTAAGCATTAGATTGCCTATAGCCATTAACAAAAGTGCTGCATTTTGTACAGTCAATGACTTACTGTTTCGTTGCTCAAAATTACCAACTACCAACATGAACATTTCATCAAAATGTAAATTAAAGGTCATGCTGCTAAACGCTAACAATCTAAACATGAAACTGCACTCATTGTAAGCATTCATAAGCCTGGAAGATGCTGATATTTGTCGAGTCACAGAAACATTGTTCAAAGCTGCGGAGAGCACCCCAGCCATACCAGGTTACTCATCCTATCATACATTCAGACCACAAACTATGGGCATAAAAGCAAAAGGAGGTTGAGTTTCAATATATATTACAGACATACACACCTTCAGGCCTGTCAAACAATATGATGCACAGGAGACACTCCAGGTGCAGTTAACCATTGACAGGACCACTATTTAAATCATAACTAGCTACAGGTCTCCAACTTTGACTCAAGATGCTCAATCCACCTTTCTGGAACTCATTGAATCTATCAACATTCAACCCATTACCCTGATCATGGGTGACTTTAACTATCCAACCATAGACTGGAAGAACTACTCATGCCAAAACACAAATGCTCAGAGATTCCTTGATTTCATCAATGCAAATGCTTTGGACCAGCTGGTCGACACCCCCCAAGCGGTGATAATATTTTGTACTTGTTATTAACCAACATGAGTAACCACTGCAGCTTCCCTATAGTGTCATCCTCCCTGGTATGATCCAACCACAAAGCGTTCACTTTTGAGGTCAACCCCCCCCCCCCCCCCCCAGCTAGGATCAAACAAAATAACTTCTCCAAAGCTGATTACAACCTCCTGAGGGAAGGTATAAATAGCTTTACAGCTCCCCCCTCTGTAGGAACTGGCACAAATGTACAAACCTACACCAAAGTACTATACATGCATTTATATAGCTGCATGGAATCAGGAATACCAGACAGGACAAAATGATCCTCCTCACGAACAGTAAACCTGTCTGGTGGACATCTACAATAAATAAACTCTATAATAAAAGGAAAAAATTGCTGTCCAAGATGAAGAAGGAACAAGTGCCTAATTGGAAGCAATCTCTCCTTAGTCTTATCAAGCAAATAAGTGCACTAGTGAAATCCTCCAAAGCAAACTTTGAATCCAAATTGGCCAAATCTACTAAAGACAATTATATGGCCTTTCTCACTTATGTCTGTAATCTCAAAGGAAGCACTCTGATCTCCTTAGAACTGGTGGTCAAGAATACCAAATACACAAATGCCATAGATATAGCCAACTTGCTGGAAGACAGTTTCAGCAAAAACTTCACCCCTCTGTTCCCCCACTAGGGAACAAGTCATCAATGTCCTCTCAAGGGCAAAATATATAGCCTCCATGGGACCCAATAACATCCCAGACTGCATCCTACATGAACTCAGGCAGGAAATTGTAGCCCCATTAGGAACTCTATTCAACTAAAGCCTGAGTACTGGCTTTATCCCAGATGAGTGGAGGACACCCACTGTCATCCCTTTGCACAAAGGTGGAGTGTCCACAGATCCAGGAAATTATAGAACCATCAGCCTAACAAGCCTGATCTTCAAGGTCGTGGAATGGATTATCATGGACCTCATTAACAAGGACATTCGCAACATCCAAACACTCGATCCCATGCAGTTTGGAAGGGGAGGTCATGCCTGTTAAATTTAGTTGACTTCTTTGAGGCAGTCACCAAAGCTATGGATGAGGGGAAGATGGTGCACGCCACCTACCTTGACCTGGCCAAAGCCTTTGATACTATTTGCCACTCGGGTATAAACTCTCTCAACTAGAAATCAATCCATATGTTACCAGATAGGTAGCAAACTGGCTTACTGATAGAAGCCACCTAGTCAATCTAGGGGAAGCCACCTCAAGCAGTAGAGCCGTAATGAGTGGTTTACCCCAGGGATCAGTCTTTGGGCATCTGTCATTTTGGATATACTTTTCTGAGGTGCAAGACAAAACCAGTGGGCTATGACTGACCAAGTTTGCAGATGATTGCAAGCTGAATGCTGTCATCAATTACCCTAGTGATGTGGACATCCTCCAAGAGGGTCTCACTCAAACAAATGGCTGGTGCCAGAAGCATGTCCTCAAATTGAATGCCAAAAAATGCATCATCATTCCCTTTGGGGAGAGTGACATACCCACAAATGATCACATTAATAACAAGGTCCTAAGCATGCAATTATTTGTGAGGGACTTGGGCACCAAGATTGATAGCAAACAGACTTTTGACCACCATATTGCCTCCACTGTACGGAAAGCTTTTGATATGGCCCACGTCATTAGGAAGGGTATCTCATCCAGGGACAAGGATAGCATAATATTCTTGTATTCTTCCCTTATAAGACCCATTATTGAGTACATTACCCCTTTCTGCATGTATCTCATAAAGCACATGCAGCAGCTGGAGAGACCACAGAGATTCCTCACCAGGAAAATCCAAGGCCTCTAATATCTACCCCACACAAATAGGCTAAAAGCTGTCCCTCTTCTCAGTCAAATAAAGACTCCTCGGTGGTGACCTCTGTCTGGCATACAAAGCAATCTCAGACCCTGCCTTATTGGGACTGCTGCATATCTGCAAGTCAAGCTCCACTCAATTAACCTGCATGCATGACCTCAACCTGGTCTGTGACATCAATAGGACTTGTTTGCAGAACAGATTTGTGTCTCAGAGACTCCCCCTTCTGTGGAATAGGCTTCTTCTCCATGTCAAGCAGAGTACCTCATTAACCCTTATTAAGCATGACCTGGATAACTGGATAGGGAACAGAGAATACACCACTGGGATTCCACCAGTGTCTCTGCTGGACAGGGGTATCCGGTGCTGACTTGTTGGGACATGGGCTAAATTCTTGGCTAGGCTTGTAAGGGCCTTGGGGTCAATAGCCTATTAACTTTCTATGATCCTATGAATTATTTTTCTATTACTTTCCATTCTAAGTTGTCAAGTCTGAGAACTTAATTTTTATTGATCTTGCACACTTTATGTTCAGACATTTTCGTAACTAGCATTACAAAGAGAACACCTACTGTTTTTTAACATTCATATAGGAAATTCTTAGAACATTGTAACTGGAACATTGCTGGGCTGATGCAATTATTGTGGTCTGAGAAGAAAGCAGGAAGGACAGTGATATGTTTTCAGCAGGTCTATATCACCACATTGAATAGTGATAAGTTCAAACACCCTTTGTTCGAAACTAAAAGTTTGAAACCCTAAACAGCGAACTCACAGAACATCGATTCTTTTCCCAGGGAAAAAAATCGCTGCTCCGTGAAAAACATAATCACAACTTTAAAACAAACTAAAGTGGGGGGCTTAACCCCTGTATACCCCTCAATATGGGGGGCTGTGCCCCCTACACCCCCCTACTTAAATATACCAACTCTGAGATCGCACTACAGTGGAGGAAATAGCAAAGTCCTGAAGACAGCCCACCAATTTTTTTTCCCTAAGAAAAAAAATTGATGTTCCATAACTTTGTGGTTTAGGGCTTTCGGACTTTTCGGTTTGAACAAAGGGCGTTCGAACTTAGCACCATTCAATGTGGTGATATAGACCCATTTTCAGCTCCCTCTCTCCCCTTTCTCCACATTTTTGCATTCTTAGAGTTAGCATATATTTATATATAATTCCGGGTTCTGGGAGGGTTGCTTCCATGACAATCCCTGCAAAAAAAAAAAAAAAAAATGTATATATATATATATATATATATATATATATATATATATATAGATATATAGATATATCCACACACACACACATACACACACACATATGTATATATATATATGTATTTATATACGTTTACCTCCATAATGTTGACAGGCACAACAGTGAGCCCACCTCTGCAAACTCCGAACAGAACCTTCACAAAACCTCTAATGCCGATATTCTAAACTGCAAAATCTTGCCCCCTTTTTGACCAATGTTAACACTTGTTTATAGGTGTGGTGTAATCACAAGTGTCAACTTTCAATGGTTTTCCATCTTTATGAGGTTCATGTGGTATAGTATTCTCAGAAATGGTTCAGTGTTGTGCACGTTTGCCATTGTAACCTTCGACATTATGGAAGTAAACCATATATTATAACCTTAGCAATGTTGTTGGACTGAATTTCTCCTACCCCAGTTTTAGAAGTTTTCAACACTAAAATTTTGTGTCAATTAAATTATTTGTAGCAGATCAATAAAAGATGACAAAAGTAAAAAGAATACCACAAAACAGAATGCATAATGTTGAATTCTGAAAACACAAGCAGTCCAATTCAAATTAAATGTGTAATGCAAGGATTTGTGCTTTATTTCCCTCTAATATGAGAGGTATACCTCACTCCCTGTATTCTAAATATAATATTCTTTAAAGAGATATTTAATATATATATATATTTATATAGGTGCACTTTCCTACAATGCAAATTCACTTTTTTAAAATGGGAAAGTACATCCCCACTTAAGCGAAAGTGCACTTTAACAAAAGTGCAGTTTTGCTTAAGCTCACTAGACCGAACCAACCGCACCACAATGGAGGACATTGAAAAATGGGCTATGTCTTCCACTGTGGTGCGATAGTCATGAACCTTAGGGTTAGGGCATGGGTCAAGGTAAGGGGATAGCCCTACTAACTATCTCCTTATCCTAACCTGTGACCTAACCCTAAGGTCCGTGACTGCTAGCCCATTCAGTCTAGCAGGTTTGTGTGAGTGCGCTTTCGTGAAAGTGCACTTTCATGTTAGTGTAGGTGTACTTTTGAAGTAGTGAACTTTTGTTCTTCAAACGTACACCCATATATATATATATATATATATATATATATATATATATATATATATATATATATATATATATATATATATATATATATATATATATATATATATATATATATATATATATATATATAGTAAAACATAGTTCAAGTGAAGAACTGGTATACAGATCAGGAGAGGGCAGAATGATGATATCCCCAATGCATTACATATTTCAATGTTTAAAGTACTTTCTGTTTGGTTTCAGATATTTTATTAGTTTAAGTACTTTTTGTGTGACATTAGGTAGCTTATTCTATTTCATTTCAGAATGACTAAGCATTATTTTTTATCTCATAATCAGGGAAGAATATTCAAGTTTTCATTGCAATGAAATAATGGCTTTAAAGGAAAACTCTACCCTCCAGTGGTGTTATCCTAATCCCATTATTTTATCCTTGTACTATTGGCAAGATACTATAGTTTTAGCCAAAAGAGTCATGCAAACAACCAACAGTACATCCGAGTAAAAATCTGCCTTCATAAAAACATGGCCAATGTAAAGCTATACTGTACAAGGTATGCATGACTTTATATGTAGGGAAACATATAAGAGAAGATATATGTGTGCATATGGTTGATATTGTTAAAAATAGCAGATTTAATAAATCAAATGGAAGTTTTTGAATATTGAAGAATTATGGAGATAAAAACCTAGTATACACAAGGAATAAATGATTCAATGACATTAAACCCAGCTTTGAAAGAGAGAGGTTTGTGGTATGAGACATTGATTTTATATATATAAATGCTTTACATGTTTCTTCATGAGATTTATTTTATTATAAGTAAATGAATACATAGATATGATGATGTAATGCAGCAAGATTTTTTAAAAGGAATGGTATGATGTATGTTTTTTTTTAAACTCACCTGATGAAGCATTTCTGAAAACAAGTTTGCTATGTGTTTAATTTTTATGTGTTTAATAAATCATTTATAACATTACTTCTACAATGTGTCCTTAATAGACAGTATTTAATTTATTGGAAGTAACAGTCTGCTCACCTTGATAAATGAACACACCATAAATTATTCCAAGTACAAGGGTGTAGTCAAAGCACAGAAAAGTTTATTCCACCATTCATTAAAATTCCACAGCAAAGGTAAAATCCTCCGAGATCCAACAGCGAAGTAAGTGCTTTCATCTGTAAACATACCAGACTTTATCAAATCAGTTTGACTACACCCTTGTACTTGAAATAATTTATGGTGTGTTTATTCATCAAGGTGACCAGACTGTTACTTCCAAGGATTGTGTTTTTCAAGGTTTGGTCTTATTTACAATCCTGGTACTTGAATACTTTGCAGCATTATTTAATTTATTACCACCAAGGTGTTTTTTCTTTTTTTTTTTTTGCACAGAAAGCATTCATTACTTCACATTTTTTATTTCACATTGTTTGCTTGCAACTGATTATGGATGCTTATTTATTTAATTTTTTTTACCAGGTGAGCACACTAGTCCCTGGACCCTTTTTAGTTGTAGTCTGGGACTAGGAACCATTCATACATTAAGAAATTAACAGTATTTATTGAGATAGATATTTATATATATGGATAAATACTTTTAGGGGACAAGTGTGCAGTAATATAAAATATATGCAAAAATATAATTTGGTGCAGTAATATATACATAAGTACCTATACTAGAGGAATATAATTGTGTACCTGATAATTACAAAATATTTTATCATAATGAGTGCGAAGTGAAAAGAGATGAAGCTAGTGTGAAGTAGAGTTGAGATGTGCAGCTAAGTAACTATAACCAAAGTAAAAAGTGATGAAAGAACAAATAAAATATGAATAGAAGGGGTTTGAAGGTAGTGAAATGTGAGAGAAAAGTCGTGAGAAAATGAAGGGGTAAGTAAAGCTGAGTGAGAGAAGAAGTGATTATGAAACAGAAGAAGTGTGTATTATCCATGATTGTCAAAGCTCAGACATTGTTAATCTTTTTAGGGGTGTTTTCTTCAGTAATTTTCTGAAAGATTTGAGATAACTGATGGTCCTGAGGTTCAGTGGAATTTTGTTCCAGTATTCTGGTGCTACCTAAGGAAATGCTTTTTCTGTTTTGTAGCTATGGCATAGGATTGTCTAACCAATAGGAAATTGTGACTGTTCTTGAGATCATAGTGTGTTATTAAATTGTAGGAGTCACTTAAGTGGTGGGCAATAGCACTCATAATTTTTCCTCAACTAAAACTGAATGTTGTATCAAAAATGAATTTGTCTCATCCTTCATGTCCTAGGCTTAGAAAGCTAATATGTTTTAGTTTTTACAGTTGACCACTGTCAAATTTTTACATCAAGAGACTTTCTTGCTGAGGCAAGAGGATATAAGAGGTTAAACTATAATATTTTTCGAGGGAGTAAATTGTTGTGGAAAAATGTTATATGAAAATCAAAGATGAGTTAACACCAAAGCTACATAAATAGACTGCCAAAAATTCCCATTTTTATAAGTGAGCTGCTACTCATATTTATTTTAATAAAAATATTTAGCAGAGTGGCAAACCTTAGAAGCACTTCACCTCTGTTAAGTCACTAAGATGAAAAGTCCCAGTCATTAGTGAGAGAGGCAGGCAAGTTCATTTGTGGGTGGGGGGAAGGGGGTTACTGTGGCAGATAGATACAGTTCTGTGATGATTGCTAAATAATACATACACAAAAAAAAAACTATAGCTTCTGCTGTTTCCAGCTAATTGACAATGTAGAAAAGGAATAGTGGGATACTCATATCAGAGGTACAGCTTGCAGTACCTGAGTGTGAGGTATTATGTCACCAGTTAACAAATTATTTCAACTGTCAGTACTGTAACATCATAGTAAAAGAACCAATAATGCTGTTTTAGCATTCTGGATGTGTCAGATATAAGTTGCATATAAAAATGAACTTCCACAGCTTAATTAAAATAATTACTGTTAAGGACTGGTATTAAGTAATAATTGTAAGTCACTTAATAGTACACAATATCAAAGAGAATAAATATTAATTTGTCACAGGTTTATAGGTTCAAAGTGGCTACTGAGCTATCAGTCCAAGAGCCATTTTTAAGCCTATCCAGGTTCATTGATTCCAATTTAGATGAGACATTTGTGTTATAATGCAACAAATAAAGGTAATAATATAATAATATAACAGCATACCAATATAAGTAATATAATGCAATGTAAAACTATGGGCCAGATTCAGGAAGCCTCCGTGTAAGAGTTATAACTCTTACACGGAGGCTGCAGTTAAACTGTGTGATGTCAGCATGTCATGCATATGCATGAGGTGCATGAGGCATGCTGAATCACACTAGTAACTCTTACACGGTCCGTGTAAGAGAGTAGGGGGCGTGTCTGTAGGCTAAGCTCTGCAAGTGGACACGCCCCTGGAAAACTAGAATGGCTGAAAGTAAACAGCCACGAGAAAGGCCATGAAAATGTGAATAAACACACTATACAACACATGCCCCGACTGGCCATCAGTGTATAAAGTGAAGAGATGTCATAAAAGTAAATGAAAACCTTTTTTTTTGTTAAACCCCGTAAATGTTTGCTACTGTGTGCGCGGGTGTGCTACTAGCGCAATCACAGTTAGCAGTCAGTGGAAAAGGATATAAGAACTAAATATGCAAAGTAAGCCAAGAAATAATAGCTTAGTGGTAGAGTAGCCGCCCTATGAGTAGGCAGGCAGGGTTCGAGCCCCTACAACAACCTTTTTTTTTTTTTTGTAAATAAGCACTAAAAAGCCCCCTGACAGTATTGTACAAATGTAAATGTATTCCCTTTTGTAAAATGGAATGAAATAGAGCATATATTTTGAAGTAACATAAGAATAAAAATAGTCAGAAATGTACTGATAGCTAAGCTGCCGTGAGACAGAGTGCCCGTAGCTGAGTAGTGTTTAAAAAGCTGCAAACTGCGTGCCCATTGCCAAGCAGCGGGTAAACAGGCTGAAACTGTGTGCAATTAGATGAACATGTGTGTCACTAGCCAATTAAGATTTATCCCAGTGCACACCTGCATTACACACTAAACAATGCATAGCCATACCCTTCAGGAAGAACAAGGTTACCACTACTTCCCATCTAGGTGGCAATCCTCTATGCACAATGTACGTTATCAGGGACCTGGGCACCCAGATTGACAGTGACCTTTTGTTTGACACTCACATTGCCAGGGTAGTTTGGAAGGCCTTCTACATTGGCCACCTCATCATGCAGTGATTCACATCTAGGTCAAGGGAGGTCATTGTTCCCCTGTACTCATCACTCATCAGACCAATGATTGCATACAATGCCCCATTCAGATTGGATGGGCCCACATATTCCTCGACAGGAGGTGAAAGGGTGTCAAACATTTCTTATGCTGCCCGACTGAAGGAATTCCAGCTGTATTCAGTCGCTTACTGTCTGCTCAGAGGTGACCTGTGCCTGACATACAAGGCTATGTCCAACCCAGGATTAATGAACATGCTTCACCTCAAGACCTCTACATCCATCAGAACTACAAGGGCAGGAGACCTAATCCTCAACACAGATATTAATAGGATGTGCTGAAGGGACAGATTCCTCACCCAGAGAGTCCATATGCTGTGGAACAACATCCTGGTACATGTGAGGATGAGCACCTCACTGGCTTTGTTCAAGTGAGATCGTGACCAATGGATGGGAGATTGCAGGTATACCCCAGGGATAACCTCAGTATCACTGCTTGACAGAGGCACAGCAAAATAATGGGCATATTATCCATCAACTTGCAGGGGTGGCAGAAGCCACAAAACTCTCTGGGCTAGGCTTATTAATGCCCTAGGGCAGATAGCCTAGTATGAACCTATGGACCTATGGACATAGGCCTGGGGCAGTTCCTGCTATTAGGACAGTGGTCTGCAGCAAGCTATATAGTAGTAGTCGGTTTTAGCCATTGGTTTTTGACCATGGCTATTCCATGTTGCTTCTTGTTGTGGTACAAACATGGGTGTGTGGTTATCCATGCTATTTATTGCTAGTCACCCTCATTTTGTATCTTGTTCCATGTTTTTGCACATGTACATCACTGTATGAGGTGTGACCCTGGTAGTGTCAGGGTGCTGATGTGCGCTTTGACCCTGTTTTCTATTACAGCACTGATATGTGCATTCCCTATACTGTGTGCATTTACACTGCACACATCTTGCTGTTTATACCTTTGGCATTGGGTAGCATTACATCTAGGTTCCTATCCCTTGTGATAGCTATGAGGTGGGTTTGTGTTTTTGTGGTTTATGATTGGTGAGGGTGGATGTTAGTCATGGTCCTCAGGTGTGCATATGATACATGGTATTACATTACTTAACACATGGCATTCATGCCTCGGGTGGTGCTGCAGGGCTGCCTCTGTCGGATGCACATACTACACTCCCTGTACATTTGGAAGCAGGTTGTGTCATGTTAGGCATCCCTGTTACTGTATGAGTGAGTCAGAGTGGGTATCGGTCCCAGTGTTCCTACTGACCAAGCATATGTGCTATGCGTTGCCTCTTTGCCAAGGCCAGGGCATACTGGGCACGCCTCCTTCTGCCTACTGGGACAAGGTCAGGTTGTTCCTCCTCCAAGTCACCCCCTGCCTGTGGTGGCCTTGGCAATGGTTGGGGGATGTATGGCCCAGCCCTGTGCTGGTCCTGTTGCAGCTGTTTCGCAGGATCATATTATGTAGCATAGCACATATCATGATCATTTGGGTACATGTAGTTGGTGTGTACTGCAAAGCTCCACCAGACGTGTCCAGACACCGGAACCGTGACTTGAGCAGCCCAAACACACGCCTATGATATTACGTGTTTGTGCGTGTGCCTCATTATGGCGTTCCTGTCCGGGTGTGTGTGCATTTCTGATGGGTGTCATCAGCCACGGCTCAAGTGCATAACCAGCATCCGCCACTAGGTGTCCGTGTGGGAAGTCCCCATTGGCAAATGATTGGTACAGCTGCGTCAGATGCCAGATGTGGGAATCGTGGTAGCTCCCAGGGCAGCCAGCACACACATTCATTATTATGCCCTGGGCATCACACACGACCTGGCAGTTGATGGAGGGGTATCCCTTGCGGTTAATGTAGACTCTACCCCGCTCACCGGCTGGTGCCTTGATGCGTATGTGCGTGCAGTCTATTGCACCCAGCACCTCAGGGTATCCCGATATTTGCTGGAAGAGACGCATATTGCTGGACACAACCTCACGGTCACTAGGGACATATATATGATCACTGACATGTGGTGACATGGCATCCAGGAACTGGTGCAGTACCCTGGAGGCTGATGCCTGTGATATCCCCATCATATCACCAGTTGGTCTCTGAAAGGTACCTGTTGCTAGTATTCTTAGGCCAACACATACCTTGGTTTCCACTGGGATGGGTTCCCCTCTGTTGGTTCTGTGTGTGAGGCGTGGCCTGCACAGCTCAACAATCTGCTGCAGGAGCTCTCTGTCCACTCTATAGCTCTACTATCTCCAGCTCATGTAACCCATGGTAGGTGACCCTAGGCCTGTATACTCTTCTCCTTCTCCTCACTCTGGGTTGTCTGTCAGCATCTGCATTATCACCACCCTCAGCAATTCGCCTATGTCTGATTATAACAGCTATGGCAGCCCCTAGCATTTCTGCTCTGAGTTCAGCTTTTTCAGGTTTCAACTCTGATAGCTTAGTTTCTGGCAGTATCTCTTGTGAGAAACAGCCTGCACTGCTCTTTGTTGTGTTTTAAGTGCTGGGTTGGGCTTCTAGTCTGCCTGTGTAATTGCCTGCTTCTAATTGTTTCCACCAATTAACTTTAGTAGTATCTTCTGGCAGTTTCCTGTATTTTGGTTGTTTCCTATTTCCTCTCTGTTTCCTGAGGGGAGCAATGTGCACACCGCTTAAACACGCTCACAGTAACTTAAACGCGTGTACACATCCCTACACGGTGTTACACGCGCGCACACATCCTTACACGGTGTTAGCTAGGCTGAGTCATGCTAAAACGCGCAGACACGCCTTACACACGCGCCAGCGCAAACCATTGTAAACAGTTTGCAACACGCTCCCACATGTTGAACCCGCCTTACACGCGCGCACACGCGCGCATGCACGTATATCAAGAAACTTAGAGTGTAGGGATAGCGTATGCCCTCAATTTCTTGACATTCCTAGTGTTCTGTTGGGACACACCTCCCTCCCTGATGTCTGTCTGTCATCTCTTACCTTACATTGCCCTCCAATCTGGTACATTTCTTTCTATCCTTCCCCCCCATGATGTCACCTACCTCTTACTCTGTTCCTCCCCCTTCTCTAACTCTTACACTACTCAGAAAGTGCTCATTACTTATGTGGCAGTGTGATTCAGTATTGTAACCCTCATTTACATAGGATTGCCTAGTAATGCTTAGTTACATATCTTACACGGAGCTTCCCCCCCTTGACAACCACTAAACGGAGGCCATATTGTTTTTGCTCTGCAAGTCCCTCCATTGACATTTCATGTAATATATAAATCCCACAATTGTGGGCTTATAAGCTTCGGTTTTCAGTTTTAGGTAGCGCACCCGTTTGCGGGTGTGCTACAGTTAAACACATAAATCCGTGGAAAAAAAAAGTTATATAACTTTTTTTTTGCAACACCTTTTCATGCCAATGGCCACATATTTGGCCATTGGCATGCTTAATGTAACAAATGCACCCTTTATTTGGAGCTGACATAGCTCCGTTTTTAATTTTGCAGAAATGTACTCAGTTGTCAGCTGAGTACATTTCTGCAACACGTCCGTTACACGGACTGGTTTGGCTTTGGATCGCTCACATACCTCATTTGCATATCTTGGAGCTGCAAATGAGGTATTGAGCATTTCCACGCCCACTCCGTGTAAGAGACATGTTAGCTGTCTCTTACACAGAGATTTGGGCTGTTGCTGAATCAGGAGGCTTACACGGAGGCTTACACTACTCTTAAACTCCGTGTAAGCCTTCCTGAATCTGGCCCTATGTGTATCTAAAAAAACTTACACCATTACAAATTGTAGAAATAGTGGCAGTACATGTTAATTCTACAGAAAATGTTAGCACTCTGAAAGTAGAGGTAAAACAACTTAGATAATGAGAAAAACAGAAACCCTATTGGACAACCACAGGGTACTAATGTACAGATATTGCCTGTGGAAAACAAGACTGTGGCTTCATGGCAGCATGTTAGGTTGCCAGGAAGTGTGGACTGAAAAATTCCAAGCACTTGCATTTTTTTTTTTTTTTTTTTTGGTCATTAGACACAAAGAAAAAAATCTCAAGTAGCAAAAGTAACATTAATAGCAACAGCAGGAGTAGCTGCAAGGACTTGCTGTTATAAGTTTCCCTTGCTAAGGTTTGATTAAAAAGCCATGTTTAGTAAACAAGGAATGATTAATAAAAATGAATGCAATAAATGTGTGTGTGTGTGTGTGTGTGTGTGTGTGTGTGTGTGTGTGTGTGTGTGTGTGTGTGTGTGTGTGTGTATGAATGAATGCATGTACGTGTGTATGTGTGTGTGTCTGTGTGTGTGTGTGTGTGTGTGTGTGTGTGTGTGTGTGTATGAATGAATGCATGTACGTGTGTATGTGTGTGTGTCTGTGTGTGTGTGTGTCTGTGTGAGTTTGGACATTACTTACATAACTTATATTTTGGATGTAAGATACTATCTCCAACAACAATTGCATATGCTACAGCAAGTTTGAAGCATTAGGCAGAGGATCTATTTTATATCAAAAAATATTTAAAAAATTATGTTTACTGAAAAAAAGAAATGAAATAGGTTCATAGGTTCATACATACAAAGCATACAAAGCATTTTTTTGTACTGTGTTGGGCCTCAGAACACCCCTGGGAGGTCATTATTTCCATAATAATGCCAATTTTTGGTGAGCACTATTGCTTGCTTGAGCAATATATGACTACTGCATTAGGCTGAAAAGTCTGATATCCACAGAGGGGTACATGGTCTGTCAGCTGTTGAAGTAGTGCAAACTGACAGTGTAAGAAAACACTGTGATTTAAGTAATTTACTTTGTGAGACATTTAAATTAACTGCAGTTATTGCCTCAAATAAGCATAATTCAGGGGAAAAATAAAACAAACAGGTCTCAGATATGTAAAGATTGCTGTGTTTTACAGTACTATTATATAAATGGGGTAGAAAATTAGCTTTTTCATATCCAGCATGGATAATATAAGTGGGGTATGAAATACATTCTAGGAGACAGAAATCAAAGCTGGAATACAAAATTATACTACAATAGGCATTTTATAGCATAACACTAAGTTATGAAAAGAAACACTTGAGATGATTCCAGTGCCTGAATATCACATAAAAAGAAAAAGCATAAGGAAAAACAAAAGATAGTTTGGGAGTTAAAGGTGGAGTTTACCTTTAAATTTTTGTTTAGAATCTATTTCTGTCATATCTGTGTATATGGTAAATCCTTAATTATTGTTGTTAACATTTTTGTTGCTTACTTTCTGCTAAATTTAAAGCATTAAATCACTATCATCACTGTCATCTCCTTACTAAGCAGGCAGCACAAGCTATAAATATAGAAGGGAAATATTTGCATACTGGAGATGCACACGATTCCCTAAAAAATATTATATATTACAATCAGAAAAGAAAGCAATATAGCTCTGGTAATAACTTGAGACTGTCGGTATTTGTTTAATGTTAATACAGTTCCACACCAAAGCAATTTAAGTTTACATGTGCTT
Source organism: Protopterus annectens (assembly GCF_019279795.1). Taxonomy (NCBI): domain Eukaryota; kingdom Metazoa; phylum Chordata; order Ceratodontiformes; family Protopteridae; genus Protopterus; species Protopterus annectens. Next base: position 130,706,503 of record NC_056736.1, read on the forward strand.
GAATCTACACAGCTGATATATTGGTCTGCATTCTGCAATCCCCTTCCTATATGCTACAGCAACAAGAGGGCACTAGCAAATGGGAGATTCTCTGTTTTGTCCTAACATAGGACATATTAGTAGAGATGCTGGCTTGGCCCATAGAGAGGACTTTAGTCTGATATTGCATATTTCAATTTCTCATTGTTTACCAGTCTTGTGAAGAATAGAGTTGCTAAGTCAAGGACGTTACTATACTGCTGTCATTATATGAAGAGTACAGAATTTTACAATTTGATCACAATGAGTGATCATGTTGATGCATTCCGTTATTTTATCCTAAATAAATTAATGCTAACAAGTGTTGCTGTGCCCTGTTAGTGTTGTCAGCTCTAAAGACATGTATTCTGCAACAAAAATTCGAGAATGTCATCTGCTCTACACACCTACTTCAAGAAGAACTCATTATATGCCATTTCATGACAGTCTTCCCAGGAAAAGGCCATCTGATATCAATTGTGTATTTAACATATTCCCGTCATTTGTGTTAAGTTTCTAATAAAAAGTTTTCAACAAAATCCCAACACCTGTTGTGACTTCACTGCACCACAAAAAATATCCTAGTCTATCAATGTGCATATTATCTTTACTTGCATTTTATAACTGGTATCCATAATTCTATTAATAGCTCTTGCTTCCTGGTGATCTCCACTTCAAGCCAGATCTGGATGGCCTCAACAAAGTTATTTAAGCAAAACTTGTGGCTTTTGACAATGCACGAGACTCAATTATTAATCTCTGTCAGATGCAAAATGCTTCCCAAGAACAGTGTCTGTAACTGTCGCAGCATATAAATTAAGATTCCAGAATAGTCCATTAATGTAATCCACCCATTCAAGGAGGCCATCAGTGAAGTTTGGATACATCCTTATATTTTGTTAACAAAGTGCTATCCACAGTGTACTAACAAGCTGTTCTACACTTTGATGTGACAGAAGCCACCAAGGAGTTGATGCATTAGCATTCATATATGGGTACTTTATGCTATAAAAATATGAGTTAATTATCATGTAGTTATCGAGTAAATCACTGATTAGTGACACTGGATTTTTATAGCCACCCTGGAACTTGTCTTGGTTTTAAGTGTGGAATCAATCTAATGGCTAAAAGACTGTTTTAAAATGTAACAATTAATCCCAGGTAAATTAAATTTCAACAGGGCCATTAAGGCAGACACTTAATTTCACCCCAAAAACACACATTTATTCCCTAGCCCAACAGTTTTAATCATTGCTATTAGGACTGTAAAATTCTGAGCAAGAGACAACACACTAGAATTGTGTATATGTTTTTACTTCAAAGCACAAAATAGCACGGATCATGGGTAACATGTTAAAATATTACATAACCATTTCTATGACCCGGGATAAAAATGAAATGTATGCACAAAACCTGACCTTCAGCTGTAACTACAGTATCTTTATTTCTCTTATCAGTTTCAAATCCACTGTCTTCGCCACGTGTTAATACTGTTAGGTACTACAGTTCATTTTACTTGGCATTATCAGTTCAATTATCCCTACTGTGAATTGTAAAAGATAGAGCAGACATTCTTCCCTGAATTACTCCAATCTGAAAAAAAAGTTAGAGTCTGGAAAGTGTACCATATGACGAAAAGCACAAACTACATTCATGCATATCACACTGCTAGAAAGAAATATGAAAGCACTAACTGATGGAACCAGAAGGTCTAATTAAATCATATGCAAGACCTCTGTATTTCTAAAAGTAAAATGTATTCACTAGAAATCATATCCTTTTGCACTCCTATTATGAAATTCTCCCTATCATAACAGCTGCACCTGAATTTTTGTTAGAATGTGTATTACAGTAAAAATATTTATACCCTGACAGTCCTGGTTTCCAATCGTTCTTTAACCATGTTTCACAAACAATAGCAACATCAGTGTTGTAGGAACATAGCAGATTTTCCCTGCATTAACAACTATTAAAGTGCATCAAATGAATGTGAACTGTTACATTTTTGACCTGGCAAAAATCATGCCTTGTATCTGTCAAATATTGCAAATTTAGCATAATTGCAACAATAAATAAATTAAAAACAAGTCATCATACATCCCATGACAATCAAATGTGTCCTTGCTTTGGCCATTTCGCATGGTTGGCCACACCACATGCCTTAATAGTTTTATATTTGTAGCTATCATCTTTGTCTCCTTGCAAAAATGTACAGACAAAAAAAAAATCTGTTCTATTCTCATGCCTTCAAGACAGGTTACATCTCTTATTCATACTGAAGATTTTCTAAGACGAGACATGAACAGTGGTTGTTAACATGCAGATCATGATATGCAATTATGCTTCTGTGCTTTTCCCCTTGTTATACAATCTATAACATTGCTTGTGATTTAAATAGTAATTGTTTATCATAATTCAGTCCTACAGCAGAAAAATCTGGATGTAGTATTTCATTATACTGTACTGCAAGTAGTGCTGGTTATGTAGTTAGAAAATTAGTATTCGGATTCTGATGTTATAATCAATGTTATGCTGCAAATGTGTGTGTTATTTTATTGATGTTTGTCTTTCTTCCTTTGCTCACATTTTCATGGCTGAAACAAGGCCTTCTTAAGATAAGATCATTTACCTGATTATGAAATGCAACAAATAAATAAATCAGACTTTCCAAAATATGATTGTCTCTTGCTATTCATCTGTCCATGATTTTGCAGGGCATCCTTGATTTTACCTCATATTTTGCCTCATCCCTCCTAAAATGTTTACTTTTCTGGTAAATTGTTGATGATTGCAGTCAGTTAACTGCATGAGTTAATTAGAATAATATTTACACTGTTTTCTGATTTCTACATCCTTGTCTTCACATTATGTTTTGCTTTTGTCAAGAATTCTTGAGCAAATAAGGTCAGAGGTATGGTGGTCTTTGACATTTAATAGACATTTTGATGAAGTTAACATTAAACGGTTCCTGGACAGATTAAAGAACATGGGAATCCAACCTCATGGCTTAAATATGTTCTTATATTCTGTACAAAACAGGACAAAAGCTCTCTGCTAGAAAAAATATTTCTCTCAAGCCAAGCTGTTTATATTATAATCATGTCAGTCGGTTCTAGTATGTTTATGATTATGTTGCCCACTGAACTGTTTTCTTTGTTGTCCAAGACCTAAAATACTTCAGAGTATTTTGTCTTTCTTGTAACCCTGTCTCACTACTTCTATCCATTTATATATTTGATGTACGCAAAGCTAAATGCATGAATTTCTGTAGTTCAGTTGACTCTCCTGACACATGAACACTGTGCTAAGAACTCCTCAGATCACAGTGTCTTGTCTCCTAAATAACACTAGTTTCAGAGGTCATGCTGCAAACTGTTTACTTAGTGTCTTTCATTGCTCTGTATCTCCCTCTAAAACTAGCATAAATTCCACATATAAAATTGATTTTCATCTAAACTTCTTTTGTATTTTATGTTCTTCTACATTTCTTCTTTCCCTTCTAGATGTAGTCCATGATAAGATTTCATCTGAGCCATTTGGAAGATTAACTTAGTTGTCTTTTGTCTTCAATCACTCATTGCCAAATTGCAACTGAAAGCCTTCAGCAACTCCTTACAGAGCACATGCAAGTGGCTGATGTGAGTTACTCGATTACAACAATATGAGCATAATGTCTTCATTGGATCTGCTTGTCTCTTTACATTTAAGCTACATTCTCCATACTCCATGAGATTCTTGGTTTGATGCTGAGCTGCTTGTACCCAGGGTAATGGTGTGGAGATCTTAGCTTGGATAATATCAAAATTAGGCTTGTCCCCCACACCACCTAACTAACATGTGCTAGTTGCAACTCTAGCCCTGCCCCAATGCCAACACTTACCTTAAAGAATGTTTCTGTATCTACTACTATTACTAGTGCTACTACATAATGATACTCAGATATACAGTACATAAAACATCACACATGCACAGCATTAAATCTGTCCCATTCCCTAACCTTTACTCTAACCATGACCCATATTTCCAGAACTTTTGGCATTAGTATCCAAAACATACACACATATCTTCTGGAACCAAGCTTTCTCCATTTGGCATCTACAGTGGCCAATTGTAAAAATCACTCATTCTAAATATTGCTCAGTGAAATTTCATGACACTTCACTGTGTTAACCAGTTGACTATTAGGCACATTAATAGATTAGATAGATAGATAGATAGATAGATAGAGATAGATAGATAGATAGATAGATAGATAGATAGGAACTGTATGAGATTTATACTATGAGAATCACATGCCCTATAACTACATATATATATATATATATATATATATATATATATATATATATATATATATATAAACATACATACATATGTACACATATATGGAGATGGTAATGCTGTTACAAAAAATAAGTGCAGAGGGCTATGTTGGAGTCCAAACAGGAAATTGATATCCATAAAGTGTTAGCTGAACTGTTTGTTACATCTAAAAAACTGTCAATCATTTTGCACACACTTTTTCAAAGAGCTTATAAACAACAGGGGATGGGCCAGAGAGATTTGCAAGTATATTTGCAACATGCTATGGGGACTGAGGATGTGAATTTCATGCAGCTATGGCATATGATACAGAAGGTAGCTTTGGATACATTTACTGACTGCTTAATTAACAACTATCAACAATGGATTACTTAAATTAAAGCAGCTGCGGTTACTAGTATAAATATTGTTAAGACCATTAAGTGGTTCAGTTTTTTTAAACAACTAAACAATCCATATTTTAAAGGATTTTATCTTAAACTGGTATTACCATTGGTGAGGACTAGATTAAATATTACCACTGAATTTTCATCTATTATTGATTATGTACAAGTA
>NC_056736.1:130716398-130861398 GCF_019279795.1 Protopterus annectens
GTTAATTATTTTTTCCCTTAGTGCACTTTATTCCCCAATTGTATTCTCTGATCTCCACCTTTATTGACTCCTAATAATCCCTTTTTTGTTGTTACATCCTTTCTGCACTCTACCTAAATTGTACCTGTAATTCTCCCATGCAATTGTTCAGTAGTTACTCATAACTAGTTGCTATTAAACCAAAATCTACCTTGTCCTTACTGATTGTTTTTCTTGACACTTGTGCATTTGCAACTGGGTTTCACTGTGTTGGTTAAGAATCTGAACTTTAAAGTAATAGTAACCATGGCTTCTGTATTTCATTGTCACCTACATATCCCACAATGTTTGCAACTTTTAAAAATGCCTCAAGTTCAGACATACATAGTTCATTTTCTCCTACATATCCCATAATGCATTGTGACTTTTAAACTTCCCTTCCAGTCATCTTTTACTTTCAATTTTATGCTAGAACTCTTCCCTATGTTCACGGTGATGTTTGTGAGCTAGTTGAGGTACTATTACAGTGTTTTTGATGCATATGTATGCGTTTCTAAATAGTTTATGTTCCTAAAAGCTGCATAATCAGTTTTTCTTCTTTTATGGAATATTTTAATCAGAGGAATGTGTTATAATCTCTAATGATGTGTTGAAGTGCAATATACCGTTTACACTTATAAGCCAGCTTACATATAATGACTACTGTTTTTCCTGACATATCTTGTAATTGTTTTGTAGTTTGTCTCCTCATATTTTGATTTTAGCCATGCTGTCTAATGCTGATACAGTTTACAGTTGCTGCACATTATATATCATGATTTTATATATTACTTTTAGCTGATTATGCAGTCATAGTACTCAGTTTTTCTCTGCATTGCTCGAATTATAACTGCTGCTGTATTCTGACATATTTTTCAATTGTATTGTCATTTGATTGTTCATATTTTGATTTTAACAGTGCTGTCTAATGCTGATACAATTTACAGCTGCTAGACATTCTATATCATGCTTTTGTATATTGCTTTTAGCTGATTATGCTGTCATAGCACTTAGATTTTCTCTGCATTGCTCAAGTTAAAACTGGTGCTGTATTCAGATTATATTACTGCTGTCTCTCATCCATGTCTGCTACTGTTTTACTATTGTAACTGACTCTGTTCTCTACATTTCCTCTAATCATTGGCCAAAAGCTATTAAGCTTGTTGTCGGCTCTTCTGTGCCTTCCTATAGCTTCTGCAATATTTCCTAGCTATTTTTCTTCTTTGTTTGACCACCTTTATTTACCCATGCATGCTAGCACTATCTCATTTCTGTTAGGTAAAGACTTGCTTCCACCACCCCAAATCAACTGCTGCAACAGACCATTGACCAAAACGAACAGGCTTCACCTATTTACTTGGATCCCTGTGTTCAGCTCCTGTCTGAGACTTACTGCTGTATATCTTGCAATTGCTTATAATCCATATTACATGTTAATACCTCTATTCATCTCTCCAGCACATCACCAGGGTGCCCTCACTACCTCTTACAGCTTTCCAATTTTCTCTTTTCTTCGTACTGTTATTTCTCACCATATATTTCTATCCTGTTGCACTATTTTCTAGACCACCTTATTCCGTGTTGTATTCTCTGATCTCTGCTCCTAATAACCTTTTTTTTTTTTTTTTTGCTGTGTTGTCCTTCCTGCAGTCTGCCTAATCTGTACCTGTAATTCTCCCATGCAGTTGTTCAGTAGTTATTGTAGTTACTATTAAACCAAAATTTGCTTGTCTTTACTTATTAGTTTTCTTGACATTCATGCATTTGTGACTGGGTTCAGCATCTCCACCCTTGTGTGAAACAATAACCATGCTATACCTACTGTTAATTAGTTCCCTGCTTCATTTACTTGTATGAGTATACATTCTGCCTTCGCTCCATGTCCCACTGCTACTTCTTGAAACTTTACACTCCACCCAGTCTCCACCTACTTCATAAAGAAACTTATTCTAAAACTCAATCCCAGTTCAATCTCTGAAGATAAGCTTCCTGCAGACTATCTCAAGTTTGCTGCTGAGGCCATAGCTTACCCAGTAAGTATTCTTATCAACAGATCATTCTCTGACTCATATGTCCTATGCATCTGGAAAAAGTCATATGTTATCCCACTACAAAAAGAAGGCAACTCCACTGATCTAGTTATTGCCCCATTGCAATTTTATCAGTGTTGTCCAAAATATTTGAAAAATGTATCAATTTCCAACTTATTACTTATCTTGTCCATAGCACACTACTGTCTTCTGGCTTCAGACCTCATCACAGAACATCAACCTTTCTCTTATCCTTCGTGGATACCCTAAATTATGTTAGAAACTCTGGTCAACTTGCCTCTGCACTGTTTCTAGCTCTATCTAAGGCATTTGGTACAGTGTCACACACTAAACTATTGCACAAACTTTCCTGTCTTGGCATCACATCATATTCCCTTGCATGGTTCAAAAGTTGTCTCACCAACAGACAGTCAGTTAAGTGACATAGTTCTATTTCTGTCTTTCTACCAAACATCAGAAGGGTTCCCAAAGGATCCATTCTTGGGCCCCTTCTGTTCAACATCTTTATAACTAATCTTCATTTAACTGATAAGAAATCCAAATTAATCCAATATGATGATGACTCAACTATTATTTGCTCATCAAATAACCTAACTGATCTGCAACTCATGACCCAAGAGGCTTTTTCATTTATTGAACTTTGGTTAAATAACTTCCATTTGTTACTTAAGCCCAATAAAACAAAACTCACACTTTTTTCTCCCAAAAGGGCAAATAGTAAATAAACATTTCAAAATGCTTTCCTTAAATAACACAATTGAAGCTGTCCCTTATAATAAGCTTCTAGGCATAATCATCAATGAAAACTTAAAATTTGATCTCCATATCCAAAGTAACATAAAAAAAAACAGAAATTAGGCATGCCCTGCAAACATTCTCCTTTTCTTAAATGATCCACCAGAATCACGCTTGCTAACACATACCTATTGTATAGCACAAATATCCTTACTGATCTCCAGATCTCCCTCTTATCTAAACTTGAAGCTTGTTACAATAAAATTGCAAAATTTGTCACATTTTCTCCCAATTCTACTCACCACTGCAATTCTCTGATTATTAGGATGGCTAGAACTTCTACAGCATCTCCATCTCCACACTATAACTGCACCTTGTAATGTGCTGATAATATGAAAAATAGCTTTATGCCAACTCCTTTAAATATAAATTGTCTCATCCTCGCTAAGCATGTTAACACATTCTTTTGGAAGAGTACTTTGCTGCTACATCAGCATTAAAAATATATATTGTCTTCAAATGTTCATACCCATTGACTTATCTAAATTAATGCTATATGTTCCTAACATAGGCAGGGACATCCTGAATAACTTTCTTAAGTACATCTCATTACATTCAGATTTTGTACCAGAAGCAAATATTATTACTCTTAATTAATTTGAAGAGTTACCATATATGAAATATCCCAGAAAAGATCACATCTGATTAGGCTCTATTTGAAAAAAAGTGTACAGTTCAGAGAAAATACTATCAATGTGCAATATAAAATTCATATGCTAATTTTATCTCAAGTAATGTAATCTCCTTATATCAATTCAAATAATTAAATAGCAAATTGATTTTCTGATGTACCAGTGTCCATTATAACAAACTTTGTTCACCTTTATACACCATAAATATCTATCACTTTGTAAGTCTTTAAGGGCTCTATATTTTTGATCCAAAAGGTCAAACCAGGATTATTTGTGACGTTTTGTCAAAATCAACCTAATTTCACATTTTCACAGTTGTTCAGTTAGTATGATATGGTGAAGTTTAATTTCTTGACCATCAGTAAAATGGTCTATAAATGGCACCAAAAGATGGATGATCTGTATTGTAATGACATAGCTTGTAGGGAGCTGAAGTGATACATACCCTACAAAAAGGAAAAAAGTTGGAATCAAGGAAGAAATATTTGGATAAATAACAACTAAAAGCAGAGAAATTAGGGAGGGAGATAGTCATGGCCCTGGTCCCGAAGATATAGACAGGTATGAACCTGATGCCCAGGAAAGAGCATTTCCAAAGCAGTTATACAGACAGTAGCCTGATGCCCAAGCAAGGGCATGTCCAAGACAGTTATACAGGCAGAAGCCTGATGCCTGGGCAAAGGCATGTCCGAGATAGTTAGACAGCAGACATAAGCCTGATGGCTTGGCAAGAGCATGTCCAAGACAGTTATACAGACAAAAGAATGATGCCCAGGCAAGGGCCTGTCTACAAAAATATTGCAGGTGAGAGACTGAGTGACAATGAAAGGCTTATTCAAGAGCTGTGAGACCAGTGGGATGGAAAGATGATAACTGAAGCAAGGTCAGAGGTATAGACAAGGAAGGTTGTACATGTGGTGTACATGAGACTGAAGAGGACTGTGACTGTTTAACTTCAGTGAACTGTAATATTATTTTGTTGTTGCTGTTGTTCAGTTTAAAAGCTAGTGTTTATCATAAAGCATTTTAAAGAGTTATCAGACTTTTATACAAGTGCTACATTTACTTCTGGAAACTCATGATTTAATTTCTAAGTGTGACTGTCCTGTGTTTGGTAATATTCAAGGATTTGTGATAAATGTATTTTATGAAGTAAAATTAAAGTAATGTAACCTGGAAATGAATGCCAAATGCTGATTATTCCATAATGTGCACATAGATGGGGTCTAAAGTGATCATGTATGTTACAATGCATGTGGCCAAGATGGCCGAAAGCAGCAACTGATGAAAGCTCTGTGACTGAAAACGTTTTTTCTGAGAGAAAATATAACGAAAAAAATTAAAGTTTGGAGATACTTGCTAGCTTTATTCTCTAATAGTCAGAGAAAAGATTTATAGCTTCAAGTTCTTCAAAAGCTGTAATTTTCCTGCCGTAATTTCAACTGCTTTGTTAAGAGAGAGAATACTTTTACATGAGCATCTTCAAGAAATGATACTCAGGATTTTTGTGTTAAAAAATAAATCCAGTCATTAATATCAAATATGCATGATATATTACTTAAAATGGACAAACCTGATGCAAAAATAGAAAGTTCCAAACAAGAGTTCAGAAAGAAGATGCAAAATTTAGAAAGTCTTGTGAAACAACAAATCAGCAGTATGGAAGAAGCTTTACATTTATTATTTTATTATTTTATTTTAGTTTGATGAATAAATAAATAAATGAATTTAAATGAATTTGATAAATGAAGGGAGAATAACTGAAGGTGAGTCTCAGATTATTTTTTTAAACAAAATAAGTGGTTGATAGATAAATGTTATCATTTAGAAAATAGGCTGAGACAAAGTAACATTAGAAACTATGGTATACCTGAAAAGTATGAGGGAGGCAATATAATAAACTTCTTAACGACTTGGGTACATAAAACATTAAATCTACCTGAAATTTTATCTTTTGGGAAGAAAAGGACACATAGACCCTATGATAGCACATTCAAAGAAGGAAAACTCACCAGCACATTCAATTATAGGTAAGTTTATGTCCACATTAGAAAAATATTAAATATTAAAAACAGTATGGTCCAGCCTAACTACTAAACTCAGAGAGCATGCAGTCAGATTTGACAATGATTATTCCAGTAAAGAAATGAGTAAAAAAATCTTGCTTACTACTGATTAAAGAACTTAAAAAGAATATTATGAAAGCTACTTTGGTGTTTCCTGTGAAGACCAATTTATTTCTTTCTAAAGGAATTAAAATATGTGACACACTTTTGGAGGCATCCACTTTTGTTATCAAAAATAAAATCCTTAATAATAATACTGAAGAAATGGATTAGACCAGTATATCCCCTCAAACAACACAGTGACCTGAATTCCTGGAAAACTGCTTCTAAAATTAGAAAGCTTAAAAACAAGTGCATTTTATTCTCCAATTGCAGGAGTTTTATTTACTGAAAACAATTTTTTTTCATTTAAGTAAAGGTTTTGTATTGGACTTTGGACTTCAAGTTTCAAAACATATGTAAGTATATATTTACATTTTAAGCTACAGCATGTTTCATGATAAGGAATATAAATAGTTAGTTATACTGATTTACTATATTTAAAGTGAAAGATATAATATATTTCATTTAACTAAGCTTTTAAATGCCATTAAATTATAAGCAATAGAACTGGTAACTTAAAGACTGTATAAGTTAAGAATTTTATTATCTTTAACTTTGCTTAGTATATGCACTGTTGGGTTAACTGAATGACAGCTCTAAGTAATATACTAATCAGAAGTGTTAAAGTGCTGGTGAGTTTGTTTTCTTTGCTCCTGTGTAACACAATCCTTTCACAGGTCGTTTATGAAGGAATTGACACTTAAAAAGCTCAAGAACAAAATAATGTTCCATGCCTTACATCCCATCTGCTCCTCAAGCTGTTTTGATAAAAATCTAGGTTAAAATTCATCACTGATGTTTGTGAAAACAGGAAGGAACTTTTTTTCAGGTATATATGTGAAAAATGCACTCAAAATAACATATTTTATAAAAAATATTTATTCAGAAGTAAAAGATTGGTAAAACAAATGATATAGCAATGTTTAGTATTGAGCCGTTGCTGACATAAAATCTTTACATTATGCTGAATGTTAGTAGCTTATGTTATAATGTTATTAACACTAACTGTACATATTTCTGGGAAGAAGTAAAGTTAGATGTTTTTTTTCACAGACTAAAACAGTTTAAAAGAATTAAGAAGAATAAGAAACTTGCAGAGGAACGTAGGAGCTACTGGATGATGTAAGTTGTCATTTTCATCTGCTGAAATCAAATTCTAATGTCAGGATGTGAAGCTTAGATTAGAACAGCAGTTAATAATGGTTAAACATGCACATTCAAATTAGACAAGCATGAATTCTCCTATATATATATATATATATATATATATATATATATATATATATATATATATATATATATATATATATATATATATATATATATATATATATATATTCAGGATTGCTTGTAATACTAGAATTAGTAATAAGAGCAAACATCTTATTAATAATATGAAAATGCATAAGGAAAGAAGTATCTTCTATGTAAGATTAATAAAACAACAGTATCAGTAAGTTAATAAATATATACACGTACTATGATCTCTAATAGAGAGCTGAAGATTAAATAGGTCTTTGAAAGGAGATTTTAGAAATACAAGTTATATGGAATATGGTAGAATATCTGTGGGAAAATAGGACAGAAAAAAATTTAAACAACAAATTGCTTATAAGAAAGATATGTATTACATATACCTGCATATGACAGAAATGTGAATGTAGAACATCTCATATAATTTATATAGAAAATCATATAAAATTACTTGAAATATCATGAAAGCTGAAATTTGAAGCTTGGTCATATGAACTTTAAAAATGTTTGCATATTTTATGTTATTAGATTCACCAAGACTATCTGAAATAACTCCTTTCATAAGTCAGAACTGATATTTGAGTGTTACATTGCTGAATCAGTACATCCATTTTGATTGAAAGTAAAGTAGATTTTTAGTATGATTGAACTCTGGGAGGCAGAATGGGATTTAAATTAAGCACGTTGGAACTTTTGAATTCAATATAGACTGCAAATGTTTGTTTGTTTTTTTTGACTCTACTGAAATATCAATACATTCTCTTTGACCTCAGTAATGTACATATTTTTATGAATTAATTTAATAAGCTAAATGATTTTTAATTTTTTTTATATTTATCATATTAAGAATGTTACACGATTTTAAGGTATAGACAATTTGTACTTTTAAAATTAATTCAAAGCTTTTGTTAGAGCTATAAAGTATGCATATATCTTTTAGCATAAATATATATATATATATATATATATATATATATATATATGTGTGTGTATTGAATTTCCTTTTCAATAATAGTTTAGTACGATAAAATTACCTGCAGTCTGTATGTTTATAGATATCTTTATCTCTTCAGTTCCCACTTTGTTCTACTTATATATTTAGAGATTTAGTAATAATAATGTTGAATGAGTGAATAATTTAGGAATATTTAATGGATAAGTTATATTGTTATTACAAAAATACCATATTTCTCTGTAAATAAGGCCTAACCAGAGAATAAGACCTAGCATGGTTTTCCAGGGTGGTCATGATATAAGCCCTACCCCAAAAATAAGCCCCAGTTAAGATCATCAACAACACATGACGGGTGTGTTGAATTATAAAATAATAATATTATTGACACCTGTTGACTGAGGTTATCATGCTATGCTCTTCATTTTTGGACCATTCAGACACCCATCTTCTTCTCTTTGCAGAAAGTCATAAGATTCTTTCCCCAGAAGTCCTCCACAATTCTTACTGTATCCCTAATTATAACTCACACTTGACATTTGAGATTCTTGGCCCATAAACACTGGCAAGTGTACTTTGATTGGTCAATGTACTGACAATACACGTAAAATGTGTGCACTTGATAATGAATGGGTGTGGTTGTGTCTTCTTAACTTTCACCATTTTTATTGCCACTCCTGTCTCGTAAGTCTTAATTTAACCCCTCCCAGACAAGATGAGTGCAAAAAGAAAGAGCTATTTCATCTAGTACAAGAAAGGAATTGTGGAGGACTCTTGGGGAATGAATCTGATGGCTTTCTGCAAAGAGAAGAAGTTGGGTCCAAAAATGGTGAGCAGAGTATGATAACCTCAGTCAACAGATGGACGAAGGAAATGCTAAGATGAGCAACTGTGGATCAGGTTGGCAACCATTATTTCCTGAGCTGGAAGACATCATCTGTGAATGGATTGATAACAGGAGAGCAAAGGCTTTGGTTGTGTGCAGGGCTGATATTCAAGCATTTGCCCTTGCAATGACACCACAGTTAGAAATATCCCCAGAAGAATTCAAAGCATTACAACATTGGCTGAATTGCTTCCTTCAGTGATAAGAACTGTCTCTAAGAAGATCAAAAACACTGTTATTAAACGTGCACTTGCATTCAGGTCCTTTGTTGATGGCATTGACTTTTCTAAATACCAACTCTCCAACATGATTGTTATGCATGAAACTGCAGAGTTTGTGGGCCAAGGATCTCAAACAACAATTGATCAGAGGGGTGCCTCATTGATCTACATTCCCTCCACTGGTTATGAAAGTGCACGTGTTACCTGTATTTTGGGAATTTGTCTAGATGGAAAGAAAACCCCACCTCTAATCATTAGTAAGGGCAAGAAAGATAAGATTGAACGTGTTTCAGGAATTTACATTCTTGAAACCAAAAAAGCCTAGAGCACACAAATAATTATAAAGAAGTGGGTCAATGTAATGCTGCCATGCTGCCACTTGTTTTGTGAGGTGGTGAAAAAGGTCTGCTAGTCTGGGATTCAGCCAGCACTCACTGCACTAAAGACATAAAGATCTTCCTTGCACTGAGAAGAATAGATCAAATAATGATTCCTGCAGGAATGACTGCCTATCTCCAGACTTGATATTGCAATAAACAAGCCATTCAAGGACCATTTGCACATGGAACTCAATGACTACATTGAAAATAGAATAGAGAGAAATCAACATGGAAACATTGTGAAGTCTAGCATGCAAGAGGTCATGACTTGGGTGAAGAATTCATTGGATAAAATCACTGACAGCTGTGTTGCCAATGCACTACGAGCAGGCTACATGGATGAGCAGTGCTCATTTAAGGAGATCTCTTTTGCTAGACATGACCGATTGGGGCTGATGGTTCTACAGGAAATGGAGTTGCAAGAAATTCAGGTCAGAATTCTGAGGTTGGAGACTTATGACAATGTTCCAGAGGAAGATGACATGACTGTATTTGAATAACTTTTCCAATATCAGGGCAACATGATGGATTGCTTCTGCTCTCAGCTGCCAGCAAGCTCTTGTCAGTTTTTTGACTTTATTGTATTAAGGTAACATTTCATTATCAAGGGGTAATTACAAAGTAAGTCCACTAGTTCCCAGACTTCATTTTATGACTTTCCATAATTCTTCTCTTATGGTTTGGGTAAGGAATAAAGAAAGCATCATCACTCAAAAAGTGGCAGTTATTCACTTGTTTTATTCCCCTCCTCCAATACAAATGTATTAAGATTTTTCTGCACATTTTGTTAACCATGAAATATTGCACTGTGAAAGCCAAGGTGTAGATATTCTGAAGTTGAAATGTTTGTTGCACTGTTTATGTAGAATTCTCACACAACTGTTAACACATTACCTTGAACTGTTGCCCAATAATGGAAAAGTACTAAATAAATGTCAGTTTGTGTAAACTAATACATGTTGATTTTTGTACATGAAAAAATGTCAATTTATGTACATGAATAAATGTCAATTTTTGTACATGAATAAATGAATAAATGTAGATTGTTGTACAGGGGAGGGTAAATAAGGCATCTCCTGATAATAAGCCCTAATGCGTATTTTGGTGGGGAAAAGTATAAAATCCAGTCTTATTTTGGGGGAAATATAGTAGGTATATATAGTGCACTATTTGTTGGATTATTTAATATTTGTGATTAATAAAATAGGATTATTAAACTCTTATGTATAACTAAATTAGCAGTCTCATTATTTTAACTTATATATATTGTTATGTTTGTAAGTCACTGTAACTTTTTGCTAGTTTTTTTGATTAATATTTAACTATTCTTAGGTAGAGAGATTGTATAGTATTTTGTCTATTCAATAGGCAAATTAGGAACTTTGGTATCCATGGTAGGTTGTGTTTTGTTAGTAATATATACAGTTAGAGTTTTAGACTTGTCTCTGTTTTCGTTTTTTTCAAGTTATAGTAGTTTGGTTTTTAGAAAGGAAAACTTCAGAAATGTGGAATTTTAAGATAGTGTTGGAGGAATGCATTAGTCTTATATACAATTAAATTAATATGGTGTGTATATGTGTCATGGTATCTTTAAAAAAAAATCAAACATACCGAATGAATAGTTTCAGTGTATTGTTAATAAATGTGCATGGATTAAATAATTTCAAAAAAGGAAATCATTAATGAGATATCTAAAATTAAATAGAAGATATGGTATATTCTTGCAAGAGAATCACTTGCTTAGAGAAAGATATGCACTATTTAAATAACATAAGTTACAACATGTTACCATATACTTCTGTTGACAAAAAAGAACAGAGGAACTGCTGTACTTTGAAGAAAATCTACTGTAATGCCTAAGGTCATCATTGACTCCACTAATGATCCCAAAGGGATGTATACATTTGTAATAATTAAATATAATGGCAAACTCTATATACTAGCTAATTTTTACTGGAACCCTGGAATAGGTACAAGAGTGGCTAAAGATCATTTAAACTTACTACAAAGTGATTGGAAAGGTAGTTAAATTGTACCAGACGATTTTAACTACATATCTAGTATAGAAGATACTAGTGAACAGAAGAAAGTTAAATTCTGGCATCAGCTAAAGAACTAAACAGATGGAATAGTAATAATAATTTAGTTAATTCAATAGTAAAAGCAGAATATAAGTAATTTTTCTTCACTCATTATTTTATATGCATGGGACCCAATTAGAATTGATAGGATTTAAGCCTCTACAGATTTACTTAATAAAGTGAATGATTTTAAAACCATTCATTGTCCTTTATCTGATCTATATTAATGGATATTGGGAACTTTTAGATTATTTATAGCATCCCAGTATATATGAAGAAATTATGGAATTTAAGAGTTACCTTAAGGAACAAATCAAGATTTTTTTTATCTTTGAATGATAATGGTCTGGTTAGTAAAGTGAAAGAGTGGGATAAAAAGTTGTTAGAAATACAAGACGAAATACACAAAGTTTAGTGTGGACAACAAAAAAGTCAGATAATACTGACTTCATTAAAAAATGACAAAATATAAAAAATTTTAACGCATAAAGTGAAGCTAGCTTTAGAAATGATAAAACTGAATAGTTATGTGATGACTTCAAAAAATTTACATGGACTAGCTAGTAGAAGTACGATATTAAGCAAAAAGCCTCAAATCAATAATAGCTGAAATCCTCACACTAATAAGTGTACTTCCCACATAGAAGACATGTTTATTGTTTCTAAGAAATTCCATGAGGATCATAATAAAGATGAAAATAATGAGTCTGATGATTACAAAATTGATATGTATTAAAAGAAAAATGTTGCTAATAAACTTAATGAGCAACAAATATCTCTGCTGAATAAGCCTATTACCCTAATAAACATTAAATGCGCTATAATAAAAGGAAAATGGTGAAGTTCCAGAGTTAGATGGTTTAAGTACAGGATTAAGTATTCTGCCTTCATTAAATATTTTAGAATTACTGAGTGATGTTTTCAGGATAAGTCAGAGTGGCAAAATAATTCCTCTCTCATGGAAATTCTTTGTAATCTCACCCATACTTAAGGAAAGCATAATAAGTTAGCTTCCTCATATAGACCTGTTTCATTACTAAATGTACACTACAAAATATTTACTTGTGTTTTTACTACAAGATTAAGAGATATGGTAGATAAATGAATTTAGAAATACCAAACAGGATTCATAGTCCAAGGAATGAAGAAGAAACTGTCCTTAATTAGCTTAGATATTAAGAGAGCTTTTGATTCTGTGGATTGGAACAACCTGTTTAAAACTTTAGTAGTGTTTGCTTTTCCACAACAATTTATTGGAATTCTAAAAATAAAAACACTATATAGAGACTCCAAAGCATATGATAAATTTGGATCTTTTTAAACAAAAGCACACAGCAAAGGTATTTCTTGGGGCCACCGTGGGTAAATCCAGCATTACCCACACCCAGGCATGGGTTATTGCTATATTATACTATTAGCAAAGGGTTTGATGGCTAAACTTGTTAAGGAAATAAGACAGGAAATAGAAAGGGGAAGGAGGGATAGATATACCCCTATTGTGAAGGTAATTGACTTTAAAACAGACCAAATTAAAGATCAAGAGAGAAGTGAAGGGAATTTTCAGTTAGCTTTGGCTCTAGAATATAATGTACTTAACAATATTATTAGAAGGATATTTACCAAGGAATGGGATAGGTTTATTAACATAACAGACATAGACAAATTAGAAGGAATCTCAGCAAAAATAGTATATAAGAATGCCCAAAGTATTAGAAACATCCTAGAAAGCGGGAATACAACAGCCTCACAGAATGTAAAAAAGATGGGTAATTATAAGTGTGGCAGATGCTCCCAATGCCCTTATATTTTGAATTCAGATAGGTTTTATATAGCAAGTAGAGATAGGTGGATTATTAATAATAAGAATTATTACAATTGTGATTCCATGGGACTAATTTATATGGCTACCTGTGGGACTTGCAATTATTTTTATATAGGAAAAACAGAAAGAAAATTAAAAAGAAGGATATATGAGCATCTTAATGATATTAAGAATAGCAAGGATACAAATGCTTTGTTTAAGCACACAAAAAAATGCACAGGAGCCAATTTTAGATTCATGGTTTTAGAACACACACAGAGAGATATAAGAGGGGGTCCCTGGGAAGAGAAAATTGAATATAGGGAGCTCTGGTGGCAGGTGACACTTGAGGCATATAATCCACCAGGGTTAAATGAATACACAAGTATTACACCTATTTTGAAATTAAGGGCAGCTAAATTATAATTATAATCTGCAACTGAATTGTTTCATTCACACATTATTTATACATTTTTTCACATTTTTATCAATTTTAAACAGTCAAAATTACATTTTAATATATTATTTAAAGGATTTTATTTGGACGTTTTAAGTTCAATAACATGAATTTCCACTAGAGGGCAGCTCAGCATTACATTTTCTAATTTATATGTAAATTATATCAATATTTTTTTAATTTTTAAATATGCATGGGAATGAAATTCTTTTTTGAAATGCAATCTATAATACATAAAGGAAGTTTGTTTTTACATGGGTTAGGGAAGTATACTTATTCATTTCTTTTATAAATAATACTTTTATATGTGAATGAGAGAATTGGTAATATTTTAATTATTTTAATTAATTGTTACTAATTGATTTATTGGTCAGGGTATAAAAGGAGTGTATGTATCCTTATGATTCATCTGATGAAGTCTGATTTTACAGACGAAAACGCGTGTGTTAAGAGCGTTAATGTTCGAGTGCAGCGTGATTTACGTTTTTGTCCAGTGCAACGTGGTTTGAATAAAACAGTGGTTTTGAGTCAATATTTTCTGCTCTCCGCTCTTCTTTTTGGATTCGTTTGGTACTGAATTTTGGAGTTTTTCTTACCACCACTTTTTCTGATTTCAAGAATTATCACTGCTGAAATTTAATAATAATAAAACTGAAACTTTGGTGTTAAATCAGTTTCTAGATAGCAAGTTTAAAGATAAATATAAATATTATTGTGATGGCAAAGGACTAACATATTTAGGAATAAAAATCGATCATGATGTGAGTAATATTATTGATAATAATTTTGAAAAAAATGATTGAAGAAGTGCTACTTCTTATTAAAAATGGAATGAATGTTTTATTTATTTTTATTTATTTTTTACTTTCCAGGATAGTTTAGTACTTATTAAAACAATTATATTACCCATTACGTAAATACTTAAAAAGTGGAAAATATGTCTTCATTCCTGTGGTATCCTAAAAAGGAAAGAAGTGCTTACAGAAATCATATAAGCTTATGGGAGTATAGTGGTATTATCCTCTCAGATGTAGAATCTTATTCTGTTGCTGCAAATTTTAATTCTGTTATACTATGGATAGACTCAACTTATACTAGTCAATGGAAAACCATTCAGGAGCAGATTATGCTAAATTCTTATAAGTTTATCAAATATGATAAATTAGAAACATGTAACAATCCTTTCATCTGGTTAATAAAATTTATCTTAGAAGGAAATTAATTTGAATCATTTGACTCTGTATTTATGAAATCAGTCCTTAAATAAAATATTATTTTGAAAGTCCATTAATATCAAAATGGAAATGTTTGTGTTTTCTCATTTTACTGACCTCTAAATTTAAGGAAATTCAAAACAATGTTAAAATGAATTTACTAAACAAATGGATGATTATCATGGTTTGATTTCTTTGAAAAAGGAAAAGCTAAGTCACCAAAATATTTAATGAAAGATTATAAGTTTGATGAATCTGTTAAAACAGTTAATATTATCCATCAGTAAGAAATTAAATGAATTTGTAGATGATATAACTGAAGAGGAAATGTAAACAATCTCCACATTTATATGAATATATGAATGCTATCATCAAAGGTAAACAGACCTACAAAGAAAGCTTGTCCAAGTTATGTAAGCCTATTATAAATAATAAAAATAATCATTATGATGCAAAATTCTGGAAGTTTTTATATAGTAGTAGATTCAGTGATTCAACAGATGGTAAGAATAAAGCTTTGTTACATAAATCAGTCAAACTTCTTCAAGTTTATACTGGAAAGTTTTTATGTGAAAATATATACATAAAAAGTTTGTTACGCCTTCATCCATTTGTTGAAGCTGTATTAAAGATGTAAAAGCTTATTGGACACACGTATACCTTGTAAAAAATTTAAATGTATATTGGGAAGAGATAAGTATGTTTTTATGAGGTTATGGTCTAGTAATTGTTGTTTAACTAGATCAGTAATACTACTGAATATACCACTTCCTGTATCTGTAAAAGCTAAACAACAAAAATATGTTGCAGTCTTTGGGCAGTTGCTGGAAAAGTTATTACAAAAATTGGAAATTGAACTCAGTTCCTACATTCAAAAAAGTGTTAAATTTAACAGCAATATTCTTTAAAACCGAAAAAGAAGTGATAAGAATAAGATTTATATATCATACTGATATTGTTTTACTGGTTGTGATAGCCTTAAAACATTGCTGTTGAAATGCCAAGACTCATAATATGGCAATTGAATAAGATTACCCTGATGATTCAATGAATTCCTAACATTTTATAAACAGTATATGATGTTGAAATTCTTCCTTTCTGTGCATTTATTTGTTAATATGTTTAAGCAATAAAAATTTTCTTTAAAAAAGAATGATAGCAATGTCAATTCTATACTATTACTGCCACTAAAGTGATTTTAATCTGCAAAGTATTCAATAAATAGAGGATATACTTCTCAGAAAGATATGTCTGTGCTTCAGTGATGCTGATTCTGTGTAAAATTACGAAGAGTGCATATCCTGAGGGAAATTTTTTATTTATTTATTTATTTTGTTAATAGTACATGTGTCCAGAAGTTCAAGGTGTATTAAAAATGTCTAAGAAAGCCACATGAAAAATATGTTTTATTTTATTTGCTGGACACTTGGATTTAAGCTGTATATTAACACTTTATCACTGAAATTTATACCAGTAATGTTTGAAATATTATCTGAAACAAATGGAAATACAATAAGCATATAGAAGCTACACAATGATGGGTACACCACTGCCAGAAAAGCATTGTTGAATGAAGGTTTAACTGAAAGACTCATGAGAGAGAGAATGAAGTTAATGATGTATGTTTAAAAAAGTATGGTTTAAGCAGTGGAAGAATGGTTATTGTATGTGTTGAAAAACAATATGAAACTGCTGAAATGTTACTTTATAAAGAAATGTTATAGTCAGTTGTAGAAAGATGGCTCATCATAAGTAGTACATATTTAATGGCTGGAAGACTATCTATCAAAGCTCCATACAGTGAATGTATTAAGCTGCAGAAAGATGTATACTGGAGAAAACTGTTAACATATTAGAAAGTTTGTAAATCAGAAATTATGGATGTTAAGTATAAGTAAGAAAGTGTTGTTAGTTTATGAAAGTGATGGGATAAGTAATGTAAAATTAATGAAAATTATTTTTGCCAGCACAAAGTCTCAGTCTACTGTAATGCAATTACAAAATTTTGTTCAGGGTGTTAATACTACTATAACATGGTGTTTGCTGGTATTTATAAATCAGGCAGAATGTTAAGTTAACTTATTAGAATCTTCAGAAACAAAACTCAATAAACTGGGTAAACACTGATGTTAAAGAGGTTTGGCCAAAAATTCTGCCTGCTACTCTTTAAAAGAAATATATACCTGGAAAAAAGTAAGCAAGAGTTACGAACTAAGTAAAATGGGCATTTTGTGACCCGATAATGCAATCAAAACATTGCAAATCCAAACCATAAGAGCTTAAATCAAACTATAGTGCTATTCTAAGTAATAGCTCTTGTGTTTGAATTACCTGATAGACAAATAAGGAGCTTTGTGATATAAAAATCTAATACTTAAACCCAGTAGACTTTGTGGGGTAAAGTGCACTGACTGCAGTAAAATGATGAAAAATAGAAAGAAATAAAGCAGATAACAATACTTGTGTCAAAAGTAAATGTGCATTAGTTCATACCACAGACAGCAGTTAAATTCAATAGTTTATAGATCTGTATAGTCTCTCTTATATTGAATGAACACTATTTATACTAGGGAGTACTGCTATAGATGTCATATAAGGGAATGAAAATAGACTGGGGCATTAAGTTATGGCTTGATTTATGTGCTGCATTAAATGTCAAGTATTGTTTTGAAATATGAGAAATCTAGGATGTAGTTTCATGAATATATGAAACCTCCTTAGCACTGCAGACTTCTTGTTCACTTTACAGCCTATAAAGATTTGATAGAATGTCATCCCTTGATATCATCTATAGTTCAGCCATGGGGAAATAGAGCATGTATACCAGAGGGACAATGAAGTATGTCACAAATGCTTAAAATGCATACAACAAAACAATCGTTCCACTTTATAATACACTTAGATGAACAGCTATCCATCACAGGATACACAGTATAGATATGTATTTATGTATTTTGTAATGCAGAATACCTTAACAAGGCATAGCAGCTCGACTGCCTTGTACGCAACATACCCTGCAAAGTCCAATGTTTAATTTTTCTTTAAATGTTTTGTATTTTTCAGCAAGATGCAACATTTTCATAACATGGTCTACTTAGAATATCAATTTTCTTTTGGGGATTAGAAGTGATAATTATTTGCCTTTTCTAAGATAAACATATATTTTGGTATATCAGTCATTACCTTGCTAGTATTATAGTTTGGAAAATACAGTGTTACAAACTACTAGGCTAAATTTACATGAATATATTTTATTAACAAGAAACATCAAGTTGTTTAATATAAATTATGATGTCCTTGAGTAATAACAAAAGCAGAGGTACCTGCTTATTTAGTTAAGCATGTTAGCAGCTCTACTCTAGAATATCTTCACAATTTCCTAAAGCAAATGAGGCTATACTTGCATACAAATGGCATCATTTTCACATATTCAATGAACTGTCATATTTTCCCTATTAAGTAAAATAAAAATATGGATTCTCATGATCCTGGTATAAATTTCATTAAATATAAAATACTGGGGAAAACTTAAATGCATGCATCATCTCCAAACTAAAGATTCACTAGGCAGAATTGCATGTATTTATAAAGAGCTACATTCTCACATAAAACACACTGATTTTCTGCAGTAAATCCATTTTGTAACTTTAGACCTTTACCTCTTGCTTCATGCAGAGATTAATTTTCTGTGTAACAGTTTCATTTTTAGTCGAACCTATGAATCCAAAATGATAAATGCTATCAAGGAAAACAATTTCTTCATTAAATTTCATTATGAAATAATCATGAGGGTAGGCAGAAAGACTAATGCTTGCAGAATATGATCTGTTTCTTCTGACCTCCTCTGTGCTGCAGTTCAGAGGATAAATCCTTAAATTATTCATTGATGTGAAGATTTTGTTTAACTTCACCCAACCTCTAAATGTATCCATATTTATCCAAAATGGTCAAAAATGCCAAAAAGTTAATAAAGTATTAAATACATACTGAAAAAATGAAGATACTACCACAGACTATAGAATATAGCTTAGTTTATCAGTAATGTAATATATATATATATATATATATATATATATATATATATATATATATATATATATATATATATATATATATATATATATATATATATATATATATACATATGCTATAACAAAAGGAAATAACTGAGTTTTCTTATTTATGCTTGACAGTTCAGTAAATGCAGATTCATTAAGTCATGACAGAAAGAAATATGCAAATCAGAAAGTATTTCTTGTAAAGTATTTCCTAATTGCATATGTCATAGTCCATGGATAATTAATGGGAAAATATAAAAGGGATAGTGATACCTGATTTATTTAGACACTGTACTATGAAGGGTGTCATAAAAGTTCACCATCAATGACACTTTTACAGATATGTAATTCTGAACAAAGGCTTTATTAGATATTGGCTGGCAGATGCAAGAATTCTACAATTCTAATTATTTTTTTTCACTCACTAGTAGTATAGCTAAAAAAGTAAAACAAACAATGAATGACAAAGAAGACAAAGAAAGCCATGTGAATGATATACAAATATCAGGGAAAATGTGGCAACACCTATTGCTAAAAGACAATAGCGTGTTTGTATGATATACAATTTCTGTAAGACAGAGCCCTGGGAATCAAACATGACTACTAAACTGAAAAACCTTTACTCAGAGGGATTCCTCATAGCAGTAAGGCTAAATGATTCATAGACTGCTCTCATCTAGACATATCAGACAGTACTCTCACTGCAAATCTACATGTAAATGCTCAGTCCAGGGGCATGTTTAATGTTAATTAGCCATGTGATCTCTCCCAGAAATGGTATCCCTACCAGAATACGTTCTGATGAAAAAGTGCATGCTGTCTTTTACCATGTACATCCATTTACTTCTCCTAAATATGGATATATGGACAGAGTAGCACAGCCAGAGGTAGGTGTCACAAGGCCAACCATATGTATGTGCATGTGTAAGTGTGCGTTTGCATACCTGAAAGAGAGATTTTCACTTTCAAGCTAACCGATAGTCCTATGTTGCCCTGTTAGCATTGGCAGTGATAATCTTTCTTAATGCTTAAATTATTTTTTCAGCTGAAGTAAACACATAGGAGTATGACCAAAGCTGACATAAATTTCACCATGACAATATAAACTTATATTTCATGTAAAGCATTCTCCATACTGGAGTCTGTGCCTAAATTATTACAACTCACTGATGTCAAAATTACCACTGAATGGACATGACTTTTCAGTATTGTGGACGGCCAGTAAAATTAAAACCATGAAGCAGAAATGGTGTGAGTTTTAATCAGTTTTATGCACATGGTCTCAAAGCACTTTTGACATAATTTAAGATGTAGTATTAACATTCTATTCTATTCTATTATATTGTATTCATAACAATTTAAGTTATTGTTGCTACATGGCTGCATTCAACTAACTGTCGAATTAAGTATATATATATATATATATATATATATATATATATATATATATATATATACTGTATATAATCAAACCATTAATATTTGTTGCCAGAATTGTCAGAATTGTCGATTTGTCTAAAGTTTAATGCATTATTTTGAAATCATTTTATTTGTCTTAGATGATTCCTTTTATCCAAACAAGTTAATTTGTGACTACACTTTCTTTCAGTTAGAAATGAGTCTCTACATCATATGAGTTTAATTGTCATACCTTTAAAATATTTTCAGAAAATGATGCTGAGTGGATATGAGGGGGAATTCAATAAAGCCTACACACTTTTTTTTGGTGTATGCATCATACCACAATGCATACATGAGCTTGAACATTTTTAGATTTAGTAAGTCCCATTTAGCTGCGTGGAAGCATGGGCAAACAAGGAAAATTCTGTGTAATTCAGATTACCTAATAAGCAGGTGAATCTCTTGCAAATGACCCAGGTAGAGCGATCCAACAAGCAGAAAGGCATCCGTGTAGACCCCATGTCCATGTTCGGAGTGTATGCATAACTTAAAACATCAGAAATATGGACATAACTCCCGAGTAAATGTTAGAACACATACACATATGTTCAAAATGTACATTGTAGATGTCTGAAAAAGGAAGGGAATATGTAAAAATAAATACTTTATTTTTAATAATTTCAGCATGTTTGCACTATGTGTCACAGTGCAAACATGCTTAATTGAAAATAAAAAAAAGAAATAGGAAAAAAAGTATTTTATGATATTTGTCAGAAATGTATTATAGGACGTTGCGTCGGGTCTGTACAATGGTAAAATGGTGCTGTTGCCTAGGTCATATGGCTATGAACTGTGTGTTTTCCAGGCTGTCAGCATGGATATGTAGGCAAATGAGGTGAATTTGTTGAATCGGCAGAAGGAGCAATGGTGTCCGGAGATCCCTTTCATGTAGGCTCCTTCAGCATGTTGATATTTACACTGGATATGGATGCCAGTAGGGGGGAGTCCCATTGACGTCAGGATTTTTTAATTCCCGGTGTGTGTGTTTGCACTGCACACCGCATAGCTGAATTTGTTAGAGTGGAAAGACCACCCAGGTCATACTGATGACATAGGCAAAAAGTAATTAAAACTGGATATATTCAATTATTGATTTTGATTTTTGTATAAGCTATGCTGTGCATCACATAGTGCCATGTCACGCAATAAGGAAGGGCCATTAAATGATGTTGACTACATTCTAGGCAGGTGAAATGCATAATAATTATCCAATCACACATGCTGGACCTACAACAGACCTGTATAAAGTATGCATACACCCTACATTCTGATTATTCCAAGTACTCTAGACCTTTGGAGTAAAGACTTGGGGAATTTTAACTGAGATAATGCTAGGGGCTTTTGTAGGTCTGATACATCTCTATGTGCTAGATGCTGAAGTCAGTGCTGCTGGTGCTACTTACAATAGGCCTACGCTGATAAGGAAAAGAGTGTTCAGGCCCAGGATAACCTTCCAGGAGCTACATGAGCTGGAGATTGTAGAGCACTACAGGGTGGACAGGGACATATTACAAGAACTCACTGAGCTCTGCCACCATCAGCTCAGAGCTAGAGCCAACAGAGTGGAACCCATCCCAGTGGAAATAAACATGTGTGTAACCCTTAGGATACTAGCTATGGGTATTTTTCAAAGAACAACTAGGGACATGATGGGGTTGTCACAGGCATCTGCTTCAAGGATGCTCCACCAGTTCTTGGATGCTATGCGTCCACATGCCAGTGATCACATATCTTTTCTCATCTCCCCTGAGGTGAGGGCCAGCAATATGGAACACTTCTACCATGTAGCACACTACCCTTAAGTACTGGGTGCCATACATTGCACATCAAGGCACCACCTGGTGAGCAGGGTAGAATCTTGAATGTGTGTGCTTGCAGCCCTGGCAGTTGTCATGACTGGGATGCTATCTACATCCTGGAACTGTGGATGATGACACCCATCAGAAATGTACACGTACCCACAGAAGAATGCTATAATGAGGCACACCCACAAACTAGGAACATTATAGAGCAAGTGTTTGGGCTGAGCTCTGCAGTATTCTACAGCCACATGTGCACATATATTGACAGCATGTACTATGCTGTAAGATATGATCCTATGGAAACAACTGCAGCATGATCAGCAAAGGGAAGGGATACACAGCTGCCCACCAATCCCTAAGTCACCACAGCTGCAGTCACAGGAGGACTCGGAGAAGTAACTCCCTGCTGATGTCCCTGAGGCAGACATAGGCATGCTCAGTACACCCCAGCTTTGGCTAAGAGGCAACACATAGCACATTAACTGACAACCTAGCCACCATGGGACTGACACCTTACTCCTAGTCACATACAGCAAATAAAAATGATGGCAGGTAACCCACACATACTGTACCTAGCTATATATTGGCTATGCACTATTTGCATCTGACAGAGTCAGCACTTAACTACAGCTGTGTCACCTGCTGCATTTGCAAGGTAAGTCCATAACCTACACAGTATTTGTAAGGATTATTATGATATGGCATTGTATTTACGAATCTGCTAAATTATGCAAGTAAATATAGTGGGCTACTTGGACAAAATCCACATGGGACTACAGATGCCCATTCCACTATCATGTTTCCATTAGAATTCAATAGACCTCATGCATGGAATATTCATGCAGTCCTACTGCAACAGATTACTGGTACATCAGCCAAGGGAGATGTTAGACAGTGGGGTGACATGATAGTCAGACTACTGTGTATCCCAGCAGAACATGTGGTGGTGTTCCTCCACCCCCAGCACAGCAGTTTTCCCTTTTAAGTGCTATAACAGAAACTCATCAATGGTATATCACCATTCCAGGCAGTCTCAGGATAGTAACATAGAAATCGACCATGCATTGTATATCTTTCTTACTGCAGGAATAACAATGTACATAATTATGCAGCTGATTGTGTGAGGAATAATCCCTGTCTGTCAAGCAGCTTATGTGACTCTGAGGACTAGGGAAATTAACTAGTGTGATGGTGTTCATGGTTCTAATCTAGAAATACCCACATTTTTGGATGTGATCTATCCATTACTTTGCGTTTTACAGACAGTCACTCTGTGTGTGGTATAATATTATTAACCTCTGTCGCATATTAATTACATCAGACAACTTTAGAACGTTGTAGCCAATGTCAGCACTAAAGAAACAGGGGCAGATGTCATTTTGTGTAACACATATATCCTGGGATGGAGTACAGGTAGGTGTGGGCTGGATTCAGGTTATAATTAGTGAAACTCTCACTGGACATGCATATACACTTAGTTAAGCAGAGCCCAATTCAGTTGCTTCCCACTCAAAATGCCTTCCTATATATAGGTATGTCTACATATATATATATATATATATATATATATATATATATATATATATATATATATATATATATATATATATATATATATAGATAGATAGATAGATAGATATCTGTCTGTCACTATCTCTCTGTCCCTATAGATATATTATATATCTCTGCATGTATATATAAATATATACATGTGTAAACAAATTCACTTTGGATACTCAAAATTTCAAAACATCGAACCTCTGAATAATGAAGACCAGAAGATGGAAGTTTTGAAATGTTGAAACAAGAAAAAATAAACCTCCAAAAGGTAAAAACTACTAATTTCATGTCTTTGCAGGGGGGCAAGCCCCCGCACTCCCCATGTGGGGGGCTGCACCCCCCCCCCACACTCCCTGCTACTTAAATATACCAACTCTGAGATCACACTACAGTGAAGAGAACAGTAAAGTTTCTGTTACTCACAGTACCGTGATCTGCATTGAAAAGGTTCAAGATTTCAAAACTTCGATCCTCTGTTCTTTCTTATTCAGAGATTCAATATTTGGAAATTTTGAGTATCCAAAGTGCACATGTGTAAACACATACATTCTTGTCTCTTTACATATATCTACATAACACACCTATATATATATATATATATATATATATATATATATATATATATATATATATATACATATATATATATATATATATATATATATATATATATATATATATATATATATATATATATATATATATATATATATATATATATATATATATATATATATATATATATATATATATATATATATATATATATATATATATATATATATATATATATATATGTATTTGTAAATATATATATATATATATATATATATATATATATATCATACACACACATACACACACCTCCATTTATATATACATTCACTGTTATACACATAGATATATATGTTTATATGTGTGTACGTCTGTAGTTTCCTACTTACCCTGATAATGGTGATTAAAGCTGCACTGTGACACATGTATAATGTTGTTCAAAGGACCAAATGTAAGGGCTCTGCAGCAGATAATGCACTTACTTATAGCCCTATAGCCCACTGTGCCTGCTGGATATCACCACACATATACCATCAGGTAAACAAGTGGTGTTATGCATCATGTTGTGTACATACGCATTGACAGGGCACATTGCTTTTCACCACAGGCTTGCCCATCCAAATGCAAACACTCACATATGGCCAAAATGGGTACTGTAGCCACATAGCTGGGGTAAAAAAAAACAGTTATCTGACTGCTAGGCTACTAGATGCAGAGAACAGTGAGAAGCAATGCCACTCTGCAGACCACAAATGCCATGCTGTTCAACACAAGCCTAATTTATGTACTCCACAAGTCATTGCCTACAGTCACATACAAACAGATGGCAGCTGTGGTATATGTGATAAATACTGTGATCTGTAGTGTGTAAGAACTAGATAGGGAGGGGTTCTAATCTTAATCCAGGTCACTTGGTGTGTGTGTGTGTGTGTGTGTGTGTGTGTGTGTGTGTGTGTGTGTGTGTGTGTGTGTGTGTGTGTGTGTGTGTGTGTGTGTGTGTGTGTGTGTGTGTGTGTGTGTGTGTGTGTGTGTGTGTGTGTGTGTGTGTGTGTGTGTGTGTGTGTGTGTGTGTGTGTGTGTGTGTGTGCGTGCGCGTGCGCGCATCTCTCTCCAAAACAAATGGGAATCCCACATTAACAACCAAGCAGAAATGGCTTGCACTTTTTGGTCCTTGCAGGTGATGTTGCCCTCCAAGCTCCTCTCTTCCACAAGGTCCGCTGATGTCAAGGAGCTTAAGACTACCAACTGCCATTTTAATGTCATACTTCAGTTGTGACATGTGTGATAAATGATGTGATCTGTAGTGTCTTAGACTAGAAAGGTAGGGCTTCTAATCTCACTCCAGGCCACTTGGTGTGTGTGTCTACGTGTGTGTGTGTGTGTGTGTGTGTGTGTGTGTGTGTGTGTGTGTGTGTGTGTGTGTGTGTGTGTGTGTGTGTGTGTGTGTGTGTGTGTGTGTGTGTGTGTGTGTGTGTGTGTGTGTGTGTGTGCATGTGTGTGCATCTCTCTATCAAATATATATGATCACCACACTGACTTAGAGAGAGCTAAGGTTTTGCAGTTTTTGGTTGTAGTAGGTGACATGTGTCCCCAAATTCCTGACCACAGCAAGGCCTGCTGATTTCATGTAGCATAACATTACCTAAAGAGATGTTAATAGCAGACTTGAATTGTGACGTGTGCATTAAGTACTGTGATCTGTAGTGTGTCCGATTAGAAAGGTAGGGTTTAATCTAACTGCAAACAACTTGGAGTGTGTATGCTGTGCAGGGTTTTGAAAATATTAATTGGTAGTGGTACTATTGTCACTGTAGCCAGGTTTGTGTGTGTGGATGTTAGAGCATTTTACATCAGCATATGTGATCATGGGATCATTGGACATTAGTAGGATAATGGCTGTTGATCCCTTAAAATCCTAGTCAAGTTCTAACCATTATATACACAATCAGCACATATTTCCCCAGTCCACGAGGGACACAGGCAGAAGCCCTGTGTTGAAATGATGGTCATTCAAGCAATCATACAAATTGCATCTAAAGAGGGCCAATGAGGTGCACTGTTTGCCATTAGGTGGGAGTCTCTTACAAAGGTTTGTTAAAGACTGGTAGACATATCTCCCACTCCAGGACACCAGCATGAATTAGTAATGTCACATACCAGGTTAATGTCCTTAAGCGAGTAATCCATGTACCATTCAACCAACAGATATGCAACATTTCTAATACAGCAGGGTCACACATTGCCCTGTATGCAAGGCAGAAATTATGTCTGAGTAGTCTATATTATACAAGCTACAACAACAGTAATTTCAGATGATCCTCTTAGGACAGGTACTAGGGACTTGAAGTTCCTTTGTGAGGAATCTGTGTGTTGTGTGCAATTGCCACTGGTGCTTGGAAAGGTGCATGACAAAATGGCCATTGCACTCAAATATTGCCAAGCTGAAGGAAGAGTACACAGAGACTATAACTACATTATTATCTGATGACAATGCCCTTAGTAATGACATGAGCATTATATAGTTCCCTTCTTACCACTAGGGAGACATGCTGAAGTATGGTAAAGTAGGTGTAAACCTGTGTGGCCAGATCTATCACCAAACAGTATATACATCAGGAGTTGCTACTGATGTGCTACTTACCAGGAACTTTGGCATTACCAATGGAAATTAAACTACATACACATTTTTATGGGGTTTACAGCCATGAATATCTCAACAAGCATTTGTTCATGATGACCTTCTTGTAGGAGATTGACATGACTGGGGTATTGTATGACCACTCCCAGTTTGCTCTGCCATGAAGAGCGTGTTTACCTTCTGTCAGGTATAGCAGAGTCTATGAGTTGTACAAATGCTTGCAGAAAGCATTGGTGTAGAGCTCGGCATAGTTGCCTGTCCCATCTGAGAGGGAGGTACAGTCAAGCTGTTTGTATCATCCCATAGGAGGTTATAATTTGCTTTGTTGAAGTTTATTACTGTGTTTGCTGCAAGGGGAGGAGGTTCTGGCGTGCAGTTTGTGGTCAGATATCACCCAGGAGGACTTCACAGTGGAGGTGCTACAGTGGTCACCCATACTGGTAAGCTCCTGATGGAGTACATCAGTTCCCCTTGTGGGTATGTCACTCCACTGGCTCAGGACATTTTAGTTAAGGACAAGGACTAACTTTTGAGCAAGTGAGTTTGAGCATGAGTAACCAACACAGTCAGTGGTTAGTGAAAATCACCCCACATGATGGTGCTGTGATGTATCTTGCTAGACACAAGTAGATTCAAATAAGCACAACAGGTGTCTTGATTCATGGAGTTGCTTCTGTATCTGGCAGTGGATTGATTAGGTTCCCTACCAGCAGGGAAAAGCATCTGCAGTGTCTCCAGTGGATCACCATGTTTAACAAATCTGGATGTGTATCTATCTTTAACAATTATGGATACACCACCTGCATTATCTGGCACACTTTCAGTTTGAGGTCTGAATGTGTGGAAGGTCATGTAGTCTGGCATGGCTGTGGTGCTGTCCATGGCCTTAAACCAGGTGTGTGTGTGACTGAGAAAATGTCTGCATCTTCCAAGGTGGGGGCACATTCCAGTGAGTGGTGTGTAGTGTTGGCATTCTTAGCATGTAGCAACATACCTGTGATGTTGTTTGAGATGGCATTTCATCATTATAAAGTTTTCCCTTGAGACACCTCCTATAAGATGAACTATGGGGATGTCAGCAGCCTTGGCCAGTACACAAGCTCCCAAGGGTGACAGATTAACACCATCTGTGGCAAAGCACAGAGGTCTGTTAAGCGAGTCATCCCTGGCTGAAGTGCTTTGGATCCAATTACAATGACACCACATGATAAGCCAATTATTGACTTCAATCATTTTCTGTGTGTATTGAGCCAACATCCTAGGTGATGCTATAAGCATACCCACCAGAGGCATAGAGTCTGTAAGCTCAGTCATGTGTCTGCGTACAGTCCATTGAGGTATGTTTCAAGTTGTACACACCAAGACATATGAAGTCATGATAACATTACCTGATGTTGACAGACCTATGTGTATTTGTGATGTGGCATATCCTGGCACCTCACAGCTAAATGTGACTTTCACATATGTAGCCTGATGAAAGGGACTTCAATGTGTGTCATGATGCAATTACATATGAATAATAGGTTTGAGTTAGTGTTCTTCCTTAGGTGTTTAACCATTGAGACAGTGGCGCTTGCTCAATTATGTGTACTGTGTTCTGCAGATGTATGATTATGTGTAGTGAGTTTGCAATTGTATTTCTGAGGTGTCTGCTGTTTGTGTATGTGCTTGGTAAGGAGCTCCACACATGCAGGAGTTGGTGATGTGGGTGTGGGTAGAGGATGTGGTGAGGTGTGCATGTTGGCAAAATCTTGATTGTCATATGTACTGACTGGTGTGTGAGAAAGCATATAATCAAGGTTTTGTAATATAGTCACATCTCTCACACATTGTCTTTGTGTGGCATAGGAGTATAGGGGTGGGGACACTTTCGACATCTCAACAGTGGTCATTGATAATGCCATTAGCAATAGAGTCTTGCTTATGTTTACGTCACAGCAGGCCATAATTAGGAAGTGGCCTGACAGATGCTGAACTGTAACATGTTACCACCTTTGTGTAGTTCTCTTAAGGTAACACACCACCTGACAGTGTGCCATGACATGGTTGAATGAGTACAATGCTTTGCCAGGCATGTGGCCCTTGGATTAAACATAATCCTTTTATTAGGCATGGTCACAATAGCATACCTACAAATGTGACATTTCACAACTCCAGCTAAGTTAGGGTCATGCTGCTACACCCTTGAGGTTGACAACCTCAAACACACTATCTGTAGGCACTCCTTGCAGTGTAGATGTAATATCTGTGCATCCACAGTGACCTTGATCAACTTTGCAGTCATTAATTTGGCCTTGCTAGTCTACAGTAACTCTCAAGCAACCAGAGAGCAAACTGGATGTTGTGTGATATGATGTGGGAAGACAGACATGTTCTGGTTACATAAATGTACAGTATGACATGCCTAGGGCATGAGCGAGATACACACACTTTGGCCAAAGGTGGCCACTCCTCTGCATTAGGCAACAGATTCATATCATGCAGATGTGCACCGTGAAGCTGTTGAAGCTCAGGCTGCATGAAATGCTGTGAAATTGCCACCAACAGGGATCACTGCTGCTGTGGTACTTGTTTGTGGAACCTTGGACATTTATGTCACTCATATGAGTGCTCTGGTTACTAATTAAGGCATCTACTATGTGATGCCTATAGAGCCTTGCATGACATGGGACAACTATGTGAATGAACAATCAGACTGTGGCGTGCTCCTTATGCTGAGCTTGGTACTAATGTTTTGCTTCTGGTGAGAGGCATTGCTTCTGGTGAGAGACAAAGTATAGGAGCATGGTATCCTAGGAGTGAATGGTTGTGTGGAGACTAGCAGTAGTAATAGCCAGGCACCAACACTGCACGTGGCTCCCCTTTTGTCAGCATTTCTCACAAGGTAATTATGTCATTTCAGTACATACTGCTTGAGTCATGTACAACTCCAGAATAACTGTGTAAACACACCCTTCTTACCTTCACAACCTTCACAGGGTGTACATATGACTTTCCCCTCCATTGTTTTCCTATGCTTTGTACAGACACAGACATCCTGGATGACTTTCTTCTTGGAAACCATGATGGAATTAACTACAATACTTAGTTGCACACAGGAAAACTAGCATCCAGTGACAAGCACTGTCCCGGATGTCTTAGTACTCTTATATTTAAAGACATGAAAACACTTATTATGGAAATAATCAGTAACAATGTAGGATGTCTGCAGAAATTGCACAAACCCAGTTTATTTTGTTCAATGCCAGATCATTCCTACTCTAACCAGTGGGCCTCATTCAGTGTTAAACTATGCAATGGATGAGGGGAAAATGACTCACTCCACCTACCATGGCCTGAGAAGGAATCTGACATGATTAGGCCATCAGGCATTGGTGAAACACTGTACAGAGTATTTACAAACTAGTATTTCAGCCGTTGGATAGACAAATGTCTGACAGTCATTATTTGAGAAGATAGCATTGGGTAGTGCACTGCTACAGTGAGGCCAGTCTCCAGTGGACTTCCCTCACACATCATTCCTGGGAACACCCCTCCTAGCCATACCCTTGTCTGCAGTCACAGCCATTGTCAATGACCTCAGAATGAGTACATTTGCAAATGACTGCAAACTAGGAGCTGTCACTGAATTCCACACAGAACCAACAGTTATCTAGGATGGGCTGACACACACATTCAGTTGTTGTCAGAGCCATTGACAAATACTAAATGCCAAGGAATGCACACTACTATACATTTAGAAGTCATCCACCTGTGGAAATTATTGTATTGTCTGCATACCTCCAACAGCTGACACATTAGACAGGACCCCATGGACACAGAGACTGATGCACCCTTTGGCTTTCACTGGTCAGTAAGATGTGGGGATTCATTCAATACTGCACAACCTATACATAAAGGTATGGCATGTAAATCCCAGAATGTCATTGTTACACTATAGTTGGCACTCATCACACCTATCATGGAGTGCAATGCCACCTTTGCTATGTAGGTACACAGGCATATCCGACAACTGTAACAGGCACAGATGTCCCATAGTAAACCAATACACAGTGCACATTACATGCCTATGCTGACCGTGTCAAGGCTGTAACTGTGTATTCTGTCTCCTACATGCTTTGGAGTAGAGGTGTATGGCTGCCATAGAGGGAGGTGTCAGATCCCACTGTGTACCTCCTGCATATCCAAGAAAGGACTAGCATGAGAATTACCTGTTCCACACAGCTACACCCTGACTTTGGCAAAAGTAGGACATGACAGAGACAGGTATGTAACCCACACAATACACCCTATATGTAACAGGCTCCCCATCCATGTGAGGCACATTTCTGCTGTAATGCACATCATGTGCAAGTTGCACAATGGGATGCAGAACAAGACAATCATAACTGGTTTAGGACAAATGTCTGTAATGGATACACGGAAATTGTAGACATGTACCACAGCTTGTAGATGTGCCAGCTCCCAAAACCCTGCTTACACTCATCAAGGGTACCAGAACTTGTCAGAGATTAGAGATGCATGACTTAGCTGAAAGAAGCCATTGTTCTTGTTAGCCTGTTATACACATATGACCCTATGGAGCCATGCACCTATACTGCTTCATCTTTCTAAAGACATTATTCTTCTGTGTTGCCATACAATCCTGTGTTCTGATGTTTATGGGTTTATTATAACAGTGTACCCATAGGTATGTCCTACACAATCCTGAAACTAAAACATAAACAGTTCCATGACACATATTTCATTGTGTAGCTATACAGCCATTACAACATCATCCAACATAATGTACACAAAATAATGTGGTTTTCTTATTACAAATGGCAGCAAACAATATCTGTCAGTGACCAGTACAAGTGGCATGTCAAAGGCAACAATGGATGAAACAAATACATAGTAGTTTAGATAGTCGCCTATGCATCAGACACATATCTTCATTTCCCTGCATCGAAGACAAGGATGACAAGGATGTGGCACGGGTATCATCACTTGCACAGGGTGTTGTGGAGGGTGCAGAAGGCCTAGGTTGAACCAATAGGTTGGCAAGCATGTGTGTGAGTCAGGAAGGGAAGCAGGCAAGATGGACCATGGAAATGTGCCATGCGTGTCTGTAGGTGACCTGATTGAGACAGAGGTGTGTGAGTGCCTGTATGAACACAGTCAAGCTCAGTGCTAGCCCTATATTTCAGTATGTTGGACAGCTTTGAACTTTGCATGATAGAGCTGACAGTTTATCATTTCTACTCCTGAACACGGGAACTGGTTCCTTGAGAATTTGCACTGACACCTCTATACCCAAGTCAGATGCTGGGCTACTACCTGAGGGTGACTGCTGTTTTCTGGGACAAGCCCATGGCCTGCTACATCTTGGTGTGGACAGCACACTCCCCCTATGTAGCTCTAGATGTACCACCACTAAGGGAGGGTGACTGTGCACAGCCACATGGACTCTCAGCAGATGTATTTGCTGACCTACGTCCACAAGGCCAAAACTCAACTCCAACCAGATGTTCCATCACAGTCAATATGCATTTCAATACAGATATTCTGTGATTTGTCTCAGATCAACATCTTTCTACTGCATCTGTCAAGTGATCCAGGGTATCAGCAATGGTGTGGAGGCTGTCACGGATGCCAGACTGTACTGCATCTGTAATGCTGAGCATTTGTCTGGAGTTCCTTTTGGAATGTGCCTGTGCCTCCATGATAGCCCTAAACATACGCTGAGTGACACATGATATACCTGCAACAGGTGGTAGTAGGACAGTAGGCCACTTAAGAGCACCCCAATCAATCTCCCTGTGTGGAATCTTGACATCTCTTTGCCTATGGCCAGTATCAACACTCACTGCAGCCATAGTAGCCACACTTTCCTGTTCAATGTCCCCACCCTCTGACTGTCCAATATCTGTGGCCTAAGGGGACTGGGTATGCTTAGGCAAACTGACTGTGTATGGTGATAATGTGAGCAGAAGAGAGGTGTCAGCCTCTGTGACAGAATCATCCCTTCAACACCCACCTGTGCCTCACTTTGGCCACCATCGTCATCAGCATCCAAAGAGACACTGACATCAGGGTGTGAAGGGAGCAGAGACCAACCCCTTGGTTACCCGGGATAAAAAGGAAAAAGCAGTACATTAATACCTGCACTACTATGCTCTGCAGTAATATCTTGCAATATATGTTAAGCTGTATACAATGCTGTCAGTGTTAGACTTGTTTAACCCCCAACCTCATATACTAGGAAATAAGGACATCATTTTCTAACAAACATTTGTAGTTAATTACAAATAAAAAGCTCTTTAATCAAGAATCTCATGAGCATCAATGATTTACACTGCTGACATTTGGCAAACCTCTGCACAGTTGACACATGCGGCAATCTGTAATATACTGAACATACTGTCAAATCTATCAGTGTGATACAAGGCATAGGTATGATTCTAAACTGTGTTCAATTGGAAAATATCTGTGTAGTTGGCAATCATGCAGACAGTACATCAATCCAGCCAGCATGCCTGGGATGATACTTTAGCAAACACATTGCACTACATCTACATCTCTAACAAAACAGTATTGTGCTTACTAGGAGTAGGTGCATGGCCACATCTGATTCCTGACAGTCCTCTGGAAATTTGAGGAAGAGATGATGTAGACAGCAGGGCGGCCATGGTGGTACAGCGGTTAGCATTGCTGCCTCACAGCAAATGGTTCTCTGGTTTGATCCTCAGCTGGGGTGCCTTCTGTGCGGAGTCTGCATGTCCTCCCTGTGGTTGTTGTGTGGGTTTCCTCCAGGTGCTCCAGTTTCCTCCCACATCCCAAAGACATGCTGTAGGTAGATTGGATACTCTAAATTGGCCCTAGGCGTGAGTGTGTGCGTGTGTGTGCCTTCCGTGGAAGGTTGGGCGCTGGGCTGGCAACTCAACACTGTAAAAACTTCACTGCCAATCATGAGCAGACAGGTGATCCGCTGTGGCAACCTCTAACCGGGAAAAGCCGAAAGAAGAAGAAAATAATGTAGGCAGCAACACATGTTGCACTACAACAGGCTAATAATTCCAAATATCTCGCATTTACAGTAGCTACTATGTTAATTGGTTTGTTGGTCACCATCTGAGCATGAGATTAAACTGTAACTAACCCCCCCACAAAAAAAAAAACCTGACACCCACATAAAACTATGTACACCCTGACACACTGACTGCTACAGTATTCCACTGCTGATCCAACTAACCATACCTCTTGCGTGGAAATGGTGGCACCCACATCCATGACATATTATGTGATGGATGCCTGGTAGCTGTCCTGTGTTCTTAGGTTTGTCAGGAATTCCTCAGTGGCTGACAGTGGTTGCTCCTCTGCAGGCCCTCCACTGGTGACATCATGATCCTTGGCCATGTCTGCTACTCTTCTGTATGCAGCATTGATCATATCGGTGGCACAGTGTCGCACCTGCTGATATTTCCTGCTCTGGTGACCGATAACATTCACATCGTGAACCAGGTCAGTCCACAATGCTGCCTGCTCTTCCCTGTTTGGCCTCCCCCTAGACAGCAAGGCTTGATGGTGTTGATGCAAGGCCTCAAGGATGATGTAATTTTCAGCATCTATAAAAGGGATCTGGCGTCAGGGATACAAATTCCCTGAAAGACAAGAGAATGGGAACACATGTCAGGATCACTTACGTGGGAGTACAGTATGTAGAGATACAGCAATAACAGATGACTACCAGAATTCATTGATTGATTACACATCTCATATTCAATACTATGCAAACAAAGTAAGGGTGTGGATGCAACTAGGATAGTACCAATAGGCAGCTATTCCTGTTTGTGCTATGACAGACACTGATATATAATCACACATCCAACAAAGGAGTCCATTAAAGTGTGGCCCCAAGGTGTAAACCCTCCTTATAATATATAAAAACAACAATGCCAAACAAATAGCAGTGTAGTATTACAACTGCTATCAAGGGAAAATTCCAGCAGACTGGTGTACCTAATTAACAAAAAAGCATTCTACCCTTACTGTTCTCTAGTTCCTCTGTAGGTGTAACACATTTGAAGATCAATGACATGTCATCATCACAGTTCTAAGAAAGTCTTTATGATCTAATCCCCATTCCCCCTAAGTGTATTGAAACATATGCATCATGTTGTAACCAAAATGGTTGCATAACTGATGGAGTACAATACATCTCTGTTAAAAGGTACAGATATATAAATGTTGTGCTGATGAGCTCATCCTGCAAAGTAACTGTCATACACAATGGTTTTCTTACCTAGCTGTTTGCCTTTTTAACATGGTTCTCATTAGCAGGTGTTTGCCTCTGAACAGATATGTCCTTCTGAAATGATAATTGCAGCCAACACAGCTGATTTGCAGTATAATCAACCAACTCATGCAACCACTGAGCAGGATATAAGGCCTCTATGTAGATCACAACCCCCTTCTTATATGTTGGTTGGAAACTACTGGAGCACAGATACTACATTATGGCAGAGAGAATGTACAAGCTACTTTTTACATACAAATATGTGTGCTACAGGCTGAAGCTGAAGGTAAGGCTGCAGGCAATAGGCATAGGCAGAGAGGGTGAACACTTTGCCGGATAACAAGCTTTAAGAGTATGTGTGGGACTTGTGGCAGCCTTGTTGTATAAGCAGAGCCTAATTTGGGTACACATCACACTGGGAATTAAGATATATGTTTCAGGTAAGTAAGTCAGCCAATGGTATCAGTAACAAAATAGAAGGCAATATGCTTAGTGTTTCATAGAAAAAGGTAGGGGGTATATTAACCATGATGTTACACAGTTGGACAACTGCCAAGTCATATGCTATGTCATTTTAGTCCCTGTTCAGTGTATATTGGCAACCCTTACATCTAGCTCAACCTCAATATATGTATGTTACTTGTGCAGCTGTGGTTGTGTGTGATATAAACAGCAAATAACTGTGGGCTGCAGTCTGATATTACTGGGCCATAATTTCAGTACACACTTCTACATCCTCTGGGAATTCAGGCTAATGCATATCCTGACATTCTTTGCACTTTCCAGTGTTGTACTAGGACTACTAAGAGTGGTCCTATATGTAGGCCTATGACCTCTATTATTTAGAAGCAGACATTCCAACTGTACTGCTTTGGGTGGATAAATAGGTGATGAGACAGACATACATACCACAATTTATAACACTGATGTCCACATACATGTATTTCCATTGCTAGACACAGCTGTAATTGAACCCTGAACCATGCGTGCAAAAAAATATGTTATCAATGCATTTTACAGACTGCACTACAGAGTCACTGTTATTGCAGGTATATTTCTACGTGTTGTAGTTACCAGTACACAGTTAACTGTTGTGAAATACTGCACTTAAATCTATTATTATGTATATGGCTTTGCAGTACTGTATTTGTATACCAGAGTACCAGTTAAAAACCTATTTTCCATTAATGTTTTAGCAAGTGTGTTCTTACATGTTATACATATAATTGCAGATGTACCTGCTATTTGATACCTCACTTACAACTAAGCTTATGTGTGAGGATTTATAGTGATGTATTTATATAGTAGGGTGCCAGTTACAGTACTAGTTTTTGATTAATCTCTTATCTGATTTGTGTGGTGCAACACAATGCACAGCATCGCTTCAACACATTTAAAGATGGGAACTTGAGCATTACCCTGTTTTGTTTAAAATACCCATGTTAATTAGCAGCTGTGTGGCTTGGCAAGTTGATCCACTGTTTTGCAGGTGCAATGGTCTTGGGTCCAAAATAGGGTGCAGATGTACTTTTTGAACGTGATTACCATTTTTTCTTAAAACATATATCAGTGTAGCAATATTTAGCATAGCTAAGCAACATGGCGTGCCCAGCATTGACTTGCAAAAAATCTTTAAAGAAAAGAAAAATTAAGATAGAGGACAGTGGTGAAATGAGGGGCAAGCAAGAGAGAAAACATAATGAAAGGCAGGTAGGGATGTGCAGGACTAGTGTAGGACAGAACCCTAGCTATCCATTTCTTTGTCAGCAACAGCTGTGTGCTTTCACAGAATTTTAGCTGAATTTTGAGCATCATCCCCCAGAGAGGGGTGATGACAACATAAGTGCACTGTCAAGCCACTTAGGCCAAATTATGAGTGTCCAGTGGACACATGTGCAAAATGGAGAGCTATGTATGGGACAACATTTTTTTTTTGGAACAGGTGCCCATTTTTTTTTTTTTTTAAGGGGAGAGTGGAATGTTTTGGAAGGAACATAGGTACATATGGGGGAGGTAAGTTGGGTAGGTGAGGAAGCTTTTTCAAACAGACAAGATAGACAAGACAACAGATGGGGTTGGTGTGTGACACAAGGGTGGGTGAACACTTTGCATCGGGAGGGTGCTGTGGAATCCCAGTCCCATGAGCGTCACACATGGCAGCAGTGCAACTTGAGTCTTCACCCATGGGACTGTCAGCACTGCTCCTTCACTGCTTCTGTGATGGTAGTGGTGGATGCTGGCATCCAGGGCAAGGCTGCCCCTCCAGGATGGCCAGCATGTTTTGCATCTGGCATAGGTGTGCACCAGCAGTTCAGCACAGCAACCCATGCACCATTCCTGGCACTGCCTCATGGGTGACAAAATCACCCCTCCACCTCTGCTCCCAGAGGGGGGCCCAGCCCTAGCATGTGGGGTAGAACTACCCAATGCTGCAGGTAGTGCAGGGGCAGCAAAGGGGGCATCACTAGGATGTGGCCCCAACTTCTGGACCAGGTGGCACAGCTGGAGCATCAAAGGTAGGTGGATTGCCAGATCTGGCCTACCTTGTTGCTCTGTAGTAAATTAATTATAAACATAAGTTAGCAGAAGAAATAAAGAAACTAATGTTAGTATTAACGTAATTGAAGATAATACTGATTAATCAATTGACATATAAAGAATTAATATGAGGAACATAACAATAAATAAAAATAAGGTAAGTATGTTAACAGCAAACCAGTATGAAATAATACATAAGGCCAATATAACAGTTAGTTACAAATAATATATCAATATGATATCATAATAATAAATAATATTAATAAATTAAAGAATATAAGGGGGGGGGACATGCCATTAGAAACGTTGCAAGTAATATTACTACACAGGCTACTTATACATACTTCTACAGATGTGCAAGTTCAGTTGTGAGTACAGTGACTGCAATTCTTGTATAGATGCTGTTGCAGATACATACCTCTCAACTGGTTAGCATAGGACAGTGTGGGCCAAGCACCAACAAATGCTGGTACACAGGCACAACTACAGGGAATTGTTTTACATAATGTGCTCATACATTACTACCAAGGTGTTCTGTAAAAGGATTCACCAATAAATTGCATTCCAAATAATGTCATGTATGGTGGTGCAGCGGTAGCGTTGTTGCCTCACAGCAAGAGGTACTCTCGTTCGATTCTCGGCTGGAGTGCGGGGAGAGCTTTCTATGCGGAGTCTGCATGTCCTCCCCGCAGTTGTGTGGGCGTTTGAAAGACATGCATAAATGGACATGCCTTCGTTGAAGGTTGAACATCAAGCTGGCACCTCGGCGTTCGTGAAAATCTACTGCCAATCATTAGCAGACCGGAGTTCCACTGTGGTGACCCCTAACCGGGAAAAAACAACAACATCTGATAATCAATGGCCAGTTATATGGAGCATGAGTCATTACATTCTTCAAAAGCATGACAGTTGAGAGGTATGTCCGTGTACGCTCAGTACACTACACAGTAGGTTATTTGTCAGCTGGCTGCCATGAGATTAGAACTCACAAACAGTGACTGCAGGAACTATGTGCACTTTCTTTCAGTATCATGAATTCTCAAAAACACGTTCTCCTTTATGACTTTTATTGCAGCATTTTGTGTGAAACCCTACATTTAAACATGCATGACAGTGTGTGGTATCACACTGGAAACCAAATGCAGTGAAAACATGAATAATGAGCATTTTAAATGAATACAGTAGTTATCAATGCACAGTCCTTTTAAAATTTATTGATAATGCTCCTTTAAATCTGGCATTTAGACACATAGATAGCAGTCCAGAACTTCATTTATCTTACCCATATACTGTGTTCTTTGCCTGGGTGGAATATACTACCTTATTTCGGTCAGAATGAGCAGAACACAGGCTTACACTTTTCTCTGGTTATTGCATTACATACATTTCAGACATTTGTGGGTACATTCTTTACTCATTAACATTTAACAGTTGACTGGTGTCAGATTAGAACATGCATGCAG
The DNA here is from genome assembly GCF_019279795.1 of Protopterus annectens. NCBI lineage: Eukaryota > Metazoa > Chordata > Ceratodontiformes > Protopteridae > Protopterus > Protopterus annectens. The sequence continues at coordinate 130,755,662 of NC_056736.1, forward strand.
TGATTTCAGGAATAATGAACAGTAATTTGAAAAGATTAATGTTCCTTAATATTTGCCATTTAGACACATGGACAGCAGTCTGAGACTTCAGTAACCATAGCCATATACCATGTCCATTGCCTGGGTGGAAAATACAGCACTATGTCAGACAAAAATGAGCAGAACACAGGTTTGAACCTTACTCTGGGTAATGCACTGCATTTATTTCAGACAGTTTTTCATGCACTCTTTATTCATTTACATTTCACAGTTGACTGGTGTCAGATTAGAACACACATGCAGTAAATACAGGAATAGTAAACACTTTTTATTTGAAAACATTACATATCAAGGCACCATCGCCCTTTAGATTTGGAAGACATCTAATAGATAAATCATATACCCTGGCCATTAATTGAGTGCAACATACAGCATATTTCAGACAGTGGGCAGAGCAGAATAGTGATTCTTAATATTGCTAGACCACAACATCAACTGATGTTTGGAAGCTATACTACACAGTACTGCATGCTTACCTGATTTAACTTGCTCTATGATCTCAGGTAGGCAGTGAAACATTACTAAACATGTTACATGTCCCAGGTATGTCATACATGACTGTTAACATTGCAAACTCTGTAACTAATTTATTATAAGATTATATTATGCATTGCATTATTACTTTGATGTTTTTCTTCTTACCACACTCTCACCTCATCCTGGCCAGAGGTCCTATGTGGGACTGGACATTGTGAGTCCTCTTTACTGCAGCTGTTGAAAGAGAAGCAAACCATTATGCATACCAGCTTTTCACAGATTCAGCTTGTATATTTCTAAAGTACTGGCAAACATACTTACATATCTCTGGGGTCTTCCCAGCCCGAGCTTCTTGGACCCAGGTGTCCAACTTTCCTTTTTTCTTGGCTTCAGGTCATTATAGTGATGACGACAATGATCACCAGTGCAGGGGATACCAGTAGCACTGGTAAGTTCCCTAGCCAGCCAATCCCAGGCCTCAGACTTACATTCAGCTGCAGCAGCTGGGATTCATAGTTTTTCACCCAGAGTCCAACAAACACTCTGGACTCCTGCACACCTCACATCTGCACCCAAAAGCATGTTCCCTCTCCAACACCATCAGACATATTGACTTCCAGGTGAAGATTTCAATGAATGGTGTGAAATTCCCACCTACTGGACTTTATATAGGCTGCATTCCTCCCCTTACATGTCATAGTGTAACTTTCAAAAAAGCTGTGCATTGCTTAGCTGCACACAAACTTGCACAAACTATTTCAGCAAAGCTGAGCATTGTGCAAACTTGCACAAGCCATGTTTAAGCATAGCTTAGCAATGTGGAAACATTGTAGACCATTGACCATGTTTAAGCAGTGCTTAGCATCACACGGCTTTTCTAAATGTAAATATATTTTTTTAATTTTAAATTAAATTGATGTTTCAGTCACCTGACACATTTTCATAGCAATAAATGGAAAACATGTAACTGGTCAGGACTTGAACCCGGGACCTACTACACTGTATATATATATATATATATATATATATATATATATATATATATATATATATATAAACAAAAAATACAAGCAGAGTCCAAAGGACAACAACACAGCTGAACTTAATATTCAAACCAAATTTAATACGATTTAATACTGTCTTCAGACAGTTTTTAAAGTTTAAAAATGAAAGCACTAACATTGTATTAAATGTGGTTTGAATATTAAGTTCAGTTGTGTTGTTGTCATTTGGACTCGGTTTTTACCTACTACACTGTAGATCATGACTCAGTCTAGCTACTTGGATAGTGCAGGGAAACAGTATATCTTTGGATACACTATTAAGATGCCTCTTAGCATTGCACAGTGAAGCTGTGTGGGTTTGACACGTTGCTAAGCACAATGCAACTACAGTAATCAAATACATCTGGTTTCTATTTTTAGATGTCTGCTGGCATTGCTAAGCACCACACCACTCTGGCAAACAGGAACAGACCAAAAAAAAAAAAAAACATTATAATTGATTATATCCAGTTTCTATTTTTAGATATATAGCAGATGTCAGGTGTATATGTATAAGCGCAGCTTCGGCATTGCTAAGCACCGTGCCACACTGTGCAAATAGGGGAAGACCAATTAAAAAAAAAAAAAGGAAAATTATAATTGATTGCATCCGGTTTCTATTTTTAGATACATATCAGATGTCAAGTGTATATGTATAAGCTCAGCTCGGCATCGCTAAGCATTGCGCTGCACCATGCAATCAATGCATAAAAATAAAAAAAAAATACTGTCCTGTGTTTACCACCAGTCCAGACATTTTCTGGTCAGTCCACAAGTATGGGACATCCTCTACACTGCTGCATGCATGGATTTAGTATCTGTGTTACTGTCATCTCCGTCGGCAGTGCGCCATAATTAATATGTATGGCACACTGCTGGTGAAGGAACCATGGCCATGTACATGGATACATTCCGTGTAGGCTCTACACAGACCCTACATGCATTTTATTAAACCCTGGGGATGGATTTTGCATCCATTGTTTTGTGAAATGAGATAGTGGCTAACAAGATAGCATATTTGAGTGGTATGCTACAATCTTCTTAATTACTGCCACTATGGTTTGTTTAGGATGGTGAAACCAAAGAATCCAATCTTGAAATCAGGTGTTGATAAATTGAACTATTAGCTGTAATCACTTACATTGTACTGCTATGAAACCACAGTCTATACTTATTTTGTGAGTTACTCTTTTTAATATTATACTTGTTTGCTTTTTGTGACTTTATTTTATTCTGGTATTCTACAACAAATGTGATAGTCCTATAAATAGTTAGACATTGTTGCTATATAAGTTTGGTATTCTTATTAATTTCAAGGCAATAATTATTTTTTATAGGTGGGAATCTTTCAGCCATGGGAAGACTAAATGTTATCAGCAAAATTACTTTCTATGTGGCAGCTATAAATCATGTAAGGTCATAAATACTTCTGTGGTAAGTTAAACTTTAAGTATGGTACATGTTACCTTGCTGGTAATACTAATGCACTAATGTTAGCAACCTGAGTCCAAATTAAATTCCTTCTATGATAAATGGCGAACAGAAGGTGGTTGGAATTGTATGACATAGTTCTCCCTCTCCCTTTTTTTATTTCTTTGTGATTGTGAAAATGGATATTGTATTGGTATATGTGGAGCAAAATTAGGTTTGAATGATGTTTTTTCTTTTTTGTTTTGGCTTTGACATGCACATTTCAGTACCAAGGACATTGGGAAGCATACACACTGTATGCACTTCAGTATGGTAGATGTAAGGGAGTTGGGTAGCTGCAGACTGGTAATAATAGGGCATTAAGACCCTGGAAGCAAGCTTCTGATCTAAAAATTAAAATAAATACAAAAGTAGTATATGAAAATACCTTGATTGAGACTGCAGAGTAATTTGCAGTCATTAAGTGTTAAATGTTAGTCATTGTTTAACAACTGGTCAGTTGTAGAGTGATAATTGATCAGTTAGCACAGTTCATAAGATAAGTGAAAGCCACAAAAAATGAAACTGACTTCTTGGTTCTCTGATGCAGCTCTCCCTTATCTTTTGCCGGTTCTGTTTCTTTTATTGGCTGAAGAGTGCCAGGGATGACTTCAGCAGCAGGGGAAGTCTGTGGGTCTCAGTGCAACCCAGAACAACATGTTCCTCACATCTTAGTAGTAAATGCCAACTGGAGAGAGGTGCTCCTATATCTGGCACCAAGTCCTGTCTTCATCCAAAACAGGCAACCTCTTCTAAACTTGATCAGTCTCAGATATTTGAAGTTCTTGCCCTTGCTGTCTCCTGATTTGTAACTGCATCAGTTCCTATGTTAAGATGTTACTGTGTAATATGTGTGAAATGTGAAACATGGCAAAAACTTTTTGGCTGCTGTGCTCCTCTGGCTTCAGCGTCGGAACACTTTAGCCCCTGCTCTCCCCTATTTGGATACACCTGTGTGGACTTCCAGACCTACATCTCAAGCCTTCCCAGCTTATTCAGTCCGCCAAGCAACTCAACAAACTGTGCTGCTCTCTCCCCCTATTTGGACTAGAAACAAGCCTCCCCTTGAAGAAACCAAGGAACTTTAGCCCCTGCTCTCCCCTATTTGGATACACCTGTGTGGACTTCCAGACCTACATCTCAAGCCTTCCCAGCTTATTCAGTCCGCCAAGCAACTCAACAAACTGTGCTGCTCTCTCCCCTATTTGGACTAGAAACAAGCCTCCTTGAAGAAACCAAGGAACTTTAGCCCCTGCTCTCCCTATTTGGATACACCTGTGTGGACTTCCAGACCTACATCTCAAGCCTTCCCAGCTTATTCAGTCCGCCAAGCAACTCAACAAACTGTGCTGCTCTCTCCCCCTATTTGGACTAGAAACAAGCCTCCCCTTGAAGAAACCAAGGAACTTTAGCCCCTGCTCTCCCCTATTTGGATACACCTGTGTGGACTTCCAGACCTACATCTCAAGCCTTCCCAGCTTATTCAGTCCGCCAAGCAACTCAACAAACTGTGCTGCTCTCTCCCCCTATTTGGACTAGAAACAAGCCTCCCCTTGAAGAAACCAAGGAACTTTAGCCCCTGCTCTCGCCTATTTGGATACACCTGTGTGGACTTCCAGACCTACATCTCAAGCCTTCCCAGCTTATTCAGTCCGCCAAGCAACTCAACAAACTGTGCTGCTCTCTCCCCCTATTTGGACTAGAAACAAGCCTCCCCTTGAAGAAACCAAGGAAGTATGTGCACCATCTGCTAAACCTACTGTTCTGTAGTTATTTTAGCCCCACTAGGTGTTCTGAACGCTTCCCTGCCAAGAAGCCAGCAGTCAGCCCTTCCTCTTCTTTTTTGTACAACCACCCTTCCTCTTCTACTAGCTCCACTTACCTACACTATCCTCATCCTCCTCCACTCAGTTATTCTACCCCTTCAACAGCCTCTGTGGACCTTAGTTGCATCCCAGCACCTGGCCACTAGATGGCGTCCTCTCCCTATTAATCTAATTACTGCCTTATACTCTATTCCTTCTTTATCTTCTTCCCCTTTAATCTGTAAAGCCCTATTTCTTACTTTACTCTCTTAATCCACTATAGTCCTCTCTTTCATACTACATCACTGTCCCCTGTACTTACCTGTTGCTTTCCCTACTCCAACGATAGATTCTTGATCTTCCCTTGCCTTCCTGGACCTCTGCTGTCCTACTCTCCTACCTTGCTGCATTGCTCTTCTCTCTCTCTCCCACTACACCCCTTATCTGTCTGCTTCGCTGATCTTCCACATTCCTACCTTGCTGCATTGCTCCTCTCTCTCTCTCCCACTACACCCCTTATCTGTCTGCTTCGCTGATCTTCCACATTCCTACATCTTGCTCTGCTCTTTACTCACTAAATTACTCTACCCTATAATCAGAGACCCCCATACCCTCCTCTACCTAACTTCACTTCATAGCTTCTTTTCTTCTCTATACTTCTGTCTCTCCCCCACTCACTTACTTCCAGCTTGCCCACCCCCTTCATACATCGCAGAATCTCATCTCTTCTCGTCCCTACCTATTAACCTGTTATCTTAGCCCCTCCCCTCTCTTCCCACAACACCCTCCCAGAGGTTTCTTATACTTCCCAAATCCTCTGGCGCCATCTTTTAAAACTTTTTGGCTGCTGTGCTCCTCTGGCTTCAGCGTCGGAACAGTAAGTAGAGCTTCAGTGTAATTATCTGCTGTTTTTATTTAATATTTGGCGCGCTCTCCAGGGCACGCTCAATTGTATGCAGCCCAGTACGGGATTTTAGTGGTAACATCTTAGCTTTGTTTGTCCCTGTATATGCTAAGTGACCACGCTCTATCGTTCCTGGGGGACAGTCTAATGTTATGAGCAGGTTTCAGACTGGTCGCTTGCTTTGTTGAATCGCAAGGCTTTTCCACGTATTTGTATTTTGCATTGTTTATGATTTACTGCATACCATATGAAGTCCTTTGCATTTGTTTACACGTGGGACCATTTGATATAAGACTATTCATTCTATATTTTTTCCTGTTGAGAATGCTTTAATACTTGTATGAACCACTCGATGCCCTTCTTTTTGCTTAAATTGACTAAGTGAGTCTTTGAAATACCTGTGCATTACAGGCACGTCCCTGTTAAGCATATGGGCTGCCTTGGGAAATGTTTGTAGAATTCTAATACTGGGCTATTTTACTGTCTGGACATAATCTGTTTAAGATATACTTCACATTACAGGCGCTTGCTAGTCCTACGGCATGAACTAGAAATGATTGTAAGGCATCAACATTGTGAAGCTATCTTGTTTCTCATTGTTTTAAAAACAATTAGATAAGCGAAAAGCCCTAGAATAGTACATCCGAGGAGTGTGTTTCACTATACTGAAAACTAACTACCTAGTAACCGTCTTACAGTAGGGGATATCAAATTGTCTTTCTACAAATGTATTTTACACTGCGTGCTTCAAGATATTTTATGTTGTTCTAGCAGATAACTAGCTGACAACACGCATAGAGGGTTACCTACATTACTGTGACAACGCTCTGAAGTGTACTAGCTACCTTACTGTACAAACACTGACTATACTCATGCTTTTACCTGTATGTACTGGCCGCACATCTCTGAACAAAAGCACATAAACGCTTAGCTGTGGCTAATTGCTGTCTTTCTCATTCAAGGTAATACTACATAGCCTACATAGCAGGACATATTTATCTACATAGCAGGCTATATCTATTTATTTATCTACATAGCCTATATAGCAGGACTTATTTATCTTAGTTTAAGCAATTTATTTTACCATACCAATATATTGTAGATATACACTCAATTTCAGGTTTACTCCTTTTTGTATAAAAGCTATTTGGATAACTGTGTAACCTCTGTACATTGTAATTGCTTTTTTTTAGCAGATACTGACCTCTTGCTTAATTCTCAAACTCTGCACTCTTTTGTTGATCTCTGCATCACCGGAACCATATAACAGCTATTAATTTTTGTGTCTCCATATTACTAAACCTCCATTTCTCTCCTGTCTGCAGCTTTAGCCCCTGCTCTCCCCTATTTGGATACACCTGTGTGGACTTCCAGACCTACATCTCAAGCCTTCCCAGCTTATTCAGTACGCCAAGCAACTCAACAAACTGTGCTGCTCTCTCCCCCTATTTGGACTAGAAACAAGCCTCCCCTTGAAGAAACCAAGGAAGTATGTGCACCATCTGCTAAACCTACTGTTCTGTAGTTATTTTAGCCCCACTAGGTGTTCTGAACGCTTCCCTGCCAAGAAGCCAGCAGTCAGCCCTTCCTCTTCTTTTTTGTACAACCACCCTTCCTCTTCTACTAGCTCCACTTACCTACACTATCCTCATCCTCCTCCACTCAGTTATTCTACCCTTCAACAGCCTCTGTGGACCTTAGTTGCATCCCAGCACCTGGCCACTAGATCTCCCTATTAATCTAATTACTGCCTTATACTCTATTCCTTCTTTATCTTCTTCCCCTTTAATCTGTAAAGCCCTATTTCTTACTTTACTCTCTTAATCCACTATAGTCCTCTCTTTCATACTACATCACTGTCCCCTGTACTTACCTGTTGCTTTCCCTACTCCAACGATAGATTCTTGATCTTCCCTTGCCTTCCTGGACCTCTGCTGTCCTACTCTCCTACCTTGCTGCATTGCCAGCCCCAGAAGATAAGGTTATCCTACACTTCTCTGTCTACTATCACTACTGGTAAGGCCCTTTCCTTTCCTCCTATATCCAAGCTCTCCACTGATAGTTTTTTTTTTTTCCTGGCCTCTCTCCTTCTGTGGCTCTTCTCATGTTAAGCTCCCTCTTCCCGGGCCCTACCCTACCCCCAAATCCCACCCCCAGTGCATCTACATTTATAGTCCTCTCCTAGCCCCTCCCCTATACCACTCTGCCTATCCCATCACTCTGCTCCTCCCCCTCCTACAGATTTCTCTCTTATCCGCCTCCCCTCTCACTCCCTTTCCCAACTGCTCTTCTCATATATCCCTCCTTATATCTCTATACTCCATAGCCTACCACTACCCTATCTTCCAATATCTATCCTACACTACTCCTCCATGACTCTTTCACACTATCTCACCCCATTTACATGTCTTTTCATTCTTACCATTCTGTATAATGCATCTTCTTATTCCAATACCACACTACCACCTCTTTTCACCCCACTCATCATCCACTATCTCCTTCCACATCCTTCATCCCTACATTTTTTTTTATATCCCCCTCCCGCCTACATCCAAATCCATTGCATTACTTTAGACTAAAACACCATACACGCTACAAAAAGTCTCCCACTTTCAAATGTAAATTACATCTCCCTTTTACTTCACTCCATTTCTAGGTTTCAACTCCTCTACTCCTCCTCTTGTCTTGCTCTAGATGTCCATCCTAACCCTGGGCCAACACCAACTAACATTCTCTCTCCCACTACCCCCACAAATAGGCACAATAATAAATACCTTACATTTATTACCATTAATACCCAGAGTATTAATAACAAAATAACAAACTTTCATGCCTGGCTAAATATAAATGAACCTGACATTGTAGCAGTAACAGAAACCTGGTTAAAACCTCAAACTAGTAACTCTGAAATTTTACCACCTGGCTACCAAGCACTCAGGTCCGATCGCCAAAACAAAAAAGGTGGTGGTGTAGCCTTAGTCTACAACTGAAATCTTACCCCATACCAAAATACCATTCCCAACTTTAATAATGCAGAACTAGTCATAGGAATCCTCAAAATAAACAACTTCAAAAGTATCTGTATTATAACCATCTATATCCCTCCTGGAGACAACTCCTCCACCCTAGAGAATATTCTCTGTTGGGCCTCAAACAATATTAAACAGGAAACTTTCATTCTAGGTGATGTAAATATTGATTGGAATAATATTAATAACAATACTGACCTTCAGTCTATCAATCTTTATAATTTTACTCAACTAATAAACAACATTACCAGACCTAACAAAACCAACCCTCCAGGGTCCATCTTGGACTGGATTCTAGTCAGCCACCCTAACAATATCTCCAACTCGGGTACCTTACCAGACTCATTAAGTGATCATCTCCCAGCCTTTATTAACCGAAAACCCAACAGCTCCCACACCAACAACAATATGCCTAGTCTCGCAACCTAACTAATTTTAATCCTTCAGTATTTTCAGAAACCCTTCGACTAACAAACTGGGATTCACTAAACACTCTTCCCCTAGATGAAGCCCTAGAACTCTTCAATACTACCTTCCTTAAAATCCTAGATTCCCAAGCCCTCCCTAAAAGGATAAAGTTCAACTCTGCCCTTGGCTAACTAAACACACTAAAACTCTAATGCAAGGGACAAAACATGGAAACTATACAACAAAAATAAAAACTCAGCCTCTTTACTGCAATTTAAGCAACTCCGCAATCTTGCTAAAAAACTTATTATAAAAGATAAGAAATCTTACTACGGCAAACTTCAGTCCTCCCTCACAAATAATCCCAAAAAATTCTGGAATTCCATCCATTCACTCTTACACCCAGGTACAAAATCCAATCCCTGTCCAGACAATAATAAGACTGACACTGAAATAGCAACTCTCTTTAACTCATTTTTTACTGGCTCAATAGCTGAACTGACTAAATCCTTCTCCTCTTCCACCCCTACCCCTAACCCAAGGCATCCTTCTGCACCCATCCCTCACTCCAACTCTCATAACCCTCCTCCCACTTTCATTCTACATCCTGTGTCTACCACCAGCATCAAACAACTTCTTCTCAAACTCAAACCATGCTCCAATGCCCTGACAACATTCCATCACTCTTTCTCAAGCTCAGCAAATGGCATCGCCATACCTATCAGCATTCTCATCAATAGATCCATCCAAGAATCTTATGTTCCCAAACTTTGGAGAGCTGCCCACATTCTGCCCCTCCATAAAGGAGGCAAAAATAACACCATCTCTAACAATAGCAATTCTTTTCCCAATTTCAAAATTCTTGAAAAATGCATACACCGCAACTCATGCCCTACCTTCTCGATAACCATCTCCTCACTCCTACACAACATGGGTTTCCACAGTACCATAACCGCTCTTCATTCCTTCCTAGAAATTGTCAACCAAGCCCGTGACTCTGGAAAAATTGTCTCCACTGTTCTTCTTGACCTTTCTAAGGCCTTCGACACTATATCCCACACTCTCCTTCTCAACCACCTCTCTAACCTCAACCTCTCCCACAACTCACTTTCTTGGTTCAGAAGTTATCTCTTTGATAGATCCCAAGCTGTGAAATGGAATACTGGTACCTCAAAATTCCTACCTACCCCTACCGGAGTCCCTCAGGGTTCTATTCTCGGCCTCTGCTCTTTAACATTTTTATCAATGATCTCCACTCTTCTATTCCTCTTGCTCAAATAGTCCAATACGCAGATGACTCCACTATTATCTGCTCTGCCCAACCTTCCCGAGCTCCAAGCCAAAACCCAATTGGCCTTCACAACCATAGAAAATTGGATGCTTCAAAATCATCTCCCTCAATGCAAAAAATCCCACATCATTCTCTTCTCAGCCTGAAAAGCTCTGACTCCTGATAAGTCATCCTTCGTAATTTCCAGCCTCTCCCAGTCCTCAATAGAAGTTGTTAGTAGTGCTAAATTACTCGGAGTAACCATTGATGAACACCTGAAATTTAACAATCATATTCAACTAAACATAAAGAAAACTCATCAGAAGCTCGGTATGCTTTATAGAAATGCAAACTTTCTTACTCCATCTTCAAGACAAACTCTACTACCTTACTTCTCCCTTCCCTACCGTATGGGGCTCCTCTACTATCCAATCTCTCCTCCTCTATCTCCTCAAAACTCCGAAAGCTGCTACTATAAAATTGCCACTAACTCCACTCATTCTACACACCACTGCATCTGCCTCCGTAGTCTCCAATGGTTAGAACTCCTAATCAACTCAATTTCCAACTTACTACTGCACACAAACTAATCTTTAAACCTACTGCTTGCCCAGCATTATCTAATACCTTCACCATATACAATCCTCCAAGGCCCCTAAGATCTAGCCACCAAAATCTTATTTCAGTTTACAAACCCAGGCCAGCTCCTACTTTCCTATACTACAGCAAAAATGGAACTCACTTCCTTCCTTCTAAGAGCCACTACAAGCTATGAACACTTTAAATCTCTTCTTCATTCTCACCTCTTCCAAAATTGGAAATGTAATTGTATACTTCCTACCTAGATCTCAATTTATCCTAGTTCCATCCCACCCCCCCTGGTTCCCCTTCTTCTCTCTCCCTAGCTCCCTCCCTTCTTCATTATCTCCTCCTTCCTCCTGATTAAACCCTTTACCTTCCTTCAAGTGCTATGCTCACTCTCACCTTAACTCTTTTGCCTTTTTCTCTAGGTGGTCTCCTGGACTCAACCACAATTTGAACATTAGTTTTCTGTTCTTTTCTATCCTCCTTTAATTTCTTTGCTTCTTCTTTTTCTCCCATGCATCCATGCTCTTGCATTCAAACTCTATCTATAATTTGCTTTCCTTTCCTACTTACTAACATCACACTTGCACTAATATATCTTTTTCTTATGTATAGTGCCCATTGCACCTCATTCTTGTTTGGAAATTGTTAAAGTATTATGCTATTAGAACAGAGTGTGTTTTTGTGTGTATGTATTAGTTTAGATCTTTTCTGCTGTTTTTTTTTGTGTGTAATGTATTATTTTTCTCCCGGCCTCCACTGAAAACGGGCTTTCGGGCCCAGTGGACTTCCCCGGTTATCAAACTGGAAATAAATAAATAATAAATAAATATAAAAGGTAACATTTTACTGTGTAACAGGTCTGAAATGTAAAATGTGGCAAAATGTATACGTCTGCATTCTAAGAACAAAATAGAGATAGAAGATAACAAATGATGTGCTGATTAAAAGTATGTGTTACAAGAGCAATGTTGGGCAATGATAGTGACTAGACAGCATCTTAACAGATGAAGGAGAAGGCTGTCTGTTATCGATTAAGCTTGCACATTGATGATTCTTAAAAAAGCAACCCCATATTTGATGGGGTCTATATTATAACATTGAAGTCTAAAAACTTTGAATGTTATAATATCGAACCCATTCAATCGAAACACCAGAAAACCGAACAGTCAGAATAGCGTATTTTTTTCCCAGGGGAAAAAAATTTGCTGTTCTGACAAACATGCACACAACTCAAGCACACCAAAATTAAAAATCCACACACATACACTTCACAAAACCCTACACTAAACCAGACATATACCACTAGCTATCCACTTACCTTAACACAACCCTATCCCTAAGGTCCCTAACTATCGCCCACTCACCTTACCTGCTCCCTAACCCTAACTCACCTACCCCACCCTAACCCTCACGTCCACACAATCGCACATTTACCTGACCTGCGCCCTAACCCTAACTCACCTAACCCACGCCCAATCGCACACCCAACTTCATTCGTATACTTACCTTAACCCGGTCCGTTACCTTCACTCCACAGTTGAGGAAATAGCGAAGCTGCAGAAACGGTCCACTGAATACTTTCCCTAGGAAAGTATTCGGTGTACTGCAACTTCGTTATTTCAAGCGTTCACTCTTCTGGGTTCGATATTATAACATTCAAAGTTTTTAGACTTTGATGTTATAATATAGCCCCATTTGATGTTCCCCTAGATGAATTTATCATCTGGTTAAAGGCACTTCAGATAACAGCATGTTACAACACAAGTAGAAATATAGACATAGTTGTACCCCACATATTTCAAAAAGTCCTATGTTTTACATCAGAATGCAATTGCATTAAGTGAAAAAACAAACATTAGTATCACCTTTGTTGGTAACATCAAACAAAAGATGAAACACTGCCAGCTACACAGAAATATAATAATGTTTTACACTAGATAATTGAATATTACTGGCAACATACTTTGTGAAGTGAAATGCACTCTACAAAATTAGTCAGATGAAACATTCTCATAAATTCTCCTTAATGAACAATGCCAATAATTTCCATTCACAAATGAACAGAATGTCAGCAGAATGCAAGAGTTTATTTGCCACAAACTCATAATCACTCTGTTCCCCAAATCTAAATTTCTGTTATCCCCAAAAAATGAACCTACTGACAGTGGCAGCATGTGTGTGTCTGCCATATTTGTTAAATAAATCCTGGGTTGTGCAATGGATGACAGTTAGAATCCCCTAGTGCAATGAACCCTTAGTGCAAAACCGATCCCTTCTTGCAAGGACCATTATGGCTGTTAGTAAAATAATCATAGCTGACAACATTCCAGAAGTTCACCTTATTAAACTGTCTTTTGAAATCTGAACCAATTCACCATCCCTGGAGGAAACTAAAACAATAACAGTATAACGAGATTCAAATCAGTTCACAGAAATAATTACTTAGTTTCTGCCCTTACCTAAATGTTGCTTATGTCAGCACCCCTGACAATAACAGGACCATTCCACTTCCGACATTGGCTGCTTTCCCCTACAAATGGGGTCAGCAGTATAGCAGGCATTGCATGCCTAAAATAGGATATGCCAGATGTCAACCTTTTGTCTAGTATTCTGCTTTAACTTTGTTCTGGTATTGGCTTGTAAAAAAATATGTCTTGTGGTCAAAAACTCAATGAACAATAGCCTTTTCATGTTAGAGTTCTGAGCTATCATTTATGTGGAATTTCACAAAATCTTCTGTTATGCTTTCAAAGTGATATTTCCCTTACCTTTCAACACAGTGCCTCTTCAGTGATAATGGCAACTTGCCTTATTTACTTTTAACAGAATGTGAGGGGCACCAAACCTTATGTGATACCTATGCTCATCTCTACAGAAGTAACAGAGGATGTACAACCTCTTAGTGTTAGAAATTTGTATAAAGCCTGACAAGATAGGGGAACGAATGCCCCAAAATATTATTAATTAATTAAAAAATAACATACTCTTATGAACTTAGAAAGTTGATAGAGTAGCAGGATTTGTTTTAACATACATTTTCTGAACGGTATGAATTCTGAAACTCAAATGTATGTCATTATTTAGTGACTTGAATCCTCAGATCATGTCAGTGATTTTCCCAAAAACCACACATTTTATGAGGAACAGAACAAACACATGACATTAGTAAAAAATCTGAACATCCTGCAAAAATCTTGACAGTTGAGAGGTATGGTGCTGATGCTTAATTTTAACAGAAAAGTCAAAAGTTATAAATTGAATTGATTATTTTTAAAGGAAAATTATTTTTAAGTTAATTACAAGTGATAAAAGTATAGTAGTTATTCTTTCTAATCTCTTCTTAGCCGACAAAATTGTAGGATCTATGCTGCTCAGTCCTATAACAGCTGGAGTCTGGGCTAGAAGAGAAATAACTATCAGATATAAACACAAGGATTTTCAGCCAGGTTATCAGTTATAATCTGCCTTAATTTCAGTTATTTCTGTGTTTGAGAAACCATTTTGTAGCAGAAAAGCAATAAGAGTAATCATGTCACCAATGACCTGAGTTTGAAAGTTGGATCACAAGGCCATTAGGTTCACTGAGGAAGGGAGGATCAAGGATTCTAAGGGGAATCTTCTTTTTCCAGGGGTTGGTGGGAGTGACACTCCTGTGCTGTTGGTGGGTACAGAACAGAGCAAATTAGCTTTCTGTACCTGTGGAATATTTGAGGATATCAGGAAGGGTATGGCATGGCACAGTGACATGTATGTCTCCCTGACATGGCACCAATGAAAATATAGCTTGAAGGAATAAGAGAAAAAAGCTGGATACAGTTTGTTATGATTCTATATCAATTTGTCAAAGGTTCACTTCCATAGACCTTACTTCACCTACTGGAAACCACCGAACGTTCAGTTCAGTGAGCGATCAGATTAAAATAATATTTCACCAGGGAAAGGAAGGACATGGCCAACACTACACTGGAACACACACACCACTATTTCAAACCCACTTATGTGGGGGCTGTGATCCCCCACACCTCTTATGTTAGGAGGCTGTGCCCCCACATCCCCCCAACTATATATACCCACTCCGAGATTGCACTACAGTCAGGAAAAGGGCATATTTGTGCTGTTGGCCAACTGCTTTCTTTCCCTACTTAAAACTTTTTTGGATGTAAATGTTCGTGGAACTGACCATTCCTTGGTTTCGGCTCAATAAAGAAAGGTTCACAGAAGTGAACTTTTGACAAATTGATATAGACCTGTTCCATTACTCATCTGATATGTTCACCACTGACAGAAGGACGGCTGAAAACTACCTGAACTGGAAGAACCAGTAGGGGTGTGACTTCAATGGAGGAGGAACAAGAAGCCTAGAAAGATCTTAAAATTAAGCATGAATGTCAGTGTAATATGCAACCCATTAAAATAATTTAAGAATGTGATTTGTATGCTTAATGCTTTTATTACCCTTACTTTCATGCTGGGGGAGAGCCAGATTGCAATGGATCTGTGGCTTAGACAGCAGTATATATAGATGGGAGGAGAGCAAGATGGGGATGGACTTGATGTGGTGGGGAGTAGCATCCTGGAAACTAACAGTACAAATCTGAAAATCCTGGCTACATTCCTGAGCATTACATTGATTTAATGAGCACATTAACTGAGAACAAGTATTAGGGTGGTAAGCAGAGTCATTATATGAATGTGTAAAGGCTATTTGTGATATATTTAATGAGCTCTTTTCCCTCCTACTTGTAATTCATAGTCAAAGTTTCATACTTTATTTTACTGTTTGCAGATTACCTAAAAATGTGGAGTCACTACTATTCTATCTAATTAGCAATCTGCAATGATACTGTCAGTTGCTGCTAGCTGTGCTATTTCCTGATGTGAGCTGCTTGCCTTGGCTGATACAAAACTGCCTTTACCCAGCAGCACTCACCAGCCAAGATCCCAATCCCTCCACAATACATGCTCCAGAGACCTCAACCTCATTATCACAATCAACAGAATGTACTGGAGGGACAGGTTCATAACCCAGAGACTGCCCATGCTATGGAATAGACTTCCCATACATATCAAGCAGAGCACCTCGCTGATCCTCTTCAAGAGAAATCTTGATGAGTGGATGGGAAAAAGAAAATTCACCCTGGGGATAACTCCAGTGGCTCTACTTGACAAAGGCACTGGGAGCTAAGGTCAGTGGCACTAAGGCAGGGTAATCCTATGGCTAGGCTTGGAAAGGCCCCAGGGCCATTAGCATAGTATACACCTATGAACCAATGAACCTAAGAAAGTAGAGATATAGGTAGATAATCACTAAATAAATTTTGAAAATCTGTAAATATTTGATAGGTTCAGTTCAGAGTGGACAGGGGTATTGTGCAGCTCTTAGTGAATATGTCTGGTCTCCACAGGGGAACTAGCGAGTTGTGTAATCTTCCTATCTCTGTGGATACAAAGGCATGTATAGTTCTTACTTCACTTGCCATGGAGACCTTCTAAAGACAGACTGTTGACACTCTGGGTATCTCACAGGCTTCTGCCTCAAGGATAAATGAGTGGTTCCTGGATGCCCTCTTGGCACATGAGAGTCAGTACATCCTTTTCACAGTATCACACCAGGACCAAGTCTGCACTATGTGTGCCTTTAATGGGATACACTGCAGATACCAATTCCAGTCCTACTATGACTAATATGACCAGCCAGCAACAGCAGTAAGGAACCCCATGCAGCAAACCTATGCAAGGCATACAGCTTCACAGGTAAAGAGGCGGCATCTAGTACAGAACTATGGACCATGAAATTCAGGTTAGTGTTTCATTTCTTATTGAAAACATATAGAGTATACTTAATGAGTGTACTGAAATCTGTGTGCTCTGCCATGTAGAGCATTGTCTAGTGTCACTGTTTATAAGACATTCTATCTCTTCGTTAAAAATATTTTTTTATTTAAAACAATAATTCATATTATTGTTTGTAAAAGTCATACCTGTTCAGTGATGTTGTAAGGTAACATGCAAGGAATAGTCACATTTTTAACTGTTTTGCACAATGCATTCTAGTAAGGCGGTGTACCTAAGTATGCACATATTGAATGCCTTGAAGTGATACAGCTAAGTAAATAGTGTTACTTCTGTACTTAACAAGAGTTCATACCTTGCAATTGAATGAAAACATATCATCTGGGATTCAGTCCATGGAGGTTACGTGTGCACGTTGATGTGGGATGAGCAGCAGCACTAATTACATATTCATGCAATGCACTGCATATAACTTTAATAAGCATGATTTTGTGGCTAGCAACCATGTTGCAACCAGGAAACCATGTAAGAAACATGCATACCAAGCCTGTTTACCTCAGAGCACAGTAGATTACAGTGATTACAAGGACTTAATATATAGTTATGTATATTGTACAAACACAGTACAGGACAGTGTATACAGTGCAGAGTATTGTAAAATCCCATTCCACGCATTCTGTACAGAAGTTATGTAAATGATCTGTTAGGGTACATGGACTGCCAAGTAAAATAAACACTCAGGGGAAGTGTGTGAATTGAATAGAGACATGCAGATGAATTGTAGGAACGAACACAGGGAAAGAAGATCGGAGGAACAACCTAATGTACAGCACATGTGGGCATGTCAATAGAAGACGGTTGTAGAAGCAACACCAATCACATATCAGTATGCTAAAATACAGACTGCACAGTGAAAATGTGTATTATGTGACTGTCACACAAGGTGACATGACAGTGGGGAAGATGTCTTTGTGAGATAAGCATCCTTACATTAACAATGCAGAGGACATGTATCGGGGGTGTTATTTACAATTGGGGAAGGGTGCATATTGTGAAGCTGCGGAAAATTATTTGCCTGAATATGAGTGCAATTTCAGCAGAGGTTTCCAGCAAATGGGACACAGGTAAAGGGACATGGACAACAGTAAAAGAAACATACACAGTAATGGACAATAACAGAATAATATCACCAGTAATCCCATGTCTCTGACATAACCTATGTGATTTTGGTGATTAGAGTTGGTTCTGCGCAAACACACATTTTCAACTATTATGACATGTCTGCATTCTATATCAGTAATCACACACACTGTCCTGACGCTGTAAAATCTGCTGGAGGTGCTAGTAGTGACACTGCTATATCTGTATGTGACATTATGATCAATACAGGCTACTTGACTGGTGTGCTAGCATATATATATATATATATATATATATATATATGTGTATATATATATATATATATATATATATATATATATATATATATATATATATATATATATATATATATATATATATATATATATATATATATATATATATATATATAATACACACACACACACACACACACACAGACATATATATATATATATATATATATATATATATATATATATATATATATATATATATATATATATATATAGAGCACAATCCACACTGTCATGAATGTTACCCATGCCATCAATGTTTTCTGACAGCTGTGTATGTACCATGTGCATCAATGGAACAGGTATCACACATGCATCTGATGTAATGACTTGTTGGGGTTCTGTGCCATCAGACAGTAATGTCTATGCAACAAACAGAATAACTAGGTATGGCCAATAAGGTGTGTGACTGGTCACTGTGGCAAAGGTGGTACACTTCAGTTACACATCACTGGAAGTTGTGTAGACTGGTACAGGAAGAAGGGTGCATTGTACTCAGTTATTGGTGTAATAAAGGCTGTGAACTATGGAGACATTATGGCCTTTGATGTGGATGCCCTTCACATACTCAGTAGCTGTATTACATGCAAAGGAATAGGTAGCACTGTGGCCACATGCCGGTGGACATTCCACATACCATCTATCCCAGAACACAGGTCATATGCAATTGGTCTTATTATAGGGTGTGATTTCTACATTATCCTTGGGTTGTGTGTTTGTTTTTATGAAATAACAAATTTCCCCATCTTGTGTCATTGCAAGTTTTGTCATGGCTGTGGCAGCAGTCTTTGGTGTGTGTTGATACTGTCTGCATTATACTAATATCACTGCTGGAGTCAATGATTACCCACAATCTGAAGTCCTTCAGACAGCTGTTTGGATACAGAATGTGTATGTCATTTGTGACATCTGTGACTGAAATAATGTTCAGGAAAGGGCCTTGCAGACAGCTCTAATGTATGGAACTGATCACTGGACTTGAGATATAGGTCACTTCACACATTTCAGCATACTTAGATGTCACGTGTGTGATACAGTGGTTTACCACTTGGTGATATAGATGTTTATGGCCACATCTGAAAGTGCTGAGTGAATACGTCACTGTGGATTTTTGTCAAATGCCTTGAGCTTGTCAAGTTCAAAAGGTAGTGTTGTCATCATGCATGCCATCAGTGACATCTTTTAAGACATCTAACAGATGTAACAGACATGATGTCACATTAACAACTCACTTGTCTGTTGCACACAGTTGGGATATTACTAGTGTCCATTTAGAAAAGGTCCACGATAACATGTTGGTCTACTTCACAGATGAGGAGAGGCAGGATGTGTCTATACATGCATGCACTGGGTGCTGTCCACACAACTCAGATTGATACATATTGATGAACACCCTTCTACAGGAACATAATCTGTGTGGAGGGTGTATTGAAGTGTGTATTCAACTGTGTCAGGAAGTTGTATGTGCTGAGTCATGCTGTAGGTGATCTGTAATGTTGTCACAGCCCATTGATTCTGTGTGATAGGCCTCAATGAAGGTATTATGGTGCATGCTGCCTATCTTGATCTGGCCTAGGGTTTTGATACAATCCCCCATGCATGTATCATTGAGAAACTCTCCCACCTGGGGATTAACCCTTAGGTCACTAGAAGAGTAACCAGTTGGATCACCAATTGAATGCATACTGTGAAAGTTGGTGAATCAACCCATTCCAGTAGAAGTATCACCACTGGCATACCCCATTTGTGCATGGCCCTTTTTTGGTTAGAATCTATTTCTTGACAGTTCAGGCTAAAGTATATGGCCTTTAGCTTACTGTGTTTGCTGATTCTTGCATATTGTATGCAATCATTGAGTCCACTAACAAAGATAACATACTACAGGAGGGGCTAACATAGACAAATGACTGATGACAAAACCATACAGTCTACAAATAAATGCAAAAATGTGTCTTTATTTTGTACTTCATTAAAGTGAAATTCCCAGCATTGACAACTCTCTTGCCACACTGAAACCCAGTGATGCAAGACCTGGGAACACACATAGATGCAATCTGAACTCTAGCCACCAAGTGTCCACACTGGTATTGAAACACATGCACATCATAAGGCACACCATCATATTTGGATCTGAGGATTATATAACAGCACTGCACTTGAACCTCATCAGATCACTATAGAGTATAATTCTTCCTTTTGCATGTACCTCAGCGGACACATGCGGCAGCTAGAGAGACCATAGGGGTTTCTCAACAAGAATATACAGGGCCTACAAACCATGTCATGACGTATTTTGATAGACTGAAAGCCATGTCACTGTAATTTGTATAATGTAGGATGAGGTGACTTCTGCCTGGCCTCCTGGCTAGTCTCTGACACTGCCCTGGTTGGAATACTGACATCCGCAAATCAAATATAGCTGATAACATCAGCAGTGTCTGATGAGGAAAATATGGTAATAACAGTGTCCCACATGCTTGTATAAAAAGGCATTCTGTAATGTCAAGCAAGTGCACAAACACACACACACACACACACACACACACACACACACACACACACACACACACACACACACACACACAAAACAGAACCCCTACCTAAGTACACAGGCTACAGAGCTCAGTAAGTTACATAAGCACCACAGTACAAGTCTGACTTTTACAAGGCTGCAGGACAACTTATAGTAGATAGCATCAGTAGTGGATGCTGGAGAGAAGATGTTGTGAAGCCTGCATGAAGTGGATGTGTAAGCATGTGCAAGTGTCAAAATACTATCAATTGGGATTGGAGTGGCAACTGTAGGATACAATGTTATGCTCTTCTGGCTATATAGATACACACCTACAGACACACACACACACACACACACACACACACACACACACACACACACACACACACACACACACACACACACACAGTTGACTGTGATGAGAACAGAACCCCCTACCTAAGTACACAGATTACAGAGCTCAGTATGTTATGCAAGCAACACAACACAAGTCTGACTTTTGCAAGGCTGCAGGACAACTTATAGTGGGATGACGTCAGCCATGGATATTGGAGAGAAGATGTTCAGATGCCTACATAGTTTCATAGGTTCACAAGAGTTTATTGGGTTAATGGCCCTAGGGCCTTTACAAGCCTAGCTGTGAAAAATGCTGAGTACCATTATTGTTCGTAGTTAGATGGTCATTGTTAGCAGAGTGATTTTATGATCAGCACTGACTGCTCCTGTCCATTTGGGACATAGGTGCCAGTTGCCAAGGTTGAACTTGAATAGGGTCATTGAGGAGTTCCTCTTTACATGGAGTGTGAGCCTATTCCACAGGAGCGGCAATTACTGGTAACTATATCTCTTTCTCCAGCAAGTTCTGTTTATATCACAGATTAGGTTGAGATCCCTGGAGCAAGTTATTCTTGTCCCATTTGATTTGTGGATGTCCAGCATTTCCATTAGGGCAGGCTCTGAGGCTGCTCTGTAGGCAAGGTGCAGGTCACCTTTCAGCAGCATGTATGAAAATGAATACAGTGACAGGGCTTTCAGTCTTTCCATGCATATCCTGTTTTGAAAAACCCAAATTCTCTTGGTCAGAGTCCTCTGTGATCTCTCCAGTTGCAACAGGTATCTGGTGAGGTACATACAGAAGGTAGCATTGTACTCAAATAGTGGTCTGAAAAGGGAAGAGTACAGTGGAGCTGTGACCTCCCTAGTCTTGCATGTGATGCAGTTATTTATGATATCACAATGTAGAATGCTTTTCTTACCACTATGGACACATGATGATCAACGTTTAGATTGCTATCAACCTGTGCTCTAAAGTCTCACATCACCGAGTTTAAACTTAGAGGGGGTGCTATCTATATCATAATTAGCAGGGGCTACTTCTTTGCCATAGAGGACAATGAGACATTTGTTTGCATTAAGTTTCAGTCTGTGAGCTTGGCACCAATCATTTTTCTTTGTCAGCCCTTTCTGTAATATGTCAACATCATTGGGTGACTCTATATGATTCCATCCAGTTTTCAGTCATCTGCAGACTTGGTACGCCTCAGGCCATCTACCTTTGCCTGGACTTCAAAGAAATAGTTTCCAAACAGTAGAGGGCCCAACACAGTTCCCTGTCGTAGTCCATTGGTAACTGGTCTACTGGAGGAAGTGGACTCCCGAACTTTGATAGTGTGCATTCTGTATGTGAGCCAGTTGGCTATCCATCTAGTAATGTAGGGGTTAATCCACAAATGTGAGAGTTTTTCTATGATACTTGAATGGGGGATTGTGTCAAAGACCTTGGCTAAATCAAGATAGGCAGTATGTACTGTTTTCCATCATCCAAGGCTTTGGTGACATTCTCAAAGAAGTCCACTAGGTTTAATAAGCAAGATCTACCCTTGACAAAACCAAACTTGGTTGGGTCAAGAGTTTTGAATGTTGCCTGTGTCCCTGTGGATAAGGTGCATAGCCTTGCAGATAATGCTGGTAGGCTTATGGGTTGATAGTTCCCAGGGTCAGTTGATGGATGTGTAGGCATGTTCAGCTGTGAAGATAGTTCTAGTTCTGCATATTACCAGATTGATGTGCATTGCATGTCACACATTTGTTATTAATTTATGTAGTGTAGTTGATATATTTGTGAACAACTACTGAGAGACCCAGGCTGCAGTGCATGGGGGGGGGGGTAACACATAGCTGCTTTGTAAAGATGTGACATATTGTTAGATAGGGCCTTCAGTTTGTTATGTTTCCATATGTAGTTTCATGGCATGAAGAGTAAATGGACATTAAACAGCAGTTTTACATGCTAATAGTGACTTTTCATAGCGCAGAGCTGAAGAGCAGGTTTGTGCAATAGTTGGCAAAGTGTTTGCACATGAAACACAAAAAAAAAAAATCTAAGCCTGTTTCCTGCCTTTCCTGTAACTAGTCAAGTCCAGATACAGACTTGCTGTATCCAAGACTGTTGATAAGCTTCTGAGCCCCCAAGCCCTCCTGTGCTGGAGAGAAGCCTTCTAACTTATCAGTGGGAATGGTAAGCAGTAGGTAACCTATCTACCACAGGAGGAGTGGTTTCTGACCCAGAAATTATAGTTTATTGGCCATTTGGGAAGCTTTTCCATCTCTTTCAACCTTCTGATTTAAAAGCCTGTGTTTGCGCTTGTTTCCTGCCTTTCCTGTTGCTAGTCTAGTCCAGGTACAGATTTGCTGTATCCAGGACTCTTTGTAAGCTTCTTAGCCCCCCAAGCCTTTCTGTGTTGGAGGAAAGCCTTCTAGCTTATAAGTGAGAGTGGTAAGCACTAGGTAGTATATCCTCCATGGGAAGAGTGAGTTTTGGCCCAGAAATTGTAGTTTATTTGGCTGTTTGGGCAGTTTTCCATCTCTTTCAACTTGCTGGCTTAAAAGCCTACATTTGTACTTGTTCCCCGTCTTTCCTGTAACTAGTCTAGTCCAGGTACAGATTTGCTGTGTCCAGGACTCTTTGTAAGCTTCTGAGTCCCCCATGTCTTTCTGTGTTGGAGGGAAACCTTCTAGCTTATCACTGGGAATGGTAAGCATTAGGTAGCCTATCTACCACAAGAGGAGTGGTTCCTGGCCCAGAAATTGTATATATTGGCTGTTTGGGCAGTTTTTTTCCATCTCTTTCAATGTTCTGGTTTAAAAGCCACACTTGCGCTTGTTTCCCACCTTTCCTGTAACTAGCCTAGTCCAGATACACAGTTGCTGTATCCAGGACTGCTGGTAAGCCTTTCTGTATTGGAGGAAAGCCTTCTAGCTTATCAGTGGGAATGGAAAGCACTAGGTAGACTGTCTACCACGTGAAGAGAGATTCTTGGCCCAGAAATTGTATTTTATTAACCATTTGGACAGTTTGTCCATCTCTTTCAACTTTCTGGTTTAAAAGACCACATCTGCGCTTGTTTCCCATCTTTCCTGTAACTAACCTACTGGGTAGCACTAGAATGCCTTAAACTGATACAAGCCTTCTAGCTTAGAAAAGTGACTTTGGAGTGATTAAGTATTCGTTTTCTGTACTTTCTTGCTGTACTTAACTGGTTTCCACCTAACCGCAGATTTTCCAGCGTTTATTGTGATTTAAAAGCTTGTTTTTTTCACATATTGTACTTATTTGACTGCCTGCACTTTTAAGAAGTTGTTTTTTGTTTAACTGATTTGTTTAACTGTTGTAGGCTACACACTAAAATGTGATAGCTTTTATTGATCGTTTGTCATTGTTTAAAGCTGTTTAGAGTGTATTTTTTTACTGTTTTTCCCTTATCTTTTCAATAAAACAAACAAAAAAAAAATTCCTTGTTTCCCGCCTTTCTAAGCTAGTATAGTCCAGTTTTCGGGCTAGTGCTGAATTCAGGGCTGTGATACTAGTTTCTGAGTTGCCCATACCTTACTTGGATAGAAGGAAGTTTCTCTGTTCACCTGTGAGAGAGGGGAGCTTTGAGTAACCTGTCTGTCCCTGGGGGAGTGGTTCCAGCCCAGACGTTAGTAGTTTATTGGCCATTTTGGGCTAATTTCTATCTCTTTCATTTCCCTACTATAAAAACCATGTTTGCACAGTTTTGCATACTGGGCAGTGCCGGTTACCTATGGTTAAAGTATTACCAGCTCCACTAAGTCTCCTCTTCAGTTTTTCCCTTGAAACTAGTCTAACTCTCATCCTAAGCACTCAAAAAGCATCTTCCAGCCCATCACTTGCTCAGACCTAATAGCAAGCACTAATATACCCTGACACTGATTGCCCAGCAGGGCAAGGCTCTTTATTCACCCCTCACCAACCAAGTGACTAAGCAGCTCACCCTACTATTCAGGCATGACCAAAGGGCAACTTCAGGTGCACTCTCCAGTCCAGCTGGTGAATCTGGGTATCCTGAGGCAATGTTACAACTGCCTCATGTACACAGACAACCCTCTCCTCCTACCACAAAACACTAACATATGCGAGAGATGCAATTATACAGCCAGACTGGAAGCTCAGCTGTCTCCATCCAAGACTGGAACCGACAGTCAAGAGGAGAAGGTTAACACTTGCACCACATCTAGAGCCACACACAGACCTACTAAAACAGCACTGGCAAAAAATACACATAAATTCACAAAATCATACTCGGAGGCTCTAAATAAAAACCTTCAAAAGCATCAAATACCTCCAAAGCAGACACCCAAACAACCTGCACTTCCCATCACAAACCAGACAACACATAAAACACAAAATCAGTGTGCCGCACAATCACAGCCTTAAGGCGAAATAACATACCTAGCACACTAGTAATAGGTTACTCTATAATTAGGCACACTGATGTCCCATTCACTAGGCTAGACTTACTATTACAAGTTACTGTTAGCTGCCTGTCGGGAGCCAGAATCCTTCACATAACACAAGCACTCAGGTCACTCCAGAACAAGTACAAATATGACTCTGTCATTGTTCATGTTGGTGTGAATGACCAGAGATGTACCTCCCTGGACTACATGAAAAGAGACATGGAAGAGCTCTCTGATCATGTAGCCCAGGCTGGTATGACCCTGACCCTGAGTAGCATCCTGCCCTCACCAAGAATGATACCTCAGTATAAAGAAAAAAATGATCAATTTCAACAATTGGCTAAGCTTCTGGTGTCATTCAGAGGAGATCCAGTGTCTGTCAGGCTGGGACGACATGCTCGACAAGCCGTGTCACTTCACAAGAAACTGCTTGCACCTGTCACCCATTGGCTTTCGAATACTGGCCAAGAGTCTTGACCCCATAGTGCCTTTTTTAGGCAAGGCTCAAAAGTCAAACCCACCTCCATAAAAAGCACAATTAACAAAAAACTGATGGTTATGCTACTCAATGCCAGGAGTTTAAATCTCAAAATTCACGTGCTCAAAGCACTTCTCAGTATGGAGAATGTTGACATCTGTGTAGTAACTGAAACCTGGTTCAAGGCTCCAGAGAGCACACCAGCACTACCCGGCTAAAACTCATACCACACGTTTCAGCCACAGAACACGGACTGAAACACAAAAGGAGGGGGTGTATCCATATTCATCAAGGATACCTACACCTCCAGGTTAGTGGCGCAGTATGATAGCTCTGAGATCATCCATGTGCAACTAACATCAGGCAAATCTGCAATGCAAATTGTGGCCTGCTACAGATCACCCTCCATGACCAAGGACCACCACTCCACCTTTCTGGAGACACTGGAAAACATGAAGGTTCTACCGAACACCCTGATATTGGGCGATTTCAATTACTCTACCATTCACTGGGAAACCTACTTGAGTACAAATTCCCAGGCCCAGCGCTTCCTGGAATTCATCAACTCAAACACCCTGGATCAGCTGGGAAACTCCCCTACCAGAGGTGAAAACACATTGGACCTGGTCATCACCAACATGGGTGATAGATGCTCCACACAGGAGGTCAACCAGTCATTGGTTAGATCAGACCATAAACTAATCACTCTGGATGTCCACACCCCACCACCACCCCCAACTGAGGAAACCACCTAAAGCAAACTTCACCTTACTTAAGACAGAGATGGTAAGTTTCACAGCCCCCACACTAAAGGATAATGCTGCCCAAGATGCAGAAACCATTACAAATGCAATCTATGAGCACCTACAAGGATGCATGGATCGTGCCATCCCTTGCAAGACCAAGACTCACTCCTCTAAGAGAAGGAAACCAGTTTGATGGACACCTGCAATAAACAGGCTATACAATAGAAGGAGGAAGCTAGTTCAGAAAAAAAGCAAATCGCAAGAAGGAAAGACATCACTGATCAGTATCAGTAAGAAACTAAGGTCCCTCATGAAATCATCCAAGGCTAACTTTGAAAGAAAAATAGCCAAGGATTCAAAAGATAACCACAAAGCCTTCTTTACCTATGTTAAGAATCTAAATGGCAACTTGCAGATATGCACTGAACTAGTGCAAAATAGCACAAAATATACTGAACCTACTGGTATTGCCAATGTCCTGGCAGATAGATTCAGTGCAAACTTCACCCCCCTCTCACCCCCAAAAGGGCCCACAACAATACCAGAAAAGTGTAGTGTCCCAAAAATCACAGATGCACGGGTGAAACAGCCCTTTCAAAAGCTAAAACACAGCATCAATGGGACCAGATGGTGTCCCAGGCTGCATCTTGCATGAACTACAGCACGAACTAACCCCTCCACCTAAACACGCTGTTCAACCTCAGCCTCTCTGCAGGCTATGTGCCCATAGAATGGCGCACAGCAATGGTTATTCCTCTCCACAAAGGAGGGGCTACAACTGACCCTGGTAACTATTGCCCCATAAGCCTGACTAGCTTGGTCTGCAAGGTTATGGAGCTCATCATCATGGAACTCATTAACAAAGACATTGGGAACCTCCAAACACTTGACCCGACCCAGTTCGACTTTGTTATGGGCAGATCATGCCTACTAAACCTGGTTGACTTCTTTGAGACAGTCACCAAGGTCATAGATGATGGAAAGGTGGTTCACACAGCCTACCTTGACCTCGCCAAGACTTTTGACACACTTACCTACTCAGGTATTGCAGAAAAACTCACCAGCCTGAACATATACCCCTATGTCACAAGATGGGTTGCCAACTGGCTTACAGACAGAACTCACACGGTAAGAATAGCGGGCTCCAGGTCCGACTCTAAACCAGTCAGAAGTGGTGTCCCACAAGGCTCGGTCCTGGGACCCCTACTGTTCGGCATATACTTCTCAGAAGTACAGCCAAACACAGGTGGACTATGGCTAACCAAGTTCACTGATGACTGCAAACTGGGAGCCATAATTGACTCTCCGGCTGACATGACATCCTCCAAAAGGGCCTTACTGAGACGGACACCTGGTGTCAAAGTCATGGCCCCAAGCTAAATACCAAACAATGCATAGTCATCCCATTTGGGAAAAACAAAACACCCACAAATTACCACATAGGTGGCAGCCCCCGTAATACAGAAGAGTTAATAAGAGATCTGGGGACCCAGGTAGATAGTAATCTCTCCTTTGACAATCATATTGCCAAAGTAGTTAAGAAATCCTTCTATGTGGCCCATCTAATTACTAAAGGGTTCACATCTAGAAATAAAGAGGTTATAGTGCCCCTCTACTCGTCACTCATTAGACCTATCATAGAGTACAATGCCCCATTTGGGATGTACCTGACAAGACACTTCCAACAGCTGGAAAGACCACAAAAAGGTACCTCACCAAGAGGCTTACTGGCCTCAAACATATGTCCTATGCAACCTGACTGAAAAAACTCTGGCTGTACTCAGTGGCATATCGCTTACTCAGAGGTGATCTCTGCCTGACTTACAAAGCCATGTCCAACTCAGAATTGATGGACATGCTCCACCTAAAGAAATCCAAGTCACTGCGAGCCACATGGTCTTGTGAACTAAACCTTGCCACAACAATAAATAGATCATGCTGGAGGGATAGATTCCTGTCACAGAGACTCCCCATGCTTTGGAACAAAATTCCAAATTACATCAGGCAGAGCCCCTCACTAACACCCTTCAAGAGAAACCTTGATGAGTGGATGGGTAACAGAAAATGCACGCCTGGGATCACTTCATTGGCTCTGCTTGACAGAGGATCAGTTAATTAATCAATGGGGTGGCAAAACCCGACACACTCTGGCTAGGCTTATAAATGCCCTTGGGCAGATAGCCTAGTACCTACCTATGAACCTACGAAACTATGACAGATACACATTTCCATTACTTTCCCTGTTTGCACATAGTTAAGCAGTGCACAAATGCAATCCTCATTGTTAAAATTCTGAGAGTTAGTACTGAGTGCATGAAACATACCTGCTGCTTAGCTGACTTTGTTGCAGCAGGTGTAAATACATTGACACATCTCTTTTTGAGCCCAGATGATACAGGATTCAAATTCATGAGTATCTAATACTTTTAAATAAACACTGATAATGCAATGACATTAATTCTTTATAGTACATGTGTTGCTGAGTGTTGATATAGCACAGTGGGTTTAAGCGGCATTGCACAGAGGTAATGGCAGCACCTCACCCCAATCATAGTGTCCTCCAGCCTTCATGAAACTACATGTGGAAACATAGCAGAGCAGCTCAGTATCACTTGGCATTGGTGCACAATGCAAACTCCATGCAAATGTAGAGGTCAAAAATTGAAGGGATCCATTGCTTTTTTTGGTACTTGTGCAGTTGTGTGTGATTCTATTTTTTGACCAGATTATATGTGTTAAAATGGTGTAAATAGGAAAGTGGTGAAATGGGGAGCAAGCAGATTGATGGGGGTGTGCAGGAGAGAGGTAGAAAAGAACTATAGCTATCCATTTCATCAACAGTGAAAACTAAAAATATGTGCAGAATATTAGCTGAATTTGGGCCATCATCTCCAGAAAGAGGGGTAACCATAAAGTAATCATGTTGTATTACCAATTGGACTGAATCAAGTGTGTTAAGAATACACATGTGTGAAATGGAGAGCTATGTATGGGTGATATTTTGTGTGGGACAGGTGCCCTTCTTTTTAATTCAGTAAGAGAGGAATGCTGGGCAAGTGACATAGGTATTTCTGCATCAGGTAAGTTGGGTAGGTGAGGAAGCAAATGCAAACAAACAAGACAAGACAGTAAGGGACACAGAAGCTTGGGGGATGCTATGACTGGAGTGAGGGAGTGGACAACACAGGGTCAGGCCTGTCAAATATGGAAACAGTGAGAATCTAGTCCTCATCCACTGGACTGCCATCACTGTCACCTTACTCAACTGGCAGCTGGAGTGCTTGATGTCTTCTCTTCCTATGTACCTCTCCATCCAGCAAAGGCATACACCACTGGTGTGGTGTACAACCCTATGCACCAACCCTGGCATCTCTTGGTGGGTGATAAACTCCCCACCTCCACCACTGCTCCTAGAGGGTAACACAGCACCAGCCAGGAGGGTAGTACTACCTGAAGGTGCAGGTAGTGCAGGGGCAGCAGAGGCAATGCTGCCAGATTAGGTCCCAGATGATCTGGGCATCAATGCTGGAGCTGGTAGAGCATGGGCAGGTTGATCCATTGAGGTTGGCCTACCTCACTGTGCTGTAAATCATTTAGCGATTTGCTACAGATGGATTACATAGACACATGTTGGTGACACTTAATAGAAAATAAAAAGAGATAAGGGTTGGGGTGAGAGAAAAAAAAGATATAATTAGTACCATCATATGTGACATACAATGCATTAGCACAATTATGCAACTATTTTATCTGAAGTATTACATTTAAGTGTACATCCTAAGAAATGCACACAATAACTACCGATTGCTGAAAGTAATCATTGAAATGTGCATATATTGCGCATATGCTTGGTCCAATTATACAGATTACAGTAAACAGTAGGACATTTATGCCACTTGCATAGAGCTTAATTTTATGTAACATTATTAAAGAAATAAAGTATTGTATAGTTGTTACTCATGGTATTTGAACCTATGACCTCTGACTAAAGTCTTATGCTTGACTCCTAAAGTTGGTTTGTGCCACAGACTAATGCATGCATACTTGCTTTTATAGTTAGGATATGCATGCTTAATTTGCTACAACTGTATAAAAAATCCAAAAATCTATCTTTAACTTTTACAGCTACAATAATACTTCCCTTATGCTGCATACATGCCACTTGCTTCCCTTAGTCTCTCCATTTGATCAGCTTGAGCAAATCTATTAAACTCTGTTTCGACATTAGCTGTGGAAAGAACAGAAAAGAAAACAAGAGCATTATGCATACCAGTCTTGCCTATATTTATCTTTATATGTATTACAAATTCTCACTAATTATAATACTTACCCAGTTGTGGGATGTCAGCAATTTGAAAGTCAGGTAACCACTGGTAATGGATATCCCTTTTGCACCTCTGTCGGTCACTAAAATGATGCCTACACCATTCTCCAGTGTGTGGAATCCTAGTAACCCTTAATGCAGCCTGAGCCAAACTATTCCAAGTCTCAGACTTGTACTGAGAGCCAGAATAATCCGCCTGAAGAAGCCTTTGGTAGTGGCACTTTACCAGGATTCCAATAAATATCCTGGACTTCTGAACACTCCGCCTCTTTTCTCTAAACTGAGCACCTTCACCTCTAACTACAGACATGTCTATCACCTGAACTAGAGCAATGGCAACTAATGATTTCCCAACAATCCCTGTTATTGCATTTACTGCTAGTGCACAAACCCAGGCAATGATGCCAACCATGTTTGAGTGATGTTAAGAGGAGATCACCAGAGCCATGTAGGTTGGAAATAATTTTTTTTTTTAAATTGGAAGGTTAATCTGACACTTGTCCTTAGTTTGCGGGGTGTTTACTGTTGTTAGCTTGGAAACATATATTGAAAATTGAAAGGTAACTGTTAGATGAGTTAAGTTTGCAGAAATGCACTGGGGGCATAAATGTCATAATCTGACACATTTGCATACCTCTCAACCATACAAATCACTAGGTTATTTCTGGGTTTTGAGGTCCAAATAATGGGGTGCCATGATTCCCGAGTAGCACCTCTAATTTTCCAAATTTCCTAGCCTTTTTTTAAAATGTTTTTTCCCATTTTTTTTTTTTAGGACTGACGTCATTGCATGGTGATATCAGCTTCATGAGCAGCCTACCAGCCTGTCGGAATATGGCTGAGCTTGAAGGTGTGTGTATTAATGCCATGGGATTTGATAATTTTGTTTATTTGATGTAAGTCATTTTAATGATTTAAAGTTATATACTTTAGAACTTTCTTTTGTAATAGTAAATAAGTCAGTGATCAGTCAGGTTCTGTATAATAAAACATATTTGACTGAGGAGTTAGGAAAGATGATCTTGCGTTTCACTAAGTGAACACAGTCTGACAGAAGGTGCTAAGTTTGGTAAACACCAGAATTTTATTAACTGGTATCAGTTTAAGGATGGCTTATGGATTGTAGAGTAACTGTTTTACAATGCTGTTGATTGTTATCTATAAAGTGCATTTCCCAATTGTCCAGATTTTGTTTCAAATTTTGGGCTATTCCTTATAAAGTTGGTGTTTTTCTGACAAGTTGAGGATTGGCATAAGTAAATAATAGCACATGTTTGAGTTTTAGACTTCATGTATTTTAGAAAATGCATCCTAATGCAAGCACTTGCTATTTTGCCAACACTGTAAGTTTGTAGGAAGTAGGAACTATATTTTAAATGTGGTCTTCATTTCAGGCCTTTGATTTGAGGCTCCCCATTAGTTCTGTTATAAACATTTTACAAAGTAATCCAATGAGCCTTTGTAAATTAATGAGCAGCATTGAAAAGGCTAGTATGATGTTGGTATTGTTTGCCTTTTTATGCTTGGAGTACTGTGACTGTCTGTTTACAGTAGACATAGGGATTGTTCTTATGTACCAGAGGCTTTCCAGTGTGAAATGGGCTGGATGAAGTGCAGTAAAGCTTTGAGTGTCCATGAGTTAAGTAATTGTGCCATTTTGGAACGTACTGAAAATGTTCTATATCCACATTTTTTTTTGTGAACAGAATATATAGCTCTTTCTATTTTGAGGTTACATAGAGTATGTCAACAAGTTAGACTGTCACCTCAGCCTTGTTTTTATTTTGTGTCAAATACAGAAATGTTTTTTTCTTTTTTAATTAATAGTAGTGTTATGTAGGAGCATGAGCATTGTGGTCTAGAATAGGTGTGTGCTGGAGAACAGTAGGTGGGAAAGGGGGGTACAACTGCGTTTAAACTAGCGATAGAAAAACAAGTACTGTATCTATTTTCTGGAGGAGTTTAACATTTTTCGGCTTGCTTTTATAGTGTGGGAGTGCTATTAGAAAGAATGATGCTTGAGTCATAAATATAGTAAGGCATAGCAAAACACCTTACACTGGCATACATGCTTTTTAACTGAAGAAATGCTATGTTTCTAAATTTTTTTTTTGATTTATTTTTGATTTTCAGCAAGTTTGAAAATGCTGGAACTAATGGGTGCAGTGTCTCAAAAAAAATTATGAGATTAAAAATACAAGCCATATCCTTCATAGAATTTTACTGGATTAGGTCATAGAGAAGGAAGTTTACCCTGTCTGCCTGAATAAGTCTCCCTCCATTGCCCTTTTAGCATGTGTCATTGCATCTGTAGTAGCATTTGATGCCAAACCTATGCCTTAGATTAAACAGACCCTTATGTTCAGGAGCAGCTTTTCTATATTATTTTGCTGTTTCTGTTAAGCAGCAGCATCATACCTCTCAACTGTCCAGATTTTTGGAGAATTTCCAGATTTGTGGCTTATATGTTTGGTCCGTTCCTCATAAAATTTGTAGTTTTCTGTTAAATCACTGCAGATTGAAATAATTAATGATGACAGAAATTTGACTTTTAGACATATCCTTCAGAATATATATGCTAATGAAAACTCTGTTATTCTAACATCTTTCTAAAAGCAATATTTAAAATCTGTCCCTATTTTTGGTCCTTTGTCCCTCTGTTGTTTGTGTTTCTGTCCGGATTTCTTGTGCCAAGAGTTTGAGATGTATGTTAACATTTATTATACAATGGCTTAGCAATCCAACAAATTAAAAAAAACAGTGTATCAGATTGCCATGCAAAAGTTGAGGTTACCAAGACGATATTAAAGTTTAGTTTGCATTGGGAATTAAGGAGAAACTGATCAAAACTAAGCCTGGGGAAAATGTTTCATTTTGTTTGTTGTCCATATTTGGAAATATACTGCTGAAGGGATTAGTGGAGGTCTGGGGGACATGTTTCCTTCTGGTGCTTGTACATACTTGAAACTACTTAAGGGACTTAAGCTTTTGGCTTTTTGCTAGGGGTCATTTCTCATAAAATTGTATTTTTCTGGCAGATCACTGGCAGTGGCAGATATTTGAGGACTGAAGTCAGAAAATAATGGCAGGCAGTAGACATTACATTTGAGTTTCAGACTTCTTCCTTCAGAAAAGTCATGCTATGCAAGATTTGTTATTCTGTCTACAGGCACAGTCTAAGTTTGGAAAAGTAGTATTTAAACAGTGTCACTAACTATTTCTGTGTCCTTTTTTGTCCCCCATTATTTATGAATTTGTCTAGATTTCTTGCTCTAATAGAGTGAGAGGTATGGCTATAATATCTGCAGTCAAATAACTAATTAATTAATTCTGTAGAGCTGTTATCTGTGCCTTCTGGCTTATGATGATTTTAAATTCAGTTTATCCATTACTGACTTTTGATGCAATGCATAATTTTGTATCTCATATCTCACAGACTATCATGGGGTCCTGGGTGGCGATTAATAGCATATCATAGCGTAATGAATAAGAAACTGCAATGTAATGTTAGCTTAAGTATATTCATGGAAAATAATATTGAATTATAATATTAAGTCCACAAAATAACTTTTTTTGCAAGTATAAAGTAAAAGAGTTTAACCATCCAGTGAGCTTTGCAGCTGAAATTGTTAGTAGGCTGATAGTAATCGTTTCATATTTTACCCATTGTATGTGTATGCTGTGGTTGCTAATAATATATTACACCTGTGTTACGATACTGTGTAATGTCAGTTTATGTAATGTATTGTGTACACCCTACCCCTTACATTTTTGTTTTTATACTAACTGCTGAGTGCTGACTGTTGTGCTAACAGATTGAGAGATAGTCTGCACTTGTTTGTGTTCTTGAAAGCAATTGACCAGCTGATACACAATGTAGTACTTGTTAGAAAGAATTTGTTTGATTGTTTATGTGTAGACTGTAGTAGACTAGTACAGGTTAATTTTATTTTATATAAGAGAATTGTATTTTAGTTTTATACAAATTCAAAGTTTCATACAAGTTCAGATATTAATAATATAAATAAAACAGTTTTGTTCCAGTTTATATCCTGTGTTATTTAATGAAGGAGACTGAAGCACAGCTGCAGTTAATTTTATTTGTATGAATGAAAATTGTATTTTAGTTTTGCACAAGTTCAAATATTAATATAAATCAAACTCTATTGTTCTGCTTATTTTGTGTTTCATGATCATATTTTGGTTGTCTGTTCTTCAGTTTGAATTTAAAAGTTGGTATCCCACAATTTCATTGGAGTGGGCAGGGTTACATAATTATGCATGCATATTTTGTGTTAATCAACGTACAGATTTGTGCCTATTTTTCATGGACCTTATTCCAGATTTTTGATGTTTCCAGGTTGAGAGGTATGCACATTTGTTTTTGGCTTTATACACTGGAAAAAAATGATTTTTAAAGTGTGGGATTCAAGCTTAGACATAAAGGACAAAACATTTTCTTCCACAGTGGTGATTTTCCATGTTTACCACAGAAGAAGTGCTGCTCACACACAGACAGGAATCATTCATAAAATACAGGTGACAGTTTGAGGTCTTTCTCATGTACATGTGTGACATGACAAGGTTATTGTATATAGAACCAGTTGTGTATGTGTCTTATTTAATTGTGAAGGCCATCCAAGTCCAGATAGCAGAATTATACTTACAAAAATATAGTAGACAGTATACCCTCAGTCATACATCTGAAAACACAATAAGAGTGTCTCATCCCTCATACATATAATTCATATCAGTTCAACTATGTAAATTGTTATAAGTGACAGTGAATATAATGAGAAATGAATTAACAGTAAAAATTTGTGGAATATATTGTACCAGAACCCAGGGCCATAACTATGACAACCCTACACTTACACCTGTCATCACAAAAATGTTGAAATAACACCTGTATATTTTTCAGTTCATTGCTATAAACAGCAATGTCACAACAATAAAAATAGGTTGTACACCCTGTACTAAAACCCAGGACCATCTGTATTCTAGCCCTATACTTACACCTGCTACCACAGGACTAGTTACATGAGAGTTCCATAATTTACTACTCATTCTTAAATTCTTTGTGTTAACCACCGCACAATACCACTTAACATGTTTGTTGGGTGCCCAAAAGAATTAAATGAATGTATCAATTTTCAAATATTGACTGTCTGCATCCTGTCTGTAGGTGTTCGATGACTGCAGGTGTTGGGGAACCTTACTAACTACTGTGCAGCATTGTTTAGTGATGCTGGGCAATGAAATGCAAAAATTGCAACAATGTATCTTTTTGACCTTTGCAGTTTTACAGACACCATGTCTGCAGGTGTTCTGTCTGCTTCTTATGTGGGCCACTAGTCCTGGTTTGTGCACTGCTAAGCATCACACAAAAGAGATAAGCACAGTCAAACCTGATATTCTTTTTCTCTGCTTCACTTGTTTGCACTAAACCATGCACCACACAAACACAGGCAAAATAATAACTTACTAAATAAATAAATAAATAAAAGGGAAAAGTAGTTGAAATGAAGAAAAATAAACTATGAAATAAACACTACAAAATATTTGTTAGTACACATGAAATATTTTTAGACAGGTCTGGATTTGAACTGCCACTCCATTGAACCTTCAGAACACAGTAAGGGTGTTTATCCCTCTTTGCCACACAAACACCTTGCAGCAGGAAAATTAAATTATTCTTCATGCAACCAACTGCATCATCATCCAAAGTCCTAACAAACTATACAACTGTTATTTGTAACTGTATTAATTTTGGATGTGGTACACTGAGTGATCATACAACCATTTATGACTATTCCTTGCAAAAATGCAGCTCTGTCTTACCTCTCTGTGTTTGTTGCTTATTGTTGTTTTATCTGATCAGTAAGCTGAGACATGCAATCTGTATGGCATTCTATAGTATTGTCCTTAAAATGTGTAAGGATATTAAATGGCAATAATACACCATTGTCAATAAAAGAAGGGGAGGTTGGATGTTAGTGAACAGAACATGTGAATTGTGTGCTGCTTACTTACATTTCCAAACTTGATAAAATTACTTTTATACTTGGTAATTCTAACCTGGGTGACACAGTGGTGCAGCAGTTAGCATTGTCACCTCACAGTAAGAGTTTTTCTGTTTTGGTTCTCAGCTGGGGTGCCTTTGATGTGGGGTTTGCATGTCCTACCTGCATTCGCATGGGTTTCCTCTGGGTTGTCCAGTTTCCTCCAACATTCCAAAGACATGCATCTGGAGCATTTCTTCCCTGGCCTCCCCTGAAAATGAGTTCTGTCCTGGTCAGACTTTTCCATTAAACAAATGTTAAATAAATAAATAACCTGACTATCCCACTGGAATAGGGCAGTCTGTATTGCTGTTGTGTTTTCCTTCTCCCTACCAGTAATCATTCACAGTGACAATCCATTAGCAACAAACACTGAGTGAGTGCCTGCACTATGTTTACATCAGCGACACAGAGCCAAGTATTTGGGATTCAACAATTCAAACAAGTTCACACCTCATTGGAATCTTCACCATGCTCAAAGCCCTGAATCTACACCATAAAAAGGCAACTATGTAGCTAGGGAATCTGAAAGTGATGAGACTTGCTTATATGGGGAACAAAGAACAGGCTATTACTTTGGGATATATCTGCACAGAAGACTATTGACCCTAAGAAGGTATACTTGTATTTTTCAGCTATATTCTGCATATGCTGAAATGTCATTAAGAAAAATCTGTTTAATATGTTATAATATATTAATTAGCAAATGTTACTTTTATCTTTATGCATTACTTAGAAGTGAACTGGTGGCATGGGTGTGTTTGTTAGGGCATTTCCCAGGTATACATGATTGTCAATACCTAAAATTGTAATGCTCTGTGTTAAATTTGTAAACATGTTTCAGGAACAGTTCATCTGATAGCACTTTTAGCATTTCACTGATAGTTTGTTAGCATTTCAAAGATGGTTTGTTAACAAAATGTGTCATTTGCCTGTTCTTTTTGTGGTGGGGGAGCAAAGCTGTATTTCTGTTTTGGCACATACAAGGATATATTGCTATTATTACTCTCCTTGCTTGCATCCAGCCTTGCTTTGTGTGTTAATTTAATATGTTACAACCACACAATTCATGTTGTTCATATTTCAGATATCTTGACTGTTTTATGTTTATTCAGTGGGTAATAGTGAAATGCTACCTTTTTTGTTTTATCTGGAAACAGGAT
Source organism: Protopterus annectens (assembly GCF_019279795.1). Lineage (NCBI taxonomy): Eukaryota > Metazoa > Chordata > Ceratodontiformes > Protopteridae > Protopterus > Protopterus annectens. The sequence goes on from NC_056736.1 coordinate 130,793,973, forward strand.
TTTTTAGGTTATGTGATACCTATGTGTATTATGCTTCTGTTGTGTTTTAGGTCAATTTAGACTATGGCACCCAGGTGTCTCAATCCTTGAAAAGCCCCATTTCAGTGACCCTGAGAATCAGGTCATCATGGAAGCTTTTAGGTGACATGGTGCCTTTTTGCTTGAGAGGGGACATGGAGATATGTCAGGGCAGAATGCAAATTTGTCAGCAGATAGTTGCTGATGTAGTAGGTGGACACAGCAGGAGATATGATCAGCTTTGCCATAGGGCCACTGACATGATCTCATATGTACAAAGGAAAGCAGGTGCAGTACCCTGTGATTGGATGGGCACCGGGGGGGGGGTGCTGCTACAGAACCAACACTAACAGCAAATGAGGAGTTCCTGTCCCCGTCAGGGATCCAGACAGCTCCCAGGAAAGTGCAGAACAGTGTGCCCTTGACATTGATGCTACTGTTTCAAGGACAGCAAGTATGTCCCAGGAGAATCTTCCAGGAAGGCTTATGTATCTCAATTGTTAAATATTTTTGTACAGTAAAATATTTACAGCAATAGATTATTTCTATTTAACAATAACTTGGTTGGTGGGATTATAGATTGCTACAGTTAATAACACATTCTGATTGATTACACATGGGATTAGGTTGAACTTGTCACTCAAGTTCTTCTTGAAAGTATAGTTAATGGGCATATAAAGGGCAAAAAGTTTTAAACCCCTGTGTTACTCTTAATTGTGATGATGTTGTCCTTAACACTTGCTTAACTACTTCCAGCACCAGCATCCATGTGAAGCATAGTATCAGCTGCACATGGTAAGCCAAATATCTTCTTTGTCAGTGGTGATGAGCAGGTCAAAGAAATATATAACTTTTATCCACATGTGTGATGTGGGTGTCAGGACTGTTGTATGTATTGCTGTACTGTCTGTAGTAGTAACATCACTGTTAGTTTGTTAGCATACATTTGACTGTAGTAGTGTACCTATTAATTTATTTCCTGTGTTTGCTGCTTATTATCACAGGTGATCCTGACAGTGGAAGTGCAGGACTCTTACTACTTCATGTCAGAGTATTGGCAGACCCTGATGATGTTGTTGGCCAACCAGAGGCATAGTTGGGGGTTGCAGGGGTTGAATCTGATACTGAGGTTAACATTCAGCCACCCCCATTAATTCCAACAGGCATAGCTAATAGGCCTAAGCAAACCCATTCCAGTGAGCCCTCAGATATTAAACAGGTGGAGGATGAGACACTTGATCAGGGAAATGTTGTCACTGTGGATTCAGTGGCTGTTGACTCTAACAATAGCCAAAGTGTAGGGGAGGTACCACAAAGGAGGGTTCTTAGGGGTGCTCGAAGGAGGCCTGCTGTCCATGCTCCACCTGATCCAGGTGTCTATTCCCATGCCAATCAATGTATATTTAGGGCCATCATGGAGGCACAGGCACATTCATATAGGTCCCTCAAAGAAAGATTTAGGGTTGTAGATGTGGTACAGTCTGCCATGTGAGACTGCTACCACCGCATTGCCTATTCAATGGATTGGATAAATAACACATTGGAAAGGGCAGTGTTTGTGATGGAATGTATGCTGGGAGGGGGAAGGCATCCAAGTGGTCATAGGTCAGCCATATCATCTGCTGATAGTGGATATGGCCATGCCTGATCACAATCCCATAGTCGCGCTACTTTTTCTGCTCCATCAGTTGTTTAGATACCCACACCCAAATGTGGCAGGCCATGGAGCCCTGGTCCTGTGCTTTCTCATCTGGGGAGCTCATCCAGCAGACATCAGTTACATTTAGATAGCAGCAGTGCATCTTACTGTAAGCATGGACATGCCAGTGCAACTCCTGGCAGCGACAGTTCTCATTATCGGTATGACAACAATGAATTGCCACCTCTACCAGGCACAACTCACTCCTGTTTGACACACCAAGATGTAGAGCTGGCACAGAGTTTGGCTGTGTTCATGCAGACACTCACACACCAATTTCACCGGGAGAATCCATGCCTACACACACACACACACACACACACACACACACACACACACACACACACACACACACACACACACACACACACACACCAGTCACATGCTTCAGCCATGAAGTTTAAAGCTCATTTTGTCTCACTGGCCATTTGTTACTTTCTCCAAATGTCTGCCTGTTTCTCTTTCTTACTCACACATACTCACCAACCTTTTGTGTCGGCCTAGGCTTCCTGCCCCCTTCAACACACTGTGCAAATGATGATAACTGTGCCATGTCTCTGCTATCACTCTTTTGGATTCAGAGATACATAACATTTGAGTCTGATGCTAAGGGTGCATAGCTGACTTAGTGCTTAGTATATCTGCATTTGTGATGTTGAACTGTTAATTGTATCTTTGACTTCTATCGGTCTTAGAAAGGTGGACAGTTGATAGCAAACATTTTTTGTGTCAGTATGGTTAACCTTGTGAGGGTTGCGAAGTCTGAAATTGAAATGTGGCTCATTCCTTTCTAACTTCTCTCTTTAATATTTTTGCAGTACAAAATTATGGTGCTAAACAATATATTTGGTGACCCATCAGTAGTTTTGAGAGGTATAACTGTGTGAATATTAGATGCCTATGGCATACTACTTGACAATGGACACATATAAGTCACATAAGTTTCTGTTGTCAGATGTTAAAGTCATTTCTGTATAAATCCCCCACCTTTTACTTGCTTACATTACCAAGTAACAAAATGCAAGGATATGCCATGCATTCATATTATTAAATGTTACAGTCCAGGTTCAACACTTACCTTGCAAATCTAGCAGTTGCAATAGTTTTAGTTTGAGGCTGACTCTGATGCTAGCAGTACATAGTCATTACATGAGTAGGTAAAGGTTGTGAGCATTGCCTGGCATTAATGTTATTATATGTATGTGTGTAGGAGGAAGGTTTTAGCCCCTTAGGTAGTGGATGAGTGTGCTCTGCATTGCCTCTTAGCCAATGCAAGGGCATATTGAGCATCTCTACTTCTACCTACACCCACAGCAGCAGCTGGTTCCTCTTCTTCCATTAGCGGTGGGATGTGTGCCCTTTCCCCTTACTATCCTACTGAAGCTGTTTTCTCAGCATGATGTGTAGCATGGCACATACAGTGAATATTTCAGTACATGTGCATGGATTGTACTGCAGTGGTCCCCCAAATGTATCTAGCTACCGGAAACAAAACTTCAAATGCTCTGTGATATTTATGGTTTAAGTGTGTGCCTCATTATGGCATTCTTCAGTGGGTGTGTGTGCATTTCTGATGGGTGTCATCAGCCACAGTTCCAGTACATAACCTGCATCTTCCAGTAAATGACCCTATGGGATATCCCAACCCCCCCAATGAACATCTGATACAGTTGGGAGGTGTGCCAGATATGTGAGTCATGGTATATGTCTGTTTTGCCAGCATACATGTTCAAGATGTTTACCTTAGCATTACACATGATTTGGCAGTTAATAAGAGTAGAAGCCATTTCTATTGATGTAGACCATTCCCTGTTCCCCAGATAGTGCCTTCATTTCTATATGTGTGTAATCTATGGCACCCAGTATTTCAGGGTAGTGTGCTCCTGCATATTTATGGCCCTGTCCACATGAGTATGGGCAAAAATACATGTGGTTACTGGCATGTTGTAGCATAGCATTCAGGAATTGATTAAGGATCCTATATGCTGATGTCTGTGACACACCCTGTATTTCCTCTGTTGGACTCTGAAAGGTTCATGTAGCTAAAATTCTAAAATGTTAAACACACCTTTGTCTCCACTGGAATAGGTTTCCCTCAGTTTTCCCTAGCTCTGAGTTGAGGATGACAAAGGTTGCAGAGTTCCTGTAGTGTGTATCTGTCCACCCTGTAGCACTCAACAATGTCCACCTCATATAGATTGTGATAAGTTAAATGGGGTCTAAAAACTCTTCTCCTTCTTGGCCTTGGTCTATTAGCAGGAGCAGCAGTATAGACTCCAGCCTATTGCACATACACATGAATTAAAACAACACCATTGTTTCTGCGTAGACTCCTTTCTCTAGCTGTATTTTAGTAGATTTTGGAATTCACAGGGAAAACCAGCACTGAGTCTACATGGTTGATTTATAGCTTGTTGAATAGCTCCTCCATCTTGACTTGGTCAATTAGCACACAGTTCAGTTGCTTATGCTGTAATTAGCATGCCACAGTGTTTAGCTTGTTTACGTAGCTCTACACACCATGTAGAGCCCCTTACTGAATCTAAAACAGTGAGATACCATGTGAGCGCCACAGAGCAATGCACACATGGTGTAAACAGACCATGTAGGCTTTATTGAATCTGGCTGATCATTTTTTTTTTGTTATATTAGGCAACATTTTCTTAGCTTGAAATATGTCAGTGGACATCAGATTATTTCATTTCGTCATACACAATAATTTGTGACCACAGAGGAAGAAACACCCTCGTTTTTACAGTAGTGAGGATAAAGTGGCAGCAGTATTTGTTTACATGGCTGGATATCATTTTAAACTTTAGTTTTCTTATTAGTGTTTCCCTGAATATTTGTGGGTTACTACTTTTTAGTTGTAGGTAACTGCCAGCTGTAACCATGGTAATACATATCTCAGTAATGGTGATAATCATTGCAATCTTGTGTTATGACATACATCTTTGTTTCCAAAGTTCCATGAGGACATAATTGGTACTATCACAGGAATGAAATACATACAGAGAAAGAGCGTCCTATGCCCACCATTTTTTTTTAATTTAATAACTTATTAGTCTTCAAGTAAACAATGATGTGTTCGAAGATCAAATTGTAAGTAACAGAAACTTCATACTTGAATAACAGTAGGTTAAGGTCAAATTTGTCATACACATCTCCAAAAGATAAGCTAGGTTATGGTGCAAGTGATTTTGTAGAAGGGCTGACATGAGAACTGGATGCTGAGTTGGTACAATGTCTTGACCTACTTGATGCAGGTGATCTGTAGACACTGACATGACAGTGATACAGAGCCATGACCTAGAATAAGAGGTTCTGCTAGGTGTAGATGAATGCTGACTTGGCCTGCATGAAATGATTTGTGCTCCCTCCCTACTAAATAAAGTACTTTCTTAAGAAGGACTTGTAGTCTTATGCAATCTTGTACCATTTGTTTGGACAGTATCCCATACACTCCCACTTCAAAGACTGACTCCTACCTGAGTCTAATATGTCCTAAATATTCTACAGATCTAGGTAGCCATGGATGCTTGGAGTGCCACCATACAATATATTAGTATGATCATGGCATTATGGCTACACTGTGTCATTTCTATGTAGTGCTGAAAGTCCTTACTTATACCTAGAGGTCTCAAACAATTTCCAGATGACTCCCTTTGGCAGTTCTCTGAGCCCTAATGATGTCATGACACATTTTCTGCTGGAAATCAAATGCTTTACATGACAAATTCCTGCACCTAGTACCCTTTGTAAAGGTGTCACTGAGGGCACTGTTACCTCTGAATTCCTGCCATCATCCCAAAAATGTCTCGGTTTGGAGATAATGCTGTTGAGATGTGTGGGTTTTCCTCCTCTACAAGTGTGAGTTTAATGTCCGCCTGTGCTTGACCTTGTGATGCACTGTCAGTTCCTGCAGAGTTACTAACATGTTGTGGGGTGTAAGTTCCTGCCATTAAACTTGGGAACTGTGTGTTGATTTTCACAGGCTGCCTCATGAATGTAACTGTCGTCATCATCATCTTCATTATCATTAACAGCCATTCTGCTGATGATATCCTCCAAATTTATTGTATTGTGGAACTGTTTGTTACATCTACTGACTCTAAAAAATATTTGAAAACATTACCAATAAGGAAGTAGCACACACTAATGCATGCTGACTAAGGAAGTGTGGAAGACGCTTGCCATGTACACTGCCTTCACTGTCATTCTTAGTATAAGTAGATAGTTTACCTGTTAATAGCAATTGTTTTGTGTTTAATACAATTATTCCAAGTGAGCATTCAGTTCACTATATACATTTATATAATATTTTTAAACCAACCTTCCTGAGTGAGTGCTGCTGCAGCAGACTTTAGTAATAGCAGTGATCACACCATCTCTGATTATTCCAGTGCCATCATCTTCTGTGTCACAGTCGTCCCCATGAATGGAGAGGAGGTATTCCTCATTTGGTTTTAGAGGGATAAGTGTTGGACGCCCCCCCCCCCCAGTACTGGTATGGGCAATTGCATTCTACCTCTCCTTGGCTATAGCATGCCCTACCATTATCATTTGCCTTCTTCTTGTACTGTGTTAATGTGTGCTTCTTTCCACTGACCAGCTTAATCTTGATTAGAACTTGACTCCATGTTTTTCCCCTCAGCTTGTTTGGGCCCCTTTTACCAAACAGATGTCTGCCATATTTCCTAAGGGATGTGATAAGTATGCAGTTTTTCTCATGGCTGAATTTGTCCTTTTTCTCTGTCTTCATTCTGAATTTTGCATCATTACTGCTTATAAAAAGTATGTCGCAGTCATGAACACATACAAAAAAAAATTGATCTAATCGTCAGTCAAACAACACAATAATGAAAACATGCCTGCCATCCTCATAAAATAGTTAGATGACACAAGCCCCATAATTAGATACACATGCAAACTCTCAGTTTAGCCAACTAAAGTTGTGTTGAAATAATGTTTGCACCTCCAAGAATACATTCACAGTAGTAAGACAATCAGTGTGTTAACAGATCCATCCTTCCCATAGCCCCTAACTCTTTCTTGTAGTCATAATACTGACATTTTTCTTTAAGCAGTGGCACTCAGAAATCTCCCAGAAAAGATGTATATTGAGCATCAAAACGTCAATTCCTCTTCAGTATTTCACAATTAAATCACTGCATTTCTACCATGTATACACAATCACTAAATGACACCAAAGTAAATTATTTTCTCAGTGATCACTAATCGTTTTCACTGCCACAATAATGATTTTCCATTTAAAAACGACAGATATACAATATTCACTAAAGCCATTGTAATATACTCACTATATCAATATGTCATTTCTTGAAGTAAACTCAACAATCATACATCATTGTGAACTCTTTCATATTAATTTGCTATTTTTCTATTATTTTTGCTTACTTTAAAAAGTTTATAGTCTCCTAAGTTATTTGCAATTAATATGGCAACATTAAACTTTTTAACATCAGCTTAGGGTTATTTATACATTCTGTATGCAAATTAGGCCCTTTTATGTTTATCTCTATGAATTACAGTATACACAAATGTGTATGCAACTTATGCATGTAATTAGTTCTCACCTACTCATGAATGTGGCCTCAGATTCATGTGAACACACAGGGAATAGTGCCAGAGTTCACAGCACTCCTTTGCAGTCCCCAGAATGACACCAGAATCTGCAGCTAGCCTCAGTTATTCTCTACTGTAACCACGTTTAAAAAAGGGAAAATGGAGTCATATGCATGTGAGTTTGCACTACTATGAAGTATAATCCCTGCACACCTAACATTATCAGGCATACCTTATCACCTCAAGTCAGTCAACATATACTAGAAGTTGGTAAGCACACACATAAGAATATCTATATTTGCAAAAAGCACTCCCCTCAAATTAAAAAATAAATAAATAAATAAATAAGCATTAATACTGCTGCTTATACTGTATGAGGAATGTATAGATGACATTCAGGTATAGTACTCCAAAAAGATAGCAATAGCACAGCAGCAGTAGCAACTAAGTAAAACAAAAAAAAGATGATTTCATTAATGACTTTTAATATAAATAAAATATGAATGTATTCCTTTAGAAAATGTAGGTGACAAAGCATTTTTGGTAAACTTGCCAAGGATAACAGCATCAGGTGTACTGCCCCTGTTGATTGACTGAGTTTGTTCAGGGTGATGTCACACCTCAGTTGGAGTGCTTTTAAACCTATGAACCACTGCCCTGTTCGTACTTTCCTCATTATGGTACTGAATTTCAAATAATGGCAGCATCTGTGAAGTCACAAGGCTGTGCTCCAAGCTGGTCAGATAAAAAAATCAAAATAATGTTCTACCTTCTGAACAAGCCATACATGGATAAGATACAGGCATGTGTTAGAAGCGTGACTAGAAAAAATCAACATCTAGCAGGAGTGGCAGATGAGCATCTGTCGACTTTGACAGGGATCACCCACTCCAGCCCAGTGCAGACACAGGTATGATAACCTGCAGGTATGTAGGCCCAACTAGAGGGCTAAGTCGGTTGACCAGGAAGTGGCAAGAAGGCCAAAGTTTTTTAGCAAATATTATTTTTGCTTTTAATATTTTTGGTCATACTAAACATAGGTTTAACAATAAACTTTAAGGTTACATAATTGAATGTACTTCATAGAAGAAATATGTGTAACTGCAAATATGTAGCTATAATGTTATTATGTTTATGTTTTCTTTTACATTATTATATCTATACAACTGTACCTGTATACAGGTATATTGAATGTTTATGTGATAAAATTATTATCTGTATAAATACAAATGCATATGTACAAGTAAAAATTATAACTTTAAGTATGTATGTGTATATATATATATATATATATATATATATATATATATATATATATATTTTTTTTTTTTTTACACACACACACACACACACACACACACACACACAAACACATATGCATATAAACTGTAAATTACAGATTTACATCTGCATGAATACACTTACAACTATTTTCCATGTCTATAAATGTCTGTATACACATGCAAAAACTGGATTGCTGCATAATTTCATTTAACAGTATGTATTACCTTAATTAATAGTTGAAGTACATGAAAGCACTTTTTCTAAAGAAAGGGTTTTGTTTGTGTAGGCCAGAAAATATTTATTAGTATAATAATTGTATAAGACAGTAATTTCCTATACGGTGTTAAATGCATGTAGAAGATGTCTGAACTCAGTCAGGCACCACACTCTAGTTAGAGTGCAGATTAAGGGAAGCTGGTTGAGGATGTCATGTCAAGTGAATGTCCAGCATATAGTTTAGTGAGAAATGAGCAGTTGTATTACTTCTGTATACAATCCTCTAAGATGTTTACAGTTATTAAGCAGAAAACTATCATAGAACACATTACTGTTCTGAAGTATAGGCACTGCATCCATCTGTAACAGTGTTATGTTTTGTTTAATGAAGGTAGAATTGAAAAAAAAGTGAACATTTCCTTCAATTGCTAGATTTTTTTCAGTCTGTACTGCTTCTGCCTCTGCTTGAAGAAAATTTACAGACTGTTAAATGAAACTGCAACTTAGTAATGCAAATCATAACACTTTAAATTAGAACCTTGAAGGAAAGTTTATAGGATTCCAGACAACATCCCTTCCCTAAACAGACAAGCTGTACACAAATATTAAAGTGTAACAATCTGAAGAAATGTGCAGTCCTACAATTTATAACTTGCATTAAAGGAAATATTGATACAGTATGAAAATTCAGATATAAATAAACATTTAATTAAATATATACTAAGCAACTGCAACAGGAAATGAAATGCCTTGCAGAGTATTAGTAATCATATGAGAAATGTTAATGAAAAAAGGGGAAATACAGGCAAACAACAATGGCCGTATGTCTTCTTTATGTAGTGGACATGGAGATTAGTTACAATCATGCACAACGCTGTGGGAGACTGAAACAAATGACTGAAGCTAATAGTGTATGAAAAAATTAAAATGCATTGTTTGTATATAACTGATTGCATTATATACATACATACATACATACATACATACAAATGTTTCAAGCACGGGCATTAAAGCCCTTCTAACTTGTCAATATGCCAAAACACTTGTTCCCATAATAAATGTCCAGGCTGTTCTTAAACATATCTAAACTAGTACTTGCTTTAATGTAATTTTGTAGTCTGTTCAAAGCATCAGCTACTCTGTCAGAGAACCAATTAGTATACTTCTCATTCCTATAGAACCTTCTACATAGGTTATCTGATGATTCTCTAGTACGTTTTCATAACCCCAAACATTCCCAGAGGTAGTTGTCCTTAAATGTCTTATATACCTGAATAAGATCTCCTCTTAAATATATGTAAGAGACATTGTACAAGTTCAGATATTTTAGTCTTTCATAATAACTTAGATTTTCACATCCATGCATGCCTTTAGTATATTTCCGCTGTACTCTTTCCAGTTTATTCATGCTTGTTTTCCTATAGGGTTTCCATATTGTTATTCCATACTCAAGTTTGGGTCTAATGTAACTAACAAACAATGACTTCATTATTTTTGATTTCCTAGACTTTATAAATCTTTTTATACAACCTATAGTTCTATAACTATCATTAGCCAACTGGTTGATATGATTAGAAAAACTCATAGCTGAATCTACCCATATACCCAGGTCCTTAAATGAGTCTACAGTTTCAATCACTGTGCGCTGTATTAAATATTCACCTTTCAGTTTATGTCTCCCAAATCTCATATGCTTAGTTTTTGATGTATTTATCAACATATTATTCTCCTGTGCCCAAATGGTCAATTTAGTCAAATTATTTTGCAGTCATGCCTTATCTGTAACACTTGTAATCAGTTTGCCCAATTTCAAGTTGTCAGCATATAGACTGTAGAACACCACAGATGAAAAAGTAAGGTCTGAAAGATACAATCTAAACAAGTAAGGGCCTAGCACAGAGCCCTGTGGGACACCTTGGCTGTAACCAAGGATTTCACCTGTCCAGTTGGTGTGTGATACTTGCCATGTCCTATCTGTAAGCCATGCAGCTATCCATCTTATCAACAGTACATCAATACCTAGTTGTACTAATTTATTGATCAGTGTTTTGTGCATGACCCTATCAAATGTTGAAGTTAAATCTATATGAATCACATCACAGCACAATTTTTCATTCATAGCTGTTATTATATTGTTATAGAACATCATGTTAAGGTGGTAATAGATCTATTTTCAACATATGCATGCTGATATATGGTTTCAAGTCCCAACCTATCCAGTTCTGACAATAACTTATCCAGTATTACCTTCTCCATTATATTTCCACAACATGAAATTAGGGTTAGAAAAAGGGTCTATATGATTCTGGGTTTGTCCTACTCCCCTTTCCCGTAAAGACAGGTTTAATAAGTGCATGTCTCCAATCTTGAGGAATCTCCCCATATTTATATGACCTAGTGAATAATAGATGTAATGGCAGTGTAAGTTCTTGCTTAAGTGTTCTCAAATCATTGTTACTTACTCTGTATCCTCCCTATGATTTGCTTGGATACAGTTTGCACAGTTCTTTTTCAATATAATCTAATTTGATTCCAGTATCTGGGGTTACCTGGATGTCACTAGGACAACTTACCAACCCTTTTATGGAGCCAAACTGTTTTGCATATGATTTTGTAAATATATCTATAACCTGCTGTGTCTGAGAATAAATTTTAGAATCTGCACAGTTTATCAATTTGTGTATCTTTACTCCTTCCACGTCTTATGTATCTATAAAAAGGTTTCCTATTATGCTCAATATCTTTATATAAATTTTCTTCAAATGTTTCTTGATCTTGTCTAACACTATGCTTTATCTGTTTGTCCAGCTGTTTATTTCATTTTTCAAAGTAGTAGTTCAACCTCTCTTCCATTTGTTATATTTTTTGTCTCTCACCTTAATCAGGTATCTTGTTCTTATGGAAATATAACCCCCTGATGTTACATGCCTAGATCTTGATGCTAAACATTTTTTTCACTTTTTGCACTCAAACAATTTCTCTTTTCAAAACTTTCCACATTCCATCTGCAGTTTTTCCACTGAACACCTCACTCCAGTTAGTTTTATATCGCAACATTTTTGCTTCCCTATAATCTGTAATTAACCTTCTGTGCATTGGCTTAGATTTCAGTGTGGCAGATTTATCTAGCAACAAATTAACCTTTATGACCCCATGATCACTGCACATCAATGGTGGTAAAAGTTGACTAGAAGTTACAGTAATTTCTTTAGGAACACAAACAATATCTAGTATATTCCGTCCCCTGGTAGGTTTTTTTATAATCTAAAGCATTTGTTGTTCCTGAATATACTCTGTGAATAATTTCTTTACTAATGCTGTTGAATCAATATTAGTCCAGTCTGTTTCTGGTAAATTTAAGTCCCAAGCTAATATTATTCTTCCCTCCTGTGTTTCATGTAAGAAATGTATGAATTCCTCTAGGTCATCTGCACTTGTCTTTGGTGGTCTGTACACTCCAACAATTGTTATATGTTCCAGGGTTGTCTTTATTGTCACAGTTACATAGTCTATAGTATTGGTATTATCATTGAACATGTAATAAAGACAAGTCTCATAGCTATTTTTAATGCCTATCGTAACACATCCACATAAATAACTACAAGTATTTATAAAGGATACTAATTGGAGGTTTAAAGCATGTCCAGTATAGCATTGCAATCAAAAGATATGTCAATGAATAAGTATTCTGTCTTTAACTAGTATTGTGATGTCCCCATGCTGGCCAGTAATCAAGAAGCTTGAATCTTCACCACTGACACTGGAGAGTGACATGCTCTTGGAATACAAATGGATACACTCTGTATTTTCAGATGCAGACCTCTCTGCATCAAGCTCAGTTTCCCTTAAGAGCACACTGGGAACACACTCAGTCCGGGATCTGGATTTCTCTATATCTGTCTCCCACCAAGTCCTCAATAATACTCCCCACTAGTGCAGTTGTAGGGTTAAGTCCTCAGCTGAGTGTCCAAGCCAAGCTTTGCAGCACCCTCTCTGTAAGCCCAGTGCTTGGAGTCTCTGCTCCAAGTAGCTAACACATAATGTGACTCCTCCAAGTAGCTGACACACAGCTTGAGATTTGATTTTTCACACACACGCACACACACAAATGCACACACACACACACACACACACACACACACACACACACACACACACACACACACACACACACACACACACACACACACACACAGGAAAGGCTGGCACAGATTTACCTGCTGTGTCCCCTTCTCCCTTCTGCCCAGTGTATAAGGAGGTTATCACTGTCACCAGACACTCCACAAGCAGCTACTCTAAGGCCCATAACAAAGGGCTGGTACAGATTTACCTGTTGTGAACCCTTCTCCCTTCTGTCAAGACTATAAGGTAGTTATCACTGCCACCAGACACTCCACAATGAGCTATTCTAAGACCCTTAACAAAGGGTGTCCAATTATACTGTATAATATTAATGCTGATACAAGTGGTAGTAGTTGACCAAGACAGCTAGACCTTTTAGAGTGGCCCATACAGTGTCACCAAATAAATATAAGCACTCTCAGAAGTTAAATACTTTCTACAAGGACCAGTCACAAGAAAGGTTTAAATATGTTTAATAATAAATTATTAAAAACATATGAAAATACTTATATATTCAGAGTAAACCACAGGTTCAGATCACTGGAAATATTGAAAATAACATTGATGGACAGGCTCATACCCTTTTATGATGAGGTGTGCCGCATAGAAAGACTTCTTGACTACTGTGTCGATGTGACTATCAAAAGAGACTACAGTCCACCTGGGTCCCATGGTCTCTTATCACACATTTGGTGTTAAGTAGATTGCTGCCTATGTAGTAGTTCATGGGTACAGAGTTTTTACCAAAGGGGATGACACTGCACTTTTTGGCACTGAGCTTGAGGCCATGTCTCTGATACTAGGCATCTGTCTCAGCGAGGCCCTTCTGTAGGATGTCCACATCATTTGGGGACTTGACTATGGCTCCTAATTTGCAGTCATCTGTTAACTTCATTAGCCAGAGGCCTTCTGTGTTAGCCTGTACTTCAGATAAGTAGATACCAAACAGGAGAGGTCCCAGGACTGAACCCTGTGGTACTCCACTTGTCATTGGTTTGAGGTCAGATTTGGAGTCTGCAACTTTTACAGTGTGGGTTCTGTCAGTGAGCCAGTTAGCAACCCATCTTGTGATGTAGGGATTTATACCTAGTTTAGTGAGTTTAGCTATAATTCCAGAATGGGGGATGGTGTTGAAAGCCTTGGCAAAGTCAAAATAGGTTGTGTGAACCACCTTACCCTCATCTACGGCTTTGGTGACTGTCTCAAAGAAGTCGATCAGGTTCAGGAGGCATGATCTTCCTTTCACAAACCTGAACTCGTGGAGCCCATAGTTTGGAGGTTACCAATGTCTTTGTTTATGAGTTCCATGATGATACGTTCAATAACCTTGCAGACCAGCCTCATCAGGCTAATAGGGCGATGGTTCCCGGGATCAGTGGTGGCTCCTCCATTGTGGAGTGGGATAACTGTGTGTCATTCAGTGGGCACAAAGCCTGATATGAGGCTATTACTGAACATGGTGCTTAGGTGGGAAGCCAGTTTGTTCTGAAGTTCATATAAAACGCAGCCTGGGATGCTGTCCGGTGGCATGGATGCTGTGTTTTTGGCTTTAGAGAGTGCATCTTTTACCTGTGTAGTTGTAATTACAGGGACTCTGCATTCTTCCTGTATAGATATTGGCCCTTTATGGGGTGGGGGGGTAAAGTTAGCACTGAACCTATCTGCCAGGATGTTGGCAATATCAGTTGGTTCTGTAATTTTCATGCCATTGTGCTGTAACTCAGAGCAGATCTGGGTGTTGCCATCGAGATTCTTGACATAACTGTAGAATGCTTTGTGGTTGTCCTTAGAATTAGTGGCATTTTGTTTACATAGCTAGCTTTGGAAAATCTTATAAGGGATCTCAGCTTTTTACTGAGGCTGACCACTCATGGGATGTTACTTTCTTTTGCAACAGTTTCTTCCTTCAGTTGTGCAGTTTGTTTATGGCAGGGGCCCATCAGATTGGCTTCCTTTTTTTGGAGGATAGCACCTTGGTTTTGTTTGGGATAGCACGATCCATGCACTCATGTAAGTGCTTATAGAGTGCATTTGTGTAGGATTCAGCAGTTGTAACTGTATTCTCCATCTGCATGGGTGTCATGAAGTTCACCACTTTGGTAGTAAGAAGCATGAAGTTGGCTTTGGAGAAATTTTTCCTTAATGGGTGGTGGGGGCTGAATGTGGATATCAAGGGTGATTAGCTTATGGTTAGATCGGACTAACGAGGAGTTGACTTCAGGTGTGGATCACTGGTCACTCATGTTGGTAATGACTAGGTCTAGGATATTGTTGCCCCTGGTGGGGGTGTGAATAAATTGATCCAAGGCATTGGAGTTTATGAATTCCAGAAAGCGTTGAGCTAAGGAGTTGGTAGACAAGTAGTTTTCCCAGTTAACGTTGGGGTAGTTGAAGTTGCCCATTATTAGGGTGTTTGGTTGAACCCTAATATTTTTCAGTACATCAAGAAAAGAGGAGTGGGAATCCTGGGGCATGGTGGGGGATCTGTAGCAAGCTATAATTTGGATTGCAGTTTTGCCCAGAGTTAGTTGCACTTGGATAACCTCGGATGCATTATACTGAGCAACTAGCCTGGAGGTGTGGATATCCTTAATGAATATAGACACACCTCCGCCTTTGGTGTTTCGGTCCAGGTTACATGGCCGAAAAGTATGGTATGAGTTATAACCTGGTAGTGCAGAGGTGCTCTCTCGAGCCTTGAACCAGGTCTCAGTCACTGCACAGATATTGATGTTCTCCATTTTAAGGAGTGCCTCGAGTGAGTGCATTTTGAGATTTAGACTTCTAGCATTGAGTAGCATTACAGTCAGTTTTTTCTTGCCTGTTCCTGTTATGGTGGTGAATTTGTCATTTGAACCTTGCCTAAAAAAAGCACTATAGGGGAGGCAAGAACATTAGCTGGTATCTCGAATCCCAGGGTCGACAGGTGCAGGCCATCTCTGGCAAAGCATCGTGGTCTGTCGACCATGTCATCCAAGCAGACAGATACTGGATCCCCTTAGAATGACACCAGAAGCTTAGCCAATTGTTGAAGTCAATCATTTTGTCCTTGTACTGTGGTATAATTTTGTCGATGGCAGAATGCTACTCAGGGCTAGGGTCATACCTGCCTGGGCTACAAGATCGGAGAGCTCTTCCATGTCTCTTTTCATGTAGTCCAGGGAGGTACGTCTCAGGTCATTCACATCAACATGGACAATGACAGAGTCATATTTGTACTTGTTGTGGAGTTACCTGAGTGCGTGGGTTATGTGGCGGATCCTGGCACCCGACAAACAGCTGACAGTAACCTTCTCCTTCTTTAGCCTGGTGAGTGGGACATCAGTGTGCCTGACTATAGAGTCACCTTTGACTAGTGTGTTGGGTACTTTGATTTGCCTTATTGGCTGTGGTTGAATGGCACACTGAGTCTGTGGGCTATATGTCATTTGGGTGGTGTTGGGGGATGGAGGTTGCTTGCATTTCTGCTTTGGAGGTCTCTATTGCTTAGACAGATTATTTTTGAGATCCTCCGCAAATGTTTTTGTATTAATATGTGTGGAATTTGGTGATGTAGATTTTGGTGATGTGGATTTGGCTGTGGTTGAGTGGCACACTGAGCCTGTGGGCTATATGTCATTTGGGTTGTGTTGGGGGATAGAGGTTGCTTGCATTTCTGCTTTGGAGGTCTCTATTGCTTAGACAGATTATTTCTGAGATCCTCCGCAATTGTTTTTATATTAATATGTGTGGATTTTGGTGATGTAGATTTAGTGAGACTAAGTGATGAGTGTGGTGTGGTGTAAATGTTTACATTCTCTTCTTGACTGTCAAGTTCAGTCTTAGTTGGAGAGAGCTTTACCTCCAGTTTGGCTAGATAAGTGCATCTCTTACAGGTTGTAGTGTTGGGTGGTAGGAGGAGAAGGTTGTTTGTGTACATACAAAGCTCATTTACATTTGCCTTATTTTTCTTAAAGTAAGCTAGCTGGTTAACCTTTGCTGTCCCAGTGTCCTCTATTAAAACATATATATTTAATTCATTAAAATAATACATGTACATTTCTTTTCATTCCAGCAAGGTCAACTATTCATACATTTTACCAAAAGCAACCTCAAAAATACATTTTCAGCACAAGCATCTGAACAAATCAGTTTGATATACAAATGGCATATAATTATTTACAAAATTCTAGCTAGCTGTGTTGGCACAAGTCATACATCCAATGCCCTACTTCTGACATGGCTAGCACTACCTCCTATCATCAAATCTCTCCTCCCTTTGAAGACTCAAGCTAGTTTTTCAAGCAACTCTTGAGAAATGTGGCTTGAGAGAAATAAGCCTATCTGGGAATATGTTATCCCATACCCTGTCTTGAGATCTTATCTGAACTGGCATCCTCCTTACTTGAGCATTCCTGTCATACCAGACCTTTTTCCTGCTGTTGGGGCCCTGCCTTGCTCTCCTGGGGCTGGCCCATGAGCTCCCTAAGCCTTGACCTGAGGTTTAGGACACATGCCAAAAAACATTCCATGTGAGATTCACACTCACCCTCCCACTCAACACAAATCAAATCTGAGGTCCCCTTACCCTATTCCCATACAGCAACTCAAAGGGTGAAAAACCTTTGGATTCCTGGGGCACCTCCCTCTATGCATACAGCAGATGGGACAAATATTTGTCCCACTCTCTCTTAAACTGGTCTGCAAATGCCTGAAGCATGGTCTTTAGTGTAGAGTTTAATATCTCCACAAGTCCAATAATCTGGAAATGGTTGGGGGTTGTCTTAAGGTCCTTTCACTCTACAGCACTCCTATAGACAAGTTAGCAGGCCTGACATGAAATTAGCATCTCTGTCAGTCAGTATTTCTTTTGGAAAACCTACCCTGCTTAAAATCTCTAGCAAAGCATTTACCACCTTTTCTGCCTTGATGGAGGACAGACACACCACATCAGGGTATTTAGTAACATAATTTACTACCACTAGGATAAACATCTTCCCTGTGGAACTTGGGGAAATTTGATCCCCTACAATATCCATAGATATCATCTGAAATGGCTCATAAATCACAGGCAAAGACATCAAAAGAGCTTTGATCCTGTCTCCTACCTTGCCTACTTTTTGACACTGCTCACAGGTCCTGCAGTACATGGTTATATCCCTAGCAATCACAGCCCAATAAAAGTTCTGCACAATATGTCTGTTGGTATGCTTTATGCCCATATGAGCTGTAAAGGGAATGTTGTAGGCTATGGCAAGACATGCCAGATGGTAGTCTCTGAGCACTATCGACTACTGTATTACCTCACCTTCTAGATCTCCCTCTGGGGTCCACTCTCTATACAGTAAGCCTTTGTTCCAGTATACAGAATCCATTTTTCCTTGAGACTCAGGAATCTCCCTAGCTACCTTCTTCAAGACTCTTAGTGTAAGGTGTGAGAGCCGAACCTGTCTCACCTCTATCTTTGTGACTTTTCACATCTCCCCTTCCATGGGAAGCCTGGTATCTTCTGACAGCAGTGCCTCACTGTCAGCATGGGTACCACCACCCACCTCTGTTATTGCAGTCACCCTATCTAAGGGAACATCAGTACCTAGCAACAGCCGTGGCTCATCTTCAGGTTCACTGCTACAGGGTAGCTCCCTCCCTGAATTAACCAATTCATCAGTCCTAGCTTCAGGGATGTGGTCTCTCTGGGTCTCTCCCAGGCTACCAGACCCACATGCCTGTCTCCAAGCCTGACTGTGCATCACTTCATGCACACAAAATACTGCATTATCAAAATTATTCCCTATCAAGACATCTGCAGGGATATCCTCAAATGCATCTACTTGCTTGCTTCCTTTTCTACCCTCCAAGTCAATGTGAACCCTGGTCAAAGGCATGTGGAATGGGATCCGTCCTGAAGCTCTGACTGAAGTGGACAGCCCAAGCAAATATTACTTCTCTTTAACCACTGTAGGCCTCACAATCGTTATGTCAGAGGTTGTGTATCTCTTGGCAGTGGCCTGTTGTCCATCCAGCAAGGTAGGTTACAAACTCTGGTGGTAGTTTGGTACCCCTATTGTCTCCAGACAACTTACCACTGACATTCTATTATTCCCACTTGCTGTCTCCATTACCTTTTGTTCCCCACCTTGCCTCCATGAACATGTATATGCTACCTGGCCACACTGGTTACATTTAAAACAGTTAACCCTTGATTCTGGCCATGAATCTGAACTACTGGCTTCCCCTGTGACTGACAGACTCTGTTGTGGCAGTTTATGCTGCATACCATGGGTTCCCTTATATCCATGTACAGTACTAAGAATTCCTTTCATTTACAGTGAGGCCCTGCTTGCTAAGTAGAGATCCCCATTTTCCCCATCTCAACTGCAGAGTTGCATTCCCTGTCTGCCAACCAGATTCACATGTCCACAGGCAAAGTGCTAAGGGCTTGTTCCCTCACCAAAAGTCTGATAGCCCTTAAAAAAGTGGTGACCTGACACACACTCACCTACCTATGAAAATAACTGCTTAATTCAGCAATATAATCACACACTTTCATCTGCCTTGCGTCTATTCTCACAAAACGTTTTTTCTGAAAGCTTCAGGTGTTAACTTAAAACATTCCAATAAACATTTTTTCGCTGTAGCTTAGTTTAAGCAATCAGTATCAGATAATTTAGAAACAGCAGTTGCAACTTTACCATGGAGTAAGGAGGTCAGGAACCATACCCAGAGCCCTTGGTCAGCATTATACTGTTTACATGCCCTTTCAAATATGTGAATAAAACTACCAAAATTATCGTCTTCTATAAATTGTTGCATAAATTTACTGACCTTTATTGCTTTTGGGGATCAGTTAGTCTGTTCTCCATTACCTCAATAACCCTGGTTAAGATTCAGAATCTCCCTGTAGGCCTCACAATCGTTATGTCAAAGGTTGTGTATCTCTTGGCAGTGGCCTGTTGTCCATCCAGCAAGGTAGGTTACAAACTCTGGTGGTAGTTTGGTACCCCTATTGTCTCCAGACAACTTACCACTGACATTCTATTATTCCCACTTGCTGTCTCCATTACCTTTTGTTCCCCACCTTGCCTCCATGAACATGTATATGCTACCTGGCCACACTGGTTACATTTAAAACAGTTAACCCTTGATTCTGGCCATGAATCTGAACTACTGGCTTCCCCTGTGACTGACAGACTCTGTTGTGGCAGTTTATGCTGCATACCATGGGTTCCCTTATATCCATGTACAGTACTATTACTTTCATTTACAGTGAGGCCCTGCTTGCTAAGTAGAGATCCCCATTTTCCCCATCTCAACTGCAGAGTTGCATTCCCTGTCTGCCAACCAGATTCACATGTCCACAGGCAAAGTGCTAAGGGCTTGTTCCCTCACCAAAAGTCTGATAGCCCTTAAAAAAGTGGTGACCTGACACACACTCACCTACCTATGAAAATAACTGCTTAATTCAGCAATATAATCACACACACTTTCATCTGCCTTGCGTCTATTCTCACAAAACGTTTTTTCGGAAAGCTTCAGGTGTTAACTTAAAACATTCCAATAAACATTTTTTCGCTGTAGCTTAGTTTAAGCAATCAGTATCAGATAATTTAGAAACAGCAGTTACAACTTTACCATGGAGTAAGGAGGTCAGGAACCATACCCAGAGCCCTTGGTCAGCATTATACTGTTTACGTGCCCTTTCAAATATGTGAATAAAACTACCAAAATTATCATCTTCTATAAATTGTGGCATAAATTTACTGACCTTTATTGCTTTTGGGGATCAGTTAGTCTGTTCTCCATTACCTCAATGACCCTGGTTAAGATTCAGAATCTCCCTGTCTTGTTGATGCTGCATCTCCTTTGCTTTGGCCTCCAAATGCCATTTTTTTCTTTTTCTTCAGCCTTCAAACATCATAGTGTCTCTGATTATTCTAGATCCAAATATTTGGCCTCCAGTTCAAGTGTCTTTAACAACAGAAGTATTTTAAGTCCTCTGAAGAAAAGCTGAACTGTCCTGTTTCTGAGAGCTGTCCATCCCTAATGTCAGACTGGTTGCTGGTCTGTGCTGCAGCTGTGATTAAGGCTGCTGTAATTTTCCCTTTAGCCAGGTTGGCATGCACCAGTACTTTGGCTTGGCACATCTCAGCCACCTGATTCCTTTTCAGGTTGCCATAATACTTTGCTGACATCCTTACCTGCTTTCCTGACTAACTAAGGTAAAAAAAAGTAAATAAATAAAACTATTGTGATATGAACCTCTGAATTTCTACTTTGTGGCTGCTTGAGAGTGCACCCTTTTTAGTGACAACTGCTTACAGGATACAGGAGTTCAATTAATATTCACATCAATGCTCACCAATATGTAGCATGTGATGTTCCCATGCTGGGTCAGCAATCAAGGAGCCTGACTCCTAACCACTGTCATTGGAGAGGGATGTGCACTTGGAATACAAATGGATACATTCAGGATTTCCAGATGCAGACCTCTCTGCATCAATAACATTTTCCCTTAAGAGCACAGAGGGAACACACTCAGCCAGGGGTCTGGATTTCTCTATAACTGTCTCCCTCCAGGTCCCCAGTAAAACTCCCCACTGATACAGCTGTAGGGTGAGGTCCTCAGCCGAGTACCCAAGCCAAGTGCTCCAGCACCATAATCTGTAAGCCCGCATACATACAAGCATGGAAAAGGCTGGCACAGATTTACCTGCTGTGTCCCCTTCTGCCCAAAGTATAAGGTAGTTATCACGGCCACCAAACACTCCACAATCAGTTACTCTAAGGCCTTTAACAAAGGGTATCCAATCATAATGTGTAATATTAATACTAATACAAATGGTAGTAGTTGACCAAGACAGCTAGGCCTTCTGGAGTGGCCCACACAGTGTCATCAAATAAAAATAAGCACTCTCAGTGGTTAAATACTTTCTACAAGAACCAGCCACAATAACAGTTTTAAATATATTTAATAATAAATAATAAAAGCATATGAAAATACCAAATATATATTCACAGCAAACAACATAGTTCAGATCAATGGAAATATTGAAAATAACATTGCTGGACAGACTCATACAAATAAATAAAAACAATCTCTAAACTAAGCTTCACTATATTCCTGACCGAATCTAGAAGAATTAGTATTCCCTAATAACTTACTTGATAGTGCAAGGCAAAATAAAATACACAAGCAGACTTTCTAGTCAGCTTCTCCAAAGCAGAATAATCCAGCCTCAGAGACTGCTCCCTGTAAAATATAATATCCAAGATGGCTTGCTGAATGACCTCATCTGGTCACCTGACTCTAGGTTCTCAAACTATTCCACTTTGAAGCTGAGACAGGAATTTAGCATAGATGGCTACAATACACATTTAAATGTTTATGGCAGTGCCTCAGGCTTCCCCTGTTTTTACTGAGTTAATGAACAAATCCTTCTTCAAGACACATAGTCTCTGGTCCCATTCAACACTGTGGGGTGTCATTTTAATGTTTAACAGCTCATTTATATTCCCTTATTTTTTCTTAAAGTAAGCTAGCTGGTTAACTTTGTCTGTCCCAGTGTCCTCTATTAAAACATATACATTTAATTCAGTTACAATAATACATATACATTTCTTTTCATTCCAGCAGGGTGCACTGTTGATACAGTTTACCACAAGCAAACCTCACAAATACATTTCAGCACAAGCATTTGTACAAATCAGTTTGATATACAAATGACATATAATTATTTACAAAATTCCTGCCAGCTGTGTTGGCTCAAGTCATACTGAAAAAATTATTTTATGGTGCTCAACCATGGTGCTGTTACTGTAATTCTTACTGTGATGGCTCCGAAGTCTTCTTAAGACACTCAGTCTTGCTGACTGGGTTTTGCTGAAATCAAAGTCTGGTAATAATTGCATTCACAGTCTGTTGCATACAGAAACTTGCAGAATATACACTGATGAGAGAATATACTTTTCAACACCAAACTTAGAGCACTTACTACTGTAGCAGCTTTAGGTACAGTTCTACTTTACTTCTCAAATAGCACAGATGATGTGAGAGATGCAATATTACCTCAGAACATGTGTGTGTTCCTACACAGATATCTCTAACACAACTGAATTAATACAGATCTTATATACTGTTCTAGTCACGCACACACATATTGATTTCATCTTGGTATTCTATTTTGGAGAATTGCTCATCCTGTTGCAGATGCTGACTTGATGATATTATTTTTAAGCTTTATTGCTCAACAGTGTTCTTGTGCAAATGCTTACTTTAAACTTTCTTACTTAACAATGTCATACAATGCAGGTTGTTTTCCTGTTGTCCAGCCTTTAAGGAACCAGATTAGCTTTTTTCTGACAATGTGTAAACATACATCATGTTTTTTTAAATTTTTGCTCTTACTGACAATGTAATGCATACATAAGAGGTCAGTTTTTATATTTTTGCTGATTCTGTATGAAAACATGTCCATTAAGCAAGTTCCTTATTTTTCAAGCCACAGTCATTTAGTATGGATGCTGATCACATATTACTAAACTCTATTCCTACATTTAAGCAAGCTTTATTTTATACCTTATTTATTTTGCATATTTGTAACAGAATTACTTTCAACCTTAATATTTTGTTGAGCATATTCTTACACATACATCCACTGCCCTTCTTCTGGCATGGCTGGCAGTACATCCTATTGTCACAGGTGTTATTACGTATATAACTGCAACTATTTATAAAGGGTGGTTTTAGTGCAGTATTGCAACCAAAAGCATATTAGGGGCACATATTGTACGTATTATAATTTCTTATGTTACTGTAGTAGACTGCAACATGTAAACCCAACCCAGACTGGAAAGCAATACAGTTATTCTTCCTAAGTCTGCATAAGCACTTCCCATTTCATTGTTCCCATGTATGCACAAGCACTTCCAATATAATTGTTGTCATGTTTCCATAAGCACTTTCCTTCACTTTGTTTTAGTTCAATAAAAATTTATGAAAATGAAATTGATTGATAATAAATTGAATGCTGCCTAACATTATATTTGAATTTATTGTGTGCATTTTTCTTTGTCTCTCCTTCCTAAGTCTTTTTCTATCTTTTTCATATTTTAATCATGGATTCCTCTGTCTTTCTGTATTTTTTCCCCTTCCACTTCGGCCCATTTTTAACAGATCCAAATTCCAAAGGAGCAGCCCAGCCATGTAACAAATGTGTTTATGAGCATCCCTCCTCTGCTTATCCAGACATGTCTTAAGAGGACTGAAATGGTAGCACCAGGTAGCACCTGACATGTGGCAGCCTAGGAAGCTTCACTTAATTGGGGTTTCAGGACTTGATTGAGGACATGATGGAGCAGGTCATAGATAGATAGCTTCAGCCTATTGAGGATTCTTTTCAACAGGTGGAAGACTTTCTGCTCAAGTTGGTGCTGACCACCATGGCAGACCACCATGCCACCACAGACCCCTGCTTCCTCAATATAAGGGTTCTCCACTGCAATGCCATCTGGTAGTGAAAATGTTTGAGGCCTTGTGGACTGGTGGAATGGGGATAGTTGTTGGACACCACTCTTCATCCCCTGTTCCTTCCTTTACCCTCTCCCCTGCGCACTCTTACCTACATCCTACCATCACTACCCTGACATATAACAAAAAAAAAAAATAAGGGGGTCTATCCACCCCAAAAAACATAACCATGCCCTCCTTTCCAGTCTCATCCAGCACAACCCTCTTGACTTGTTCCTGGTATGCTTTCCTATTTAACCAAAAATATATACCAAATAAACCCTAAAAAGGACTGTAGCTCACTGCAAATGCTTTCTTTCAAAAAAATCACTTTTAATAGAAAACAAATAAAAACAAACCCCTGCGGGTTAAAACTCTGATGAAGTCTGCAGTTAGCAGATGAAAGCGCTTAACCTGTGTGTAAAATAGTTTTAACCCTCAGGGGTTCATTTTTATTTTTCTATTAAAAGTGATTTTTTGAAAGAAAGTATTTGCAGTGAGCTACAATCCTTTTTAGCATATATTTGGTATATATTTTTGGTTATTTGTTTATATATATGCGTAGAACTTGGTATTTAATATGCTTTCCTATTTGTTGTATCTCCCATTATTTAATCTTTCCTCTCTTCCCCTTTCCACTCTTTAAAGAAAACAGCAGGGAGTCCACACAAAGGTACATCAATACAAAAGATACAAAACATGTATTTTTTTTTTTTAATATTAATAATAAAAACTACAGAGCCTGTTGTTTGTCCTTAGACTTTCAATTAAGATAGCATATAACTGTGTTCCTCTGCATTATCAGAGCACATATTAAGTCATACAAAGCCTAAGGCTTTCTCGTAATCCTTCAAGTATACTTAACACTTATTTTTAAGTACTTTCTCCTTCTGCCATATATAGGCATGTTTATCAAAATGAATTTTCATTTATTTCATCATTGTGAATAAACCGTTCTTAGTGTATTTGTGTATAGGTGTAGTAGTGTTCTTTGAGGGTAACCACTATGCAGGTATGAAACCCCAGACGATGAATATCACCTTTAGTCTGTTGCTCAGCCCTTCTGGCTCATACAGCATATTTAGTCCTTAGGACTGAACTAGTTGTCATGGTCTTAAATATGGAAATGGCAGTTTGTATGACTTCATCATGATCTTTCTAACTAACACTATAAAATAATTTTGAAGTTCTCCCTAAAACTGTTTTCACATCAATCAGCATGGCACTTTTATTGCTGTTTTTAAAAGTAATTGTGAATTAAATGTCAATGAATAACTAAAGCAGACTATTACCCTTTAGTGGATATCCATTAATTGCATCTGTGTCTTTAGCAAGTGTCCATCAAGCATTGCTAAAACACATTACTTGTTCTGTAATACTTGAATAACAATGCTGTGGAAGGGCCCATATAGGTAAAAATTACACAAATATGAAAACTGCCTTAACATCCCTCAGTGCATATAAAACATCTTCTTCAATGGTTTACATTCATATGGTCCAGCGCACATTGCTCGACCATACAGTTAACCGACATTTCTAAGCAAGTAACGCTGAACGGTTGGAATGTCATAAAAACACTGAATTTGACATTTCCAACCACTCTACAGCCTAAAATGAGTGTTAACATGGGTCAAAAAGGGGACAGGATTTTGTGATTCGCAACAATTGCATTCACATTTTTGTGACATTGCCACACTCTTTTAGGACATACCTGGTCAACCTTTCACCAGTCAACCATATGCATGTACACCTCTTTAACTATCACACTTACTTTTTTGCCAGTTCTCTCTACATTTTAACTTCTTGAAATTAATCCCTTTCACACAGGGGGCTTTATTTTTCTGGCAGTCTGCTATAAAGGTAACTAATAGATTCATGATTCAATCCTTTCCTTAGCAAAATTTTTGACCCAATGCATAACAAATGGACAAACTGGTTGACAAGTGGTTAGATTTAAAAATGGAAGCACAGAATAGATTGTGATCACGTGTAGTATTTTTTTTGTTTATGTTAGACAGACCATCACTAAAAACTGGGAATTTTCTTTTCAAAATGCCACTTGGCATTGTATAAAGGGTGGCAATGGTTGTGCAGCAGTTAGCATTGTCACCTCACAGCAAGAGGTTCTCCAGTTCGATCCTTGGCTGGGGTGCCTTCTGTCAGGAGTCTGCATGTCCTCCATGTGGTTGTGTGGGTTTCCTCTGGGTGCTCCATTTTCCTCCCACATCCCAAAGACATGCTGTAGGTGGATTGGAAACTCTAATAAATTGTCCATAAGTGTGAGTGCATGCATGTGGGTGTCTTCCATTGAAGGTTGGGAACTGGGCTGGCAACTCAACACCATAAAACTCTACTACCAATCATAAGCGGACAGGTGATCCGCTGTGGCGACTCCTAACTGGGAAAAGCCGAAAGAAGAAGAAGAAGACTGGGCATTGTATAAAAATGTCTTCTTCAAGTAGCTGAAAGGAATTCTGAAAGTGAAATGTGTAAGTTTCCTCAGAAGGTGTGGCATTTGAGAGGCATGGGGTACATCTAAAAAGAGAAAAAAAATCTGATTCAAGTAACAAGAGAAACATATTGTCTGCTTAAGTATGGCATATTCTGTAATTAACAAAGAATCAAAAATAAAGCAGATATATATTTATGTGTTAATTGAATAACTAAACGAGCCTTTATTAGATACATCACAGCTACAAGTGAAGTGAATATGCAATGTACAAAGCAACTGTGGTAAGTGTAAAACTTTCAGCTGTAGTACTTCTCACTATTATGAACATAGTGAATTTATTAATGTATTTGTCATTTTAAAGCATCTTATAAATACATATAAGTGTCCTTACAAGTATTTCTTGACTAAGTACATTATTACTATAAAGTGCAGAATCTAAATCACCTGGACCAGAACCAACCTTGCAGTATCACTCACTATGGCATTAACTTAGAGTTAAGTTTATGTGCTTAAACACATTGTGACACTCATGAAATTAGTTAAGCACACACATACACACACACACACACACACATATATATATATACACACACACACACACATATATATATATATATATATATATATATATATATATATATATATATATATATATATATATATATATATATATATATATATATATATATATATATATATCTACCTTCAGACCCATGATCAATACACTTAAAAATACCTAACAAAATAAAATGGCTGCACAGAAAATCAATAATTGCAATAAAATAAAAATAAAAATGAAAATGTGTACTAGCTGCAGCTACTTGTATCCCAAGTTCAAAATTTATTTTGCATTTAAATAAAAAAAGCATCTGTCAATAACTTTCATGAAAACAAAGTGTTCCATGAAAATGTTTAAGCAGACATATTTACTGCCATCTAATACCTTAAGACACTTTTAATAAAACCTAAGATGCTTTCAGTGAAAGAAACGTTTGTTAAAAATAATCATTCAAACCTTTCTTGAGTACATTAGTAATCTATTGTTTCTCCTTGCTAGCCAAACTTTCATGGCAACCTGACATCTCTCTTACATCTAACACCATCCTATTAATACCAATAAAACATGTTTTACCTAGGCATGTACTAATGAATGTTTATATGCAACATTTTTTCTTAATAACATTTTTTATAGCTCATACATAGACCAGTTCTGTCTTTATACATTCTAAATATGTTGTCTATATAGAATGAACCACATGTATTTTGTGAAAAACATGTAACCCATTTAGCTTCATGTGAGATGCCATAGTCTTCCTCAAAACTCTTGTTTGCATTAGGTGTAACAGAGGGTTTTATCCCAGTATGACATTACAGTTCCACGCCTGAAGTCAATGCCTCATTGGTCCGATCAGGCCATAAGCTAATTACCGTAGATATCCACATCCTGACCCCACCCCCCATTAAGGAAACCATGGTAAAAAATTTCTCCAAAGCCAACTTCATGCATCTTAAGGCAGAAGAGGTGAACTTCATGACACCCATGCAGATGGACAATACAGTTACGACTACTGAATCCTACACAATTGCACTTTATAAGCACTTACATAAGTGCATGGATCGTGCTATCCCAAACAGAACCAAGACGCTATCCTCCAAAAAAAGGAAGCCAATCTGGTGGTCCCCTGCCATAAAAAAACTCCCTGGTCAGCCTCAGTAAGAAGCTGTGATCCCTGATAAAATCCTCCAAAACTAGTTACGAAAACAAAATCGCCACTGATTCTAAATACAACCACAAAGCATTCTATAGCTATGTCAAGAATCTCAATGGCAACACTCAGATCTGCTCTGAGTTACAGCACAATGGCACTAAATATACAGACCCAACTGATATTGCCAACATCCTGGTAGATAGGTTCATTGCTCACTTTACCCCCACTCTCACCCCCTAAAGAGCCCATCTCTATACAGGAGGAATGCAAAGTTCCTGTAATCCCGGCTGCACAGGTAAAAACCACACTCTCCAAACCCAAAAACACAGCTTCCATGGGACCAGACAACATCCCAGGCTGCATTCTACATGATCTACAGAACAAACTGGCACCCAACTTAAGTACCATGTTCAATCATAGCCTCACCTCAGGCTTTGTGCCTGCTGAATGGCGCACAGTGATGGTTACCCCACTCCACAAGGGGGGAGCCACCACGGACCCCGTGAACTACCACCCCATTAGCCTGATGAGCCTGGTCTGCAAGACCATGGAACATATCATCATGGAACTTATAAACAAAGACATTGGTAATCTCCAAACTCTGGACCCCACCCAGTTTGGGTTTATAAAAGGCAGATCATGTCTCCTAAACCTGATAGACTTCTTTGAAGCAGTCACCAAAGCCGTAGACAAGGGTAAGGTGGTTCACGCAGCCTATCTAGATCTTGCCAAGGATTTTGACACCATCTCCCACTCTGGAATTATAGATAAACGCACTAAACTAGGTATAAATCCCTATGTCACAAGATGGGTTGCTGCCTGGCTCACTGTCAGAACCCACACTGTGAAAGTAGCAGACTCCAAATCCGAGTTCAGACCAGTGACAAGTGGAGCACCACAGGGTTCAGTCCTGGGTCCTCTCCTGTTTGGTATCTACTTCTCTGAAGTACAGGCTAACACAGAAGGTCATTGGCTAACGAAGTTGGCAGATGACTGCAAACTAGGAGCCATAATTGAAACTCCTAATGATGTGGACATCTTACAAAACGGCCTCACTGAGACAGATGCCTGGTGTCAAAGCCATGGCCTCAAGCTCAATGCCATAAAGTGCATTGTCATTCCCTTTGGTAAAAACTCTGTACCCATGAACTGCAAAATAGGTGGTAGTACACTTAACACCGAAAGTGTGACAAGAGACCTTGGGACACACATGGACAGTAGTCTCTCATTTGATAATCACATCGCCACAGTAGTCAGGAAATCCTTCTATGTGGCACACCTCATCACAAAAGGTTTCTCATCCAGAAAAAAAGAGGTCATTGTTCCCCTCTACTCATCTTTCATTAGACCCATTTTAGAGTACAATGCCCCTTTTGGTATGTACCTCACAAGACATCTACAACAACAAGGCCACAGAAATACCTCACAAAGAGGATTACCAGCCTCAAACAGATGCCCTACACAGACCGTCTCAAAAAGCTCCAGCTTTACTCCATCGCATATCGCCTACTCAGAGGTGATCTCTGCCTAACATGCAAAGCTATGTCAAACCCAGAGCTGTTGGACATGCTCCACTTAAAGAAATCCCAATCCCTCCAAGCTACATGCTCTAGGGACCTAAATCTTGTCAACACAATAAACAGAACATGCCGGAGGGATAGATTCCTGTCCCAGAGACTTTCCATACTCTGGAATAAACTACCTATCTATATCAAGCAAAGCTCCTCATTAGCACTCTTCAAGAAAAATCTTGATGATTGAATGGGAAATAGGAAATTCACCCGGGGGATCACCTATGTGGCTCTGCTCGACAGTGGCACAGGAAAATAATTTTCTTGGGTGGCAAAAGCCAGGGTACCTTTTTGGCTGGGCTTGTATAGGCCCCAGGGCCGATATCCGAGTACCTACCTATGAACCTATGAACATTACAGGTGAAAAAAATATAAATAATGAAATAGAAAAACAAATAAATAAAAGTTTTATCATTTTACCAAAATTAAGTTTCTTTTAATAATTGGTTATATGTCTTTCACTTTGTTTTCTTTTTAGTATTAACTCATTATTCTAAAAAAAGAGCTTTGAATTAATACTGAAAAATGCATTTTAAAGTCATAGTTATATAATTGCATTTAAAAGTCATACTTATATAATTTCGACAATAGCACTCTCCTTAGATGTTTAATTTATTCATTAAGTTTATATTGTTTATATTGTTTTTAAGTTAAATCTTACTAAGTGTACATTTAACCATTCCAGTGAGCAGTTTTGGAATGCAGTAATCTAATATATATATATATATATATATATATATATATATATATATATATATATATATATATATATATAATCCAACATATATATATATATATAAAACTATGTTCTAGGTAGAAATGTGTGGTGGGAATTTTTTGTTGTGTACAAACCTTGTGAAATTATATTACCTAGATCCACATATTCTGTATGAATTTAAAATTTAAGTATGTCTGCTTCTTATGATATTGAAATTTAAGATGTGTTAGGTAGCTAGATATTTAATTTTTGAGTTTAGAGGTGGACTTCCAACAGTTTTTTTACTGAAGGAAGAAGACTGCTTGACATTCATTCCTCTATTGTTTGCACATATTCTTTTCATCTATGTTTCATTTGGGGACTGACTTGTTTAATGTATTTGCAAATCATATTCAGAAATACTTCTTTGGCTCATACCCACTGCCCTTTATTGGCATAAAGCAAAATTAGTTTCAGGAGGTTACTAGCCACAACACACTGTTCTTGTAAATGGCTGCCCACAGACACTTAGTTTAGTTTTGAAATAAAGGAATTATGACAAAACGATAAGCCTGTTTATGTTAGAAGAACCCTGTGCTGACCTGAATCCTTACAATTCATTTGTTAGCATAATAAAGGTTTGTGTCTCTGCTATGGACTTGCTGCCTCTGTCAAACTATCTCAGTCTATCTCCCCCTCTCCTGAATATCCCACTTTTCTCATTACCCATTCCCATTTACCATCTTTTCCATTTCATGGAAATCTATTCAAATAAATTACAAAAAACATTTAGGAAAATTCATCCCCAAAACTACATCCTTATATCTAGCTTCTAGAAACAATCAAGTCTGTGTATATGAACACTTATAACAATTATCTTTTAACTTTTCATAACCAGTACTGTACAGTACTTCCTGTCCTACTCAACTATAATTATTGTGTCAAAATATGCGTTGCATGCTAAAATTTCATTGGTAGAAACCCATTCAGACTATCACCTGATATTGCTTTATAACAGGGTTTTTATTTTATTTTGTTTTTATTTTATTTTATTTATTTATTTATTAGTACAGCACAACATCTGATATGCAACATGCTTTCAGGAAAGGCTTTAGTACATTGACAGCTGTTTACAAACTGACTTACTCTTTCTACAATAATATAGAAAGGGGACAGCATACCAGCTGTATTTCTATAGACAGGATAGCATTTGACTGTATTAACAATTTGTTTAAATAGTCAGGTCTAAGAAATTAGAGTTTGAGAAATCAGTCATCATATAGTTTGACAAAACGTCCTATGCTGCACATTACAAATGATTTCAAAGACTTCAGTCTATAAAACAGATAAATCCATAGTTCACACTGATGAAGATTTTGTATTCAAATCAGTCTTCATTTTTCTGTTCACAAATTGTCTTGCTTAAAAATTACCAAAATTTAATAACAGTTGGTGTGGTGGCAACCTAAGTATCTTAAAAGCAGGAAATATTTCACCAGCAATACAAAAATATCTTTTAAGGTGCCTTTTAAACATCTGTAACACATTTTTTTGAATTATCACTTAAGACATATGCAAACATACATTTATTAAAAATAAAAACAAACCACATTAACATGTTCACATTTGCAAGCATTAAACATCACATATATTATTTTTTATGATTATCATCAATCCAGTATTGCATAAATTGCTCTATTTCTACCTTCCCTTAAACCTCACTTCTCCTTCAAAACATTATTCTGCATGTACTGCTCCCACAATTTCCATTTTTTCTATGGAATTTGCTTCTACCCTTTTCTAAAGATCTCACTTCCCATTTATTTCTCTTTATTACAATATTTGCTACTTCAAATACAGTTGGTTTAGTCTTTAACTTCTGCTGTCTAGTAATTCTTTTTTTTTCTTTTTTTTTTGGCAGCCACCAGAATTAAACACTTTTTTATGTCTGAGCAATTCAGTTCCTGTCCCTCAGATCAGAAAAAAAAATCTTTAGTTACATTCATTTACTCACCCAATATTTCTGACACAGTACTCTGTAGGGAATTGTTAAAGTCTGCCAAATCATTACACTCTCAAAACATATGTTCCCAGTTACTTCATTTTCTCTATCACACCACCAACATTTGCCATTTAACTGAGGAAAAATGATTTGGAATCTGGTGGGGTATACCAATACCTATCCAAATGATTCCAAGCAAAAATCCTAAATCTTCCAGACTTTGTTGCATATTTGGGAGCCATACATATGCTCTCCCATTATTTCCTTGTGAATTGCTTTTCCAATCTCTCTCCCCAATCTTTTCTAACTTCTTCTGATTGATTGCTATAGTCACTGGGCAATCTTTTATATGGCCTAACTATTCCTTTTTAACAGCAGCTTCTCTTGTAGAGTCAACAAAAAGCTCGTCCAGAGCAGGTCCTTCAATTACTCTATCTCTTTCTCTTTACCTACACTCATATATTAATCCCCAGTTGGAAGGCTGTCTTTAGCCTGCAGTCCAATTGTCCTCTTAGCCTCTTCCCATTCTATTACCTTTCCTTCTCTAGTTATTTGCTCTTACTACCTTAGTTCCTTTGTCAGTTTTCTCCAGTAAATCCCAGCCCCCTCTTGTCTATTTTCTGTACTCCTAATTACAGTCATCCCTCTTCGCAGAATTTCCTTTCTCCGTTCTTGTGTTGGCTTAGTTCTTAGAATACCCTCTGCTACTTTATGAATATAAAATGTTTCTCTTCTTAATTTCCCAACTCCTTTGAGTTTGTAATTCAATGACAGGAACAGACTCCATTCCTAAGTCAAAATATATTAAAGTTCATGAAATCAATATTGTTCAATCTTTGATGTTAGCCAAAAGTACTCTTTTCACCACCTGCAATGTGCCCAGTAATGACTCCTTCTCAATTTGTATGGAGCTATATCTATCGGTAACATATCTAATGATCATTGTAAATTCTTGCTTCTACTGCTACTGAAAATGTCTGGGTATCCTTCTTCCACACTGACCTCATTTCTGCTTACAAATTCTGACATTTTGTGACTTTGCATCTCTCTGTACATAAGACACTTTAGTGACTAAGTGTAGCAATTTTAATGATCAATTCTGCTTTTGTCTTCTTTTCATGGACTACTATATTTGTTTTTTTTTTAACTATTGGTAATAAATGATCCTATGTGATATAAACATAATTTTCTATGATGCTTTGTGGTTCATGTTTTCAGTGTTTTCCAGCTGTTTCAAAATTATAACATTTGCACAATCCCCAATGCAACAGTCTTTCCACATTATTATGCCTTTCAGTATACAATCTTTCTGCTATTAATATATCACAACCAGCAACAAGATGTGAAACTGTTTCCAATTCTGCTTTACAAAACCTACATTTGCCTGTTTCTCTCACATGCTCAATGGACTTTGTAAACCAATGTGTATGTAGTTCACTATTTTGGGCCACCAATATTAACCGTTCATCTTTTGGTTTAAATTCACCACTACTTAACCATTCCTGCATTCAATCCTGATCAGCAGAAGGTTGTTCCAAGAGTTTTCTATACATGCAACTATATTTATCCATTTTCTTCATTTCATGTCTTCTGATCTGATCCTTCACCTTATATTCTTTCTTTTCTTTTCTTTTCTTTTTTGGCACATTCAGTTGCTGTCTAATTTTTATCTACTTCTGGTTTGATCTCCATTTCCACTTGACACTGATATGCTTCTGCTAAATAAAGCAGGGAAGTCATTTTAGACTTCTACTTATGTTTCAAAACTTTCACTACATTTGGAGCTTGTGAGGTCAGCAGATATATGTGTGTGTGTGTATATATATATATATATATATATATATATATATATATATATATATATATATATATATATATACAGTCCCACAATTGTAGATGTAAACAATTCATATATAATTTTGGTATACCCTGATTTTTATAAATCATTTGATGAGCATGAAGCATCCTTCTTGGTTTCTCTGACCAATCTACCCAACAACTTTTGGAGCCAGTCAATCACTCCAAAACTGTAAGTAAGGACAGGAAGAGCAAATTGGCTTATAGCTTGGACTTTGTTCCTAGATGTCAGTGCTTTTTTCAGTATTAATTTAAATGTTCTAAAATATTCCTTACTATGTGTTATTCACATTTGTTCATATTTTATTGTCGATCCTTCATCGGTTCCCAAATATTTATACACTCCCTCTTGGTCAAGTTCTTTTATATCACATTCCCGTAACAAAAAATGATGTTTTCTAGGTGTTGCAGCTTTCCTGCTTTAAAGGTTGCTTTTGCACATTTATCAAGACCAAATGACATTCTTATATCATCTGAAAAAGATTTGACCACTTGCAGTTGTGTTTTCAGTTCCTCATCTGATGAACCATACAGTTTTAAATCATCCACAAAAAGTAGATTTCTTTACACTTTGTTGTTTTCTAGAAACCAAATTGTAGCCATGACCTAATCTGTTAAATTGACAATTTAATGCATTATGGGCAAGACAAAAGAGCAGCAGTGAGTGAGAATAACCCTGGATTATCCCCCTTAGAATTATCACTGGAATAATATATTTTTTCCTTTATTGTGGCTTAACTGCAAAGTAGTTTGCCACTGTTTCATGGTCACTGCAATGTATTCAACATTTTTAACCACTCTTTTATCCATGAATGTAGGATACTGTAAAATGCTTTTTATAGTCTGTCCATGCCATACTTAGATTCTTCTTTTTACAGTTTTGCATTATGACTTTATTTAACAAAAAGTTATCATTTGTTCTATATAATTTTCATTTATTACACTTTTGTTCTACTGTTATAATTGTTTTTTTTCTAAATGACTATAAACTCTGTCAGCATCATTTTCATCACGATTTGTTTTATTTTTTTTTTTTACTCAAATGATTTTTATTTTGATGAAATACATTAATTGAATACATTCATAACATTCAATAACTATTTACAGTATTTACATTCAGCCTGACAAAAAGGATTCAGATAAAAACATTTGTAGTTTAATAATAAGTTAATATATAAACTATGATAGTTAGGAAGAGTTTGGTTCCATCTGTAGGGTATAAATCAAGTTCAAAACTTTCCTTCACGGACTATTAACGAATGGCTTAGGAAAAGTCCTTAATTATTTAGTTCTTTTCTCCATTAGTATGCATTTCTTCAGTGATGATAGGAATTCCTCTATTGTGAGTGTTACATTAGAGTTCCATCTTCTAGTTGTACATTTTCTGGCTATTGCTAACATTGTCCACAACAAATACAGGTCATCTTTCTTCATATTACTACTATTAACAACATTCAATAAAATTAAAGACTTTGTCAAAACAAAAATATCAGTATAGATAGCTTGAATAAATGTGTTAATCTCATTCCAATATGGTTTAATATTAGCGCAGTCATAAAAAATACGAGACCAGTCAGCATTAGTGGACAGATGACATCTTCAACATAATTTTGTGTTTGAAGGGTTCATTTTTGAGAGTTTTTCAGGTGTCACAATGGATCTGTGTAGAAATTCTCAATGAAAATTCCTCCAGAATTGTGAATAAGAAGTTAGTTTAACTGAAAATAAAATGTTCGTTTTATCTTCCATTGATAATGATACTTGAAACCCTTTAGTTAGGTATTGCCAGTAAGAATCTTTAGGAGCTGTCTTATAGACAAAGTGTTATATAAATATGATAATTCATTCTTAACATTGATATTATTATATAGAATTCCAAAAATCCAGTTTATAATTTTTGGTATGGTTTTGAAGGACGAGTTATGCATTATTCTACACAGATCCTTAGAGTATGCTGTGACACTCTGAAGAACCAACCAGTCATTAGGGGATAGGCCATAGTCTGACAATATACTTTGTGTGTTCAAAGCTTGTTGGTTTTCAATACATTGCAACCAAAAAAATAGGTTACTGTTTTCGCGTCTATATTAGAACATCGAAGTTTCAAAACTTTGAATGTTCTAATATCGAACCCTATTCAGCAAAAGCTGAAAACATCGAACATACAGAACAGCGATTTTATTCCTAGGGAAAAAATTTGCTGTTCCAAAACACATACACACAACACAAGCACACCAAACAAACAGCAATCCACGCACATACACCTAAAATCTTATACCTAACCATACACTAAACTATACATACACCACTAACTATCCACTTACCTTAACCCAAACCCTAACCCTAAGGTCCGTCACTATCTCACACTCACCTTACCCGCACCCTAACCCTAACTCACCTACCCTGCCCTAACCCTCACATCCACACAATCGCACACTTACCTGACCCGTGCCCTAACCCTAACTAACCTAACCTGCTCTAACTCTTACATCCACGCAATCATGCACATACCTAACCTGTGCCCTAACCCTAACTCACCTAACCCGTCCTAAGCCTCATGTCCACACAATCGTACACTTACCTAACCCACACCCTAACCCTAACTAACCTAACCCACACTCAATCGCACACTTACCTGAACCCGACCAGTAACTTTCCACCACAGTGCTGAAAATACCAAAGCAACAGAAATGGATAACTGAATTCTTTGCCTAGGAAATAATTCATTTTTCTGTTGCTTCGATATTTTCAGCTTTTGCTGAATAGGCTTCAATATTAGAACATTCGGAGTTTTGATACTTCGATGTTCTAATATAGACCCCTGTTTTCCCATAAACCAAACATCTCTCTATATGTTTTATCAGGGAAATCCCTTGTAATAGTCAATGATATTAAAAATCTATGCCACAGTTTTATATCTAGATTTGTGTTAATGAATTTTATAAACACATCAAAAATATTATTTATTAGTGTTAGTTTAGTTAATTAAAACTTAAACTTAAACTTAAATAGTGCCATATCTTATCTTTGTCAGTTACCAAAGCATTTTTTGATAAATATGTTTCATTCATTAGTATAATGAAGTGCAACTGTTTCCAATTGGAAGAGTATCTGGGATTTATCCAATTCATCACTATTTTAATTATAGATGCATAAGTTTAAATCTCTGGGAATTTTAACCCTCCTTTTTCCCCATTTTCTGATATGATGAGAATATGCCAGTCTATTTCTTTTGGGATGCCATAGGAATTTCATCAGAGTTGAAGTGATTTCTTTATGGATTTTCTTTTCTGGTAGAAGTACAAGGGTTTGTGCTATATGTAATATTTTAGGCAACAAAAACATTTTTATCAGTTGTAACCTACCATCAAATGTTATAAACACATTATTCCATTTGCTTATTAGTGTCTTGATTAAGTCTATGGCTTTAGCATAGTTAAGCTGCAAGGTTTCCTCTATATTCTTACCTAGGACTATTCCTAAATAGTCTAGAGTTGAAACTTGGTTTCCAATAATATGATTAACTGAAACCTGTATGTTCTTTTTTATATAATAATAAATATTTTGATTTAGATTCGTTGAAGGAGAGTCCTGAGATTCTTTGGAAATGTGTTGTTACTATATCCACTTCACCTAACACTTCCTTAGAGTTGGGTAAGGTAAGTAAGACATCATCAGCAAACATCATTATTTTAGATATATATTGGTCATATATATTTATACCTCTTATCTTTGTGTTATTACATATTAAAATGGCAAATATTTCTATAGCCAGAGCAAATATGATAGGGGACGTGGGACATCCTTGTCTAGTACCTCTAGTGATTTGGATTGCTTTGGAAGTAAAGGGACCTAATTTGAAATATGCTAGATTATTTTCATAGATTTTCTTTATCATTGTTATAAAAAAGGGGGAAATCAAATAACAGTAAGACTTTAAATAAATAACCCCAATTTAAGGAGTCAAAGGCCTTTTGAATATCTAGACCTATTATCAATGCTTCATGGTTTCCTTTATTGAGGTAATCTATTAGTGTTAATACTCTTTTAATATTATCCTGTGTATGCCTGTTATGTATGAAACCAGTATGGTCTTCATTCATTATTTTAGATATGGGTATTTTCAATCTATTGACCATAGTTGACATAAATAATTTATAATCATTATTCGACAAAGAAATTGGTCTATATGAGTTGCAATGATTAGGGTCATTATTCTCTTTAATATAGTGGAAATTAGAGAATATCTCTAAGAAGGAGGAATATTTGCTAATGTTTGAACTTCAAGAAAGGTGTTATGTAGAAGAGAGATTATAGAAGAAGGGAACGATCTATAAATTTCGATAATTAAGCCATCTATTCCAGGTACTTTATTAGACTTACTTCCTTTAATCCCAACTATAATTTCCTTTTGAGAAATAGGTTTTTGTCGATCTAACTTAAGTTACTCAGGAATTTTTGTTATGTTGTGAGATATATTCTCTAACTTCTCACATTCATTTGTACTTATTTTATCTTTATGATGCTCTGCATATTGCAAATTAAAAGCATCCAGAATGTCCCCTATGTCCAAGATTTTTTTCCTTTTCCCTTCATGAAAGATACTATCAATGTTATTAATTTTTGATTGTATCTTAACTTTCATAGATAGGTTATGAAGATGCTTAGGAACGGTAGCATAAGAATTTAATTTTCAGTTTTTCCATAGCTAAATTAGTTTTATGGGATAATATTTCATTTTATTTCTTATTTGCTTCTTCAATTTTCTTATTATTATCTGTAGCAATTAAGTTTTTATTAGATTTACAAGATAATATTTGATTTTGGAGTTGCTGTAACTCTGAGTCCCATTCTTTAATTTAATTTTAATACCAGCTAATGGTTTTACCATATAGATAGGCTTAAGAGACTCCCAAAACATAATTGTGTTTGCTTCAGGTTTATAATTAACCTCTAAGAAAAGCTGAAGTTCAGAAGTTATCCAAAATTTAAAGTCTTTAATTTTTGTGATATATGAAGGAATCCTTGAAGTAATAACTAACTGATTGAATTCCAAGTGTATTGTTAACAACAAGTAATTATGATCTGAAAAGGGACAAGGTTGCATTGAACAATTCAAATTTTAGAATAAAGATATTGTGAGTTATACATTTTATCTATTCTAGTTTGGGTACTATGTCTATAGTCTTGGTGTGAGAATAGTAAAGAATTTGGTCCCAAAGCATTAAATGTGTCTTTTAATTTAAACATTTCTGTCCATTTTTTAACTGTTTGGCTGAGGACAATAGTCTAGGATATTTCCTATTGGTAGTTTCTGTAATATCTGTGATACAGTTGAAATCACCTCCTAGTATATTGCCTTTAGAAATAGTCATAATAAAGTCTGTTTCTTAGCTAGTCCAACCCCCATACTCAGAAACCAGTATAAATTAGCCAGGGTCCAAATTATATTGTTAAACTTAAGTATAACTAAAGCCTTGTGTCCATCATTATCTACATGTTTGTAAATAATTTGGGGACTTAAGAAAGTCTTTTTTCATAGAATTGTTACTACTCTGGTCTTATTTTTATAA
Organism: Protopterus annectens; assembly: GCF_019279795.1. NCBI lineage: Eukaryota > Metazoa > Chordata > Ceratodontiformes > Protopteridae > Protopterus > Protopterus annectens. Next base: position 130,834,244 of record NC_056736.1, read on the forward strand.
GAAGATTGAGCAAATATTGTGTATTCCTTAGGGACCCACATAAATGTGGCATTTATTTTAAAGTGTGTCTCTTGGGGAAGAACTACTTGATCCTTGTTTAGTTTAAGATATCTTAGTAGGTTAGCTCTCTTATATGGGTTGTTTAAGCCATTAGCATTTAAGGATACCAAAGTTAAATCCATATCAGAATTCTTTAAAGATAACAAATAATAAAGAAACTTATATTAACAGAATCCTGCATACATAATACTCTTCCTGAATAGACAACAGCATATCAATTGTTATGTTTCTATTTATCCCAATCCAGATAACTTTCCCCATGAAATATAAAAGTAAAACAATTTTGTCAGGCATTTCAAAACTAGAAAAACAGTTAAATAACAAAAAATTAGAATATTTCACTCTGATATAAATTTTAATACACCCTATACATGGAATGAGATACATTCCTAGTCTAGCAAACAAAACTAAATCTACTAAACTACCTATCCCAGCCATCAACCTTTGTTAGTTCGAGCCCATGAAAACAAAGTAAAAAATGAGAATATATTATAAATTAAGAGAAAAATAGTAGTGATAAACAACTAATCAGATATTGATTCCAATAGAGATAGGTTACATACACTATTATTAGAAGCATTAAACATTTATACAGTAATTATTCACTAAGGAAGCAAGAGACATATTAGGATATATATAATCTGAATTTAGTGATTAATAGACTATGGAATCATTAGCTTTATTAACAATTTAAATGATTACCCAAAATACCTAAGCATATCATCTTTATTAGTTCTAATAAAAATTTCAAAATGGCAGAACAAATCAAAGAATCATTTAGCATTTGTATTTACTTGCCCTCTGAATAAATTTTATCATGACAAACTCCCACTAAATAAAAACTTCACAAGAAGTGGGTGTTAGCACATAGTGAGTTTGTGTCATTCCCAAAAGATGTTAACATAGATTCTTAGAAATATTCCATAAGACATATCTGTCCTTAGTTAACTCCTAAACTTTTGGAATAGCAGATATTTAAATGACTGACAAAAATCAATAATAATTAACTGGCATCAGTTAATATGACAAAAATTAGTAAAAACTTCATTTATATAAAACTTACTATGGATAACAGGTCTTAAAAGAGAATGACTCAAAGACAGAATTAAGATGGAAATAGCTGCAAATATCTACCATAGTAATAGGATAATATTGAAACTCATAACTTGTTTGTTGTGTTATCACAAGTCATAGATATTACTGAGCTCTTTCCCTGTCATAAAGTGCTAATATACTAAAAAACATGACTTTATAATAACTGAAAACATGATATCTGAAACATAAATAATATCTAAGATACAATAAGAAAATCAATGTATTAGTTGCAAAGTAATTATAGTTCAATCAAAATTATTCACACATATATTTGAAAGGATTTAGTATGGTATTTGATTATCCTTACAGATATTACCATTAATCATAAACATTTCCTGTAAATGTATAAGTCTATACTAAACACTTGCTAACTGCATAGGAAAGTTATTTGTAAAGATCTATTTATAAAAAACTCCAGTATACTCACTAGAAATAGTGTCTATAATTAACTGTTTACAAGAAAAAATAAAATTTCTGTGTATATTTGATCACAAAATATAGTCACTATTATAAAAGGGAACCATGAATATGTTTGCAGACAGTGTAGCTCATAATTCTTGTAAAAGAAGCCTACTATGCTATATTAACCAAGCAGAGGCTTGATATTCACAATTAGGCATGCATATACACATTAGATATAATGTAATCTGATCTGCATGCATAGAATGCATGATGTCACGAGCTACGTAAGAAAGCTTCACTTCTTAAATTTCAAACTGATATTTTCCCACCCAGGACGCTACACTGTACAGTTTCCTGACCTCACTTTAACTGTATCACAAAGTCTGCTTATTTACAGTAACAAATGTAAAGTTTAACTGTCAGATACTTCCAATCAGTAAATTAACATTCAATACACAAGACATCACCTCTGGACATCACAAACTATACAACACACATAAAAAAAAGAGTTTCATACAGCCTTTCCCATAACTAAACTCTATATAACCGGCAAATTGAGAACATCCAAAACAGTTATTTAAAAGCATTCTAAAAAAAAAAAAGAACACACCTCTCCCATTACATAAAAACTTTTATATCCCAGTTAAAGCTTCTAATTAATAGGCAGAACAGTCCATAAATTCATGTCATCATTCTTATTTTAAATACAGTCATTTTCTGAAGCAAACACTTACCAGGAACACACAGGAAACATAACTTGTAACCATTTAAAAACCCTGTGCCAAAAAACATACAAGCATATAACTGTCAGAGAGACCCAATTTATGTAAAAAGCTGGCAAACAGCTTATTGTTCACACAGGTACCAATATTTATTCTGAAACAATCAGAAGTTGTAAATATTAAAGAAACTAGTTAATATATACTAATTCATAGATATGCCCTGTTATCCCATGTATCCAAAACAGTTTTGATAAATTGATCTAAGCAGTGACTAGGCCTGGGTAAAGGGCTATATATTATTTGAAATAAAGCATGTCATCTTAAGGTCATAAAAGCAAAGCTAGCTTACTGTTCAGTTATATCACTCAATAAACCAGTAATATTATACTAATATACTAATATACTAATATACTAATATACTAAAAAGCATAAACAGTTATTTAATTTGCATATGAACAAAAAAAAGTATAGAAATGAAGAAAGGAAATAGAGAAAGAAAATCAATAAGAAAAATATTGTCGTGACATACCTTAATTGAACATTTAGCAAGTATAAAACAAATTAAAGTCCAGTTGCAGTAGATGCTTTGAGACATTTAGTGGGAACAGCAATCTTTGACTAAGTTTTTTTTTTTTTTTTTTTCTTTTTAACATCAGTCCAAGAAGATGTATCAGTAGCTCTCTTCAGAGATGCAGATGCCCATTCCATATCTTTAGGTAAGGAAATAATGCCATTGTTTTTAATGAAGGCAGTTGCTTCCTCTGGGGCATTAAATGATCTCATTTCATTCTGATATAGGATTTTTATTCTGGCAGGAAAGACTAGCTGAGTTTTGATGTTATTCTGCAATAACAGTATTATTAATGACCAGGCTTTTTTTCCCTGTACCAAGACCCTGGTAGAATAGTCATTATCAGACATAATTGGGTTTTGATTAAAATTTAATGGACTTTTCCTCCAGGCAGATTTTAGGACCAACTCCTTGTCCAAATACAATAGAAACTTTATAACTATTGATCTGTGAGGAGTAGAGGAGGATGTTGACACTGGCTTTCTTAAAGCTCTATGAGCCCTTTCAATACCAAAGGACTGACCCTCCTTTAAATCTAAAATCTCTGGGATCCAGGTATTCAGGAAATAAATGATATATTCTCCTTCAGCTCTCTCAGGGATGTAAAAAATCCTTATATTTGACCTTCTCTCCCAGTTTTCCAGGTCATCCACTTTATTGAGAAGCCAAGTGTTTTGTTTGATAGGGAAATCTTTTTGGCTTTCTTCTTCCTTCAGTCTTCCATCAAGATCATTCAGGGATGCTTCTAAGTGTGTTATTCTGGATTGATGCTGCTGTATACGTTCCTTGAGATAATCTGTTTGTTTCTGACAATTTTCCTTGAGGTTTTGTAAATTCTCCTTAAAATCATCCATTTTTAGTGAGAGTTCTTGTAGAGCAGATGTCACAAGCTGCACTTCTTTTTTTAAAGCCATGTCAGAATGAGAAGTCTTCGAAGTGCTCATCTCCACAAATTATATATTCTCCTTTATAATTTGACAGAAAAAACTTTCCTAAGCTCACCAAAGTTGCCAGTAATATAGTTTATAATTTCATCTATCAATTCTAAGTATTTTAACTAAAATAAAATAAGTAATTTCCTGTTTTTTATACTAGTTTCATGGAGGTCTGAAAAACTGCTGCTATTAGTCGGCCATCTTGGCTCCGCCCCCATCAGCATCAGTTTCAATGTAGAGTTTATACACCATTGGAAGGCATGTTATTGGTCTATAGTTTTTAGGATAGTTTGCAGGTTTGCTCTTAAGTAGAAATATTGTTTTTCCTATTGTTAACCATGCTGGTGTCTGTTTGGGGTGTTCATATAAATAGTTCTTACTCATGGCTAAATCTTTATGTAAAGATAATAATACTTTTAGCCAGAAGTTAGGTACTGCATCTGGGCCTGTTGTTTTTCAAATTAGGAGCTTTTCTTAGCATTTTTTTTTCATTCTTTTTTTCCGTTACTTCACCCCATTTCATACCCTATACATTTCAAATTTTAATTATTTCTTTTACTTCTTCTATCCATTTAGCATCTTTATGTTTCATGGGATCTCTAGAGATATTTTTCCAAAATTTTTCTATTTCATCTCTTTTTGGTGGTGTTTCAATTAATTTTGCCTTGTTTCCCAGTTCTCTATAAAACGTTTTGGGTCATCAGTAAATTGCTTATTTTGTACTGTTCATTTACTTTTATCTGTTTGTTTTCTAAGTTTTTCTGCCTGTGCTGATATTTTTAATTTATTATTAATGACAGTGCACAATACATTCTGATCTGTCCTGATACTGTGCATTGCATTTATCACGTCTATCTTTCTAAGTATTTTTTGTTGGTCTTCTATACTCTTCTAACAGTGATACTTCTTGTGAAAATTGTTTTATAGTGTTCTCTATTCAATACTGCCATGATGGCATTTGATTTCTTCCTTTCCTTTCCCTTACTACCATGTGTTTTTGTGGTAAAAATGTACCTGTTATTAATTTAGCTGCACAGTAATATATCTTATATACTTCTGTTATATCACATGAATCTCTATGAATCTCTTTGGACAGTCCTAATTACTGTGTTCATTTATTTTATCAAACTTCTAACTTTTTGGGTTTTATTGACATGCTGTAGTCTATTTCTTTCATTGATCTTAATCCATTTCTATTCAGTTAAACAACTCTTCCCTTAGATCATTTTCTTGTAAAATTAAGGCATGTTATTTCTTCTCCATTTCATGCAGGCATTCTATAGAAGGTTCCAGAGCATCTTCCTGTGCCACATTCGCTTCAGTTTCATCCTGTGTCATCTGTTGCTATTTCATATGGGAGCTTACTGGCCTGTCACTCCACAACATCAATGGCATCAGAGTTGCCACCGTATCCTGTTCCTTCTCTTGCTGTTTATGCTAGTTTCCTGTGAAAGGCTCCAAAGTATCCAGCTCCACTGGGTTCTCCTTAATTTGGGGATCCATTGCTCTATCCTGCTGTGATTTTTATCTAAGTTAGATTTTCAACACTAAATACTTCACTTCATAGGTCATCCATAACCTCATTTCTTTAACTTCTCCATTACTAATCATCTTTTCTATTTTCCTCTTCATTTTCTTGTCTTTTGTATTGCAAAATTTTCCATGTCCAGATGCATTTGTCTGCATTTCTCTTCAAATATCTTTAGTACTCTCTTTTTGTATTGATTAGTTTTGCTTTCTCCTTTACATAAATATTACACCATATTAAATCTCTTTTTTATTTCCCATGTGCATAGTTTCATAGGTTCATAGGTAGGTACTAGGCTATCGGCCCAAGGGCCTACATAAGCCTAGCCAACAAGATTCCCTGGCTTATGCCACCCAAGAAAGTTATTTTCCTTTGCCACTGTCGAGCAGAGACACAGAAGTGATCCCCAGGGTGTATTTCCTATTTCCCATCCACTCATCAGGATTTATCTTGAAGAGTGCTAATGAAGAACTTTGCTTGACATAGATGGGTAGCTTGTTCCAGAGTATGGGAAGTTTCTGGGACAGGAATCTATCCCTCCAGCATGTCCTGTTTATTGTGGTGACAAGGTTTAGGTCCATAGAGCATGTAGCTCAGAGGGATTGGGATTTCTTTAGGTACAGCATATCCAACAGCTCTGGGTTTGACATAGCTTTATATGTTAGGCAGAGATCACCTCAGAGTAGGCGATATGCTATGGAGTAAAGCTGGAGTTTTTTGAGGCATTCAGTGTAGGGCATTTGTTTGAGGCCAGTAATCCTCTTTGTGAGGTACTTCTGTGGCCTTTCCAGCTGCTGCAGATGTCTTGTGAGGTACATTCCAAAAGGGGCGTTGTACTCTATAATGGGTCTAATGAGTGTCGAGTAGAGGGGAACAATGACCTCTTTTTTCCTGGATGAGAACTCTTTTATGATGAGGTGTACCACGTAGAAGGACTTCCTGACTACTGTGGCGATGTGACTATCAAAGGAGAGACTACTTTCCACCTGGGTTCTAAGGTCTCTTATCACACATTCAGTGTTAAGTAGATTGCTGCCTATGTGGTAGTTCATGGTTCCAAAGTTTTTACCAAAGGGATGACACTGCACTTTTGTACTTCACAAAGAGGATCCTAGGCCTTAAACACTTATCCTGTATGGACAGACTCAGAAAACTCCAACTATTCTCTGTCTCATGTCACCTACTTAGAGGCAGTCTCTGCTTGACTTACAAAGCCATGTCTGACTCAGCTCTGTTAGAAATGCTACATCTGAAGAAATCCCAATCCCTCCGCACCACATGCTCCAGAGACCTCAACTTCATTACCATAATCAGCAAAATGTGCTAGAGGGACAGGTTCATAACCCAGAGACTGCCCATGGTATGGAACAGACTTCCCATACATGTCAAACAGAGCACCTCACTGGCCCTCTTCAAGAGAAATCTTGATGAGTGGATGGGAAATAGAAAATTCACCCCGGGGATCACTCCAGTGGCTCTACTCGATAGAGGCACTGGGAAGTAAGGTTGGGTGGCACAATGCCAGGGTAATCCTATAGGCTAGGCTTGTAAAGGCACCAGGGCCATTACCTAGTACACACTTATGAAGCTATGAACCTGAAATCCCAGCTTACTCTGATGAATGCTTTCTCTGCATCAAAACCCACCAACAACAGCAGTTTGTTTTTCTTATATTCTGCTTCCTTTGGATCATCATCATTGCTTTATTAATGTTGTCAAATGTTTGTCATCCCTTCACAAAACCACACTAAGCCATATCTGTTAATTTTAGCAACACCTTTGCCATTCTTTTGGCTATTAGAGACATAACATTTTATAATCATGGTTTAAATTTGAAATGGGCCTATATAAACCTATGTCTGATGGGTCTTTACCATCTTTAGGTGTTACAGCCATCACAACTCTCTTCCAGGATTTGTGTTCTTTTCCTCCTTTTGAAATACTGTTAAATAATTTTAGATCTTTATAATTTGCTTCCCTTCTAGCTTCCAATGTTCCTCCAGAATGCCGTCTATTTCTTGGGACTTTCCTGCAGATTGGTTGCACTTCACTGTTTTATCTCATCTCCTACTATCTTAGCTGTTAATTGTTGAGCCTAATCTTTCCCTGACCTTGGCATACTTCATCCTTCCATAAATATTTCCTTGTATGTTTTTCTTGAGTTCCACATTTCTCTGTTTTGTATAAATTTTCATAAAATTTCCAAACTATCTCTAATATCTCTACAGGATCTCTGATTATTTTTCTTGTTATAGACTCCCTAAGTTTGCAATAGACCTTTCTGCTTTGTATTGCCTAAGTTATTGTGCTATACGTTTTTCTGCTCTAGAGTTTGTACCAATAAACAGTTCTGTTAATAGCAATCTTTCTAAACTCATGCATATTATCCATTGTTTTCACTTTAGCACACTGCAGTTGTGACTCTTCTTGTTCTGTGAGATTTTCATTCTTCTGCAATAATGTAACTTTTGTCAGCCTTTATAACTAATTCTTATTAGTTCTTAAACATATCAATTTTCTTATATCGCTATCATATTTTTAAAATCTACTTTCATTTTATCCTACTCACTTGCTATAAATTCTGAAGAAATTTCTATCTTTCCTAGTAACTCTCGAATAATAGCCACTACACTTCCTTTAAATATGTCTCTTTTTAACAGATAGGTGGGAAATATCAGTGTCTCATTTTACTTTGTTACCCTGCATTTTTATCTTAGTTGTTATTGGCACATGATATGAAATAGTTATTGGATGTATGTTGAAGCTTTCAATTAAATGCATATGTTCTAGTGAAATTTAATTTCTGTCTATTCTAGCCCAATTATTCTATCTTGGGGAATAATATGTAAATTATCTTTGAGTTCCAGCTACTGAATTAACATCTTCATACCAAACAGTTTCATATTTTGTTTTTCAGAAATCTACCTTCTTTTGCTATATTTTCCCTTGTAGGTGCCCTAGATACATCCTCACTTTTGCAAATCAAGTTTCATTTCCTACCTATAAGTAATATTCTCTGCTGAAAGTTCATTATTTCTCCTAAATTTTTCTCAAGCTCCATAATAGGAGTTTTAAGTGGATTATTAATACATGGCAACATAATTCTCCTTCATTGTCACTAGCCCTCTACTACCACATATCTACCATTATTTTTTTTCCATTTCTATCACTATTGTGTCACCTTTAGCAATTAGTATAGGGGTTTGATAAGCTTTAACAGCAGATGCATTACTGTAAGATGTCAATTGGAGCAAATGTACTATAATGACTTTTCAAATACTACAAATTATAAAAGACATTGTACAATTTCACATGCATGATTCTCTCAGAAATAGAAATGTACATATACTGAAACATTAAAATCTACCTTTGTAGTTAGAGAAGCCTTTTATAAATAGCAAACTGAAACTGCTGCAAGAAAAAGAGTATTAAAACAGTTTAAACTTAACTACAAATTAGTTAACTTTCATAAATTAAGTATAAAAATCGGGTCTATATTAGAAAACCGAAAACCCGTTTGAGCGAATACCACAACAGCAACATATATAGCCCAAACCGCAAATACGCCAAACCCCCTAAACCACGAAATTTTAAATCTCGAATCATCATAGTCGGCCAACACCACCATGCGCTACATACTATGTACCCAAACATAATAAATAAAGCACATACATACACTAACCAAACCCTACTTCTAACCCTACACTAAACCTTAGTTTACATTATTATCTATGCACTTACCTTAACCCACACCCTAACCCTAAGGTCCGTAACTATCGCACACTTACCTTACAGAGCTATACCACAGATGGGCCAACCATGACAATTTGACATTTCTTGTTTCACGGTTTTGGACATTCGCCGTTACCGTAGTTCGCACAATATGTGCCGCTCTTTTCCAATTCACTCAAATGGATTTTTGGGCTTCTAATATAGACCCTAAAAATCATCTAAAGGTCAATCTATTAACTAGAACATGTCTTGGCAATTGTTGCACTCAGCCAAACCTACAAAATTTGTGTGCAACAATCTACACTTAAAATGTATACATTAGTATCTTTTCTGGACCACAAGAAGCATCACTGTGTTTTAGCTCATAAAACAAAATGGTTATTGTCTAAAGTGTGTGACCCTTACATCTGCTTTATATAATATTGCATTATATGATATGCTCCTTTTTCTGGTCAGTGGATTAACCAATGCAGCCCAGAATTACCCCATCAGCTGCCAGAATCAAGGATGCTCATCCTTGTGACAAGGCCTTCTTTTGGCCTTGTAGTAAGACAAAAAATAAAAATTTTGTACTGTGCAGGAATGTGCTTACTATAGGACAAGAGAAATAAGTACAATTTTCTTTAGTTCCAATCTAAACTGAAAGAATGTTTAACTACTATACATGAAAATGAATGTTTCAAAGCTAAAGGGTAGGCTAGTATAACATTTTTAGACTGAATGTGCAGCATTAATACTAAGTAATAAAAGCTAGTCATTATACATGTTCATATACTCTTTGAATTATTTTGCATAGTCACTGAAATAGTAACCAACTGTGCACGATCAATTGTGTATATCTGTATATATAGTTCTATTGTGCATAATCAAACTACTTCAATGTTGAATCAAAAACACTGACAAATAAAGTTCAAACCTACAAAATACTGAAAGCAAAACATATCAATCAAAAAATATCGAGAAAGGAAAGCTATTTCCTCTCCCAGTATTAACACTACCCCCTATAACACTAGTCTCAAATTCATCTGAATAGTGGCAGTGGTATTGGAAGGTTTTTATGAAAATAAGGTGTAGGGTTAGGATTGAGGGAAGGGGCATTATTAGAATAAGGGTTAGCACTCATTGATAAAGAGTGTAGGGGACTTTGCTCCCTGCCATCTTTAGTAATGGGTGCTTGGCCTAATCTTAACACTGCTCCTTCCCTCATCCCTAACAATATATCTTACCTTCATAAAAACCTTCCTGAAAACTGCCACTACACAAGAGATACTCACACAAACATTGAAAAACACACACACACAATCAACACTCTGTCTATCCCTTAACCTAACTCTGACATAACCTAATCCTAAAATACACATACTCATGCACAGACATACAACTCCTATCCTTCAGTCGCCCCCGATCCTAAGCCCAACTCACAAACACTATCACCCTTCCAACCCCATTTACTTACCTTGACATTACACACCATCAACACTTCTACTGCTCGACTATCCATACTTTTGACAGTAAACCACACCCCCCTGCTTTTGTTGAAGAAATGACATATGACAAATCAGAGGGGAACCATACATATACATATATATTGTGTGTGTTTATGTGTTGCATGTATGTACATAGGAGTATGTGCTGACTAAGCTAAGAACTGAATCACATATATAATCACATAGCTTTCAACATTGTATTCCAAAATGTGGAACACTACCTCCAATAATGTAGAACAAATGGATCAAAAGTGGAATAATTATTAACAGCTTACTAAAAACTTCAACTAGGAAGCTACTTTATACTTATAAAAACTTTCTATTGATAAAAGTCTTCAGTTAATTAATATCATTCACTACTATTTACCATGGATGTCAGCTACAAAACTTCTTATCATCAAATGTGTTACAGATCTTATCAGTGGAGAATTGTGAGGAATGTGGATTTTTTTAAGACACAAAAAGAGGAATATTCTTCCTAATGATGTTTACAGGAGACATGTATACTCATTTGTAATCACTGAACCTGTTTTACAAGTCAAGACATTGCTCCCTCCATAACTGAGTTTTGTTCTTACCATGCCTTTAGAGCCAATGGTAACTGTGGAAATGTATCCATATTTGTTAGGGCAATATCCCCTCTGAAAAGATTCCCAGAGACAAACAAATGGAACTTACTGAATTCCAAATTACGTTAAATAAGACCAACTCTAAACAGGACACCTATTTCACTGAAGCTTATGTGAGGTTCCTAACCCTACTTGATGAACTCCTCGTGAGTACGAACTTTATCATTCAGTCTAAGAACTCAGATGAGCATCTAAGGTCAAGGCCCACTACAAATCATTATTTAGATGTGTTACAAAATGAAAAAAAAAAAAAACAGCTCATACCATTGAACTATAGTCATACAAAATGGTACCACCTACTTGGACCCAATGAACATTGTCTATATACTAGCAAATACATTCAGTGAGAAATTTACTTTGGATATGCTTATCCAAAGCCCTCCCTACCTTGAATCTCGCAAACCTCCCATCATTATAAAACAACATGTACTTAAGAGTTTGTTAAGACCAAAAACACTTTTTCCATTGGACCTGATAATATATGTGCTGACTGGTAACTAGTATGAAACATGCTGTTGTGGAGCCATTCCATAAACTGTTTAGCATGAGCCTAGTAACATGTTCTCTCACAAAGGTATGTCACTCAGTAATGTTGATGCAATTCCATAATGGAAGAACCACCATGGACAGCCTGATGAGTCTCATTTGCAAGGGCATGGATCGTATATTAGACTGATAAAGTTTGACATTGAAAATCTCATCCGGCTTGACCTCTAGCCTTTTGGCTGTGTAAAAGGTAAATTCTGCCTAATGAATCTGGTGAGCTTCTTGCAAAGGGTAACAATGGACAAACCTTTCACACCGCATACCTGATCTGACCAATACATTTGACATCATCCCCTATGATAGCTTAATTAGTAAGCTAAAATGCATTATAAATAGATCTGTGTGTGTTAAATGGATAGCCAAATGTGTAAAAAATAGAACTGCCACAGAGCAGGTAGAAATTTCAGCATCAGATAGCATGAAGGTAACCAGTGATGGGCACACTTTTATTCAGTATTTACTTATCCAATCTCCAAACCAAGAACCAAGACCTTTGGTTAAGTTAATGGATAACTGCAAAATGGGAGTCATTTTCAAATCCCACCAGAATATTTAACCTCTCTGGTGAGAACTTACACTCATAAATACCTAGTTTACTAAAATGGGCTCAAATTAAATGTTAAAAGGATGTAATGCCACAGTTGGTAGACACCCCCCCCTTGGCATAGAGCAAAGATAATGCCTAAATTCATAATAATAATAACATAGTTAAAGAACATGAAAATTGGGTTGATAATTTCCTTCTCCATTGATAACTATACCAACAATTAAACTCAATTATCCTTTGTGCTGTTGTATATTTCTTTTTTGCAATGGCAGGATATTACTTAATACTAGTTTCACTATGTTAACAAATGAATATTATGAAAGTTCCATCATGTCTCTCTTAATATGATCCAGGGAGATGCATTTCAAGTCATTCACACCCACATGAGCAATTATTAGGTAATATGTATAACAGGGGTGAAGTAACCTTAGGACTTTAGATAAATTAAATATTTAGGCACCTAAAATAAAACTAACTATTAGAATATATTTGCTCAACCTGGTGAGTGCAGCATCTTAGTATCTAACTAAATTATCACTTATAACCAGGACATTACCATATGAATTAGATTGGTCCTACTGCCTTAAGGAATTCTGTGTGCTAGTTATGTGACCTCTGCTAGTGTTTATATTTCCTATAATGGCAGAGTGAGCTATGTGTTGGACACAAGCTGTTGATTTGGGCTTTTGTGCAGGAGGTAAATGTGAGGGTTTGGTTTATGTGTAATCTTTAGAGTCCTGGGAGTCTTTGGTAAAGATTTCTTACTGGTATCAGTATAAGACAGCTCAGTGGATGTTGCTGAGGTGCAGGTTGGGAAAAGACAGTGTTAAGCTCACTGGATGTAATTGGCTTAGAGTGGACACCTCAGTTTGAGTTTAATATTTGCACCTGTCACAGACAGAGCCCTTTGGGTTTAATAGGAGTTTGTTATCGATGAGCATTAGGCAGTTCATACACTGCCTTATGATTCTGTGTGCTGTAAGGCTATCAGATGAGGCAGGCTTAGCATGTTGTCTCCCCATGATGTTCAGTCCTATAAATTTAAGGTAAGTGAGGATTTAAATAAGGGCTGCAGAAATACTAGAGCTGTAGAAGTTAATTGGAATGGTTTTGTGTTAGGCTTTGCAGATCATTATTATTAACAGGAAGCTTGCACAACTCAGCAAAAGCAGATTAGACAATGCCGAAATGGGAAAGTAATTCACCAATGTTATAAGAAGGTATGCTTCTGGTAATATAAGAAGAGAGAAATGTTCTTACTCATGTTAACTGCTGTGAAAACACCACTGCCATGTTGCTACACTGAGTCTAGATCTCAGCAGTAAAAATAAGGGAGAAAAAAAATCAAAGAAATTATGAAAACTAGGTGAAATCAGAAGCTCACGTCATGCAAATCACCATGGGTTGCAGTAATTTGCTCTGCTCTCTCTTAGCTGAAATCACAACTGATTCTAAGATGGCTTTAACCCCAGGCTGAGCAAATTTCCTCAGGGCAGTAATTTAAATAGAACAAAACATTATTAAGAAAACAGCTCAAAATGACTAAAGAGTTCAGCCAGCAAAAACAGGCAAGGCAGTGATAGCTAGGAACAATTAAAATTATATAAATAGTACAGGAAATAAAAACAAACAAACTGTGGGACAGTGGTGCAGCAGTTAACGCTGTCGCCAAACAGCAAGAGGTTCTCCGGTTCGATTCTCGGCTGGGGTGCCTTCTATGCGGAGTTTGCATGTTCTCCCTGTGTTCACGTGGGTTTCCTCTGGGTACTCATGTTTCCTCCCACATTCTAAAGACATGCTCCTGGAGCATTTCTCACCGGGCCTCTGCTGAAAACAGGATCTGTGGAACCTAGTTGGACTTTTCCGGTCAATAAATGTTAAATAAATAAAAAAATGCTCAAAATGCCTAAAACAGTATGCAATTGTAACAAGCAATCCAAACCAGCTCAAAATGGTTATAATAGCTAGGACACTTAAGTGCAGACAATGCAAAAGTACTTTCCTGGCAATTTTTGTCTCTTTTCAGATGCAGTACCTGGTTAAAAAGTTAGGAGCACTTGGTTCACTCTCTGCAGTCTCTTTAGAAAGACAAAGGCTGAGGTGGATCCCATGCAGTAAATACAATAGAGGACAAGAACAAGAAAAGAATCAGTCAAAGGCATGTGAAATTGGAAGCCCAAATGCTATTAACCACCCGAACCTGTAGTAAATTGTCTTTCATTTAGATCAAATCCCAGCTGATTCTAAGATGGCTTCCAGCCACAGACAAGCAAATTCATTCATGTCAGTAATTTGAATGGAACAAAATGATATTAAAGAAATTAGAACAACTCTGCTTTCACCATGTAACAAAGCTTTGCTATAAAAATCCATCTAAGGTTATGACTAAATGAAAATTCATAAGTCAAACCCCTTCTATAACAACAGCACCTGAAAGAATCTTGGATTTGTTACCACTCTAACAACTATTTGATAACCTATGATATTTAAATGTAAATCTACTAAATTAGTAATTTTATACACACACAATAGATAAGCAAGGCTCTCTTTAATTTATGTTACATTGCTGCTACTCCACTCACTACCATAAACACATATTCCTTCTCTAGAAACTTCTCTGGTTTGACTTTTATATTACCTTTTGACAGTTTTTACTTCACTGGCATAGATAATGTTCATTGTGTTTGTGTATTATAATGTAATCTGTTTATTTTAATATATCTAATTGTTAATGACATTACATCATCTGTTTTAAATGTTTTTATGATGTTATAGTGGGAGTATGTCTCCATGAGCCTCTGCTGAAAAGTTTTTTTTTTTGCCTAGTCAGACTTTCCTGATAAACTAATATAAATAACTAAATAACTAAACAAAATGGCTAATATGCAACCAGCAATATCAGAGAAGGCAGTATTAGACAAGAACAACTTCTTCTTCTTCTTTCGGCTTTTTCCCAGTTAGGGGTCTCCCCAGTGTATCACCTGTCCGCTCATGATTGGCAGTGGAGTTTTATTTATTTTTATTTAACATTTGTTGACCAGGAATGTCCAACTAGGTTACACAGAGCCTGTTTTCAGTGGAGGCCTGGGGAGAAATGCTCCAGATGCATGTCTTTATGGTGTCGAGGTGCCAGCCCGACGCCCAACCTTCCACAGAAGGTACACACATGCATACACTCACACCTAGGCCCAATTTAGAGTGTCCAATCCACCTACAGCATGTCTTTGGGATGTGGGAGGAAACCGGATCACCTGGAGGAAACCCACGTGACCACAGGGAGGACATGCAGACTCCGCACAGAAGGCACCCCAGCCGAGGATCGAACCAGAGAACCTCTTGCTGTGAGGCATTAGTCAAGAACAACTGAAGTCATAAAAAAGTACAGACACAGAAGAAAATGCACAAAACACCCAAAGCAGTTAATCATAACTTATTTTTTTCTGTAATACACAGGGTACAGTGTGTCTACATGTCACCCACGGAATACATGTGACCTATATCAGTAGTTTTTGCAGGATTATTTTATCTATTTATTTATTTACATTTGTTTATTGGGAAATTCTACTGGACACATTTTACACAGGGACATACTGCTGATGCTGGATATGTACTGGAACCATGGTTAATGACACCTATTAGAAATCCTTGGACCATAGCAGAGGAGGCTAGAACAATGCCATTGAACAAATCCATGTTATTATTGAGCATGTATTTGGCCTGTCGAAGGCCTACTTTTGTTAGATATATCTGGGGTGTACTGTAGTATCACCTGGCAACATGCAGTAAAATATATGCAAGCTGTGCAATATTATTCAGCATCATCATATGCAAACAGTAATTACAAGACACATACATCATAAAAGGAAGTGCTAGACTCAGTAGCAGAGGAAGTGCCTCTTGAGGAACCTGTGGAGGAGCTAGCTGCAGGGGATGACTATCCCAGACAGATGTATGCATAGTATGCTGTGCTACTGACTTCCACGCAGCATCCTGTTCATAACTTTAGGCTAGAATAAAGCATTATGCAGAACATTAAAAATGATGCACTGAAAACCTATACCCAGACTGTGCTGTAGTATGCATAAACAGCTCACAATGTGATTATGACATAGGCTTCCTAAGTAACAGAGTACAGAGGTAAAACCACAGTTGTCATATACACCATGTGGGTAGGACAACAGTGGTAATTGTCCACAGTGGACACTGTGTGTGTTTTTTATGTTTGAACAGAATGTATTTGTGTGCATGTCAACATGCGTGAGTAGTTTGAAAAACTGTAGTATTCTCACCAAGGATGGGATGTTGTTTCTGTTGCTGTGCAACAGTGTGGTGGCAGGCACTGCAGATATCTGAGAGTGTGCTATTTCACAGCCCCAGCAGATGTTGCAGCACCATCAGGGGATCTGGTGGACAGATCTTGGGAACTCAAAAGAGACATATGCTCAGATCATGCACAGCCCCGATTATAAGGACACTGTTTGCTAGGATAGTCATAGTTGTGAGCCACACAATCCTGAGAGGACATAGAACTTGATGACCACTAATGATGTTGTACCCCTTAATCTTAAACAACCAAAAATAAATAAAATAAAAAAATGACAAATGGTTCATGTTCAAGCCCTTAATCCTTAATATACCTCTAGTGCCTCAGTCTTAACAAGCCTTCAGTGGAGGTTACACATAAAATTATGAATGAACTTTACATACTTTCAAACCACACTTAAAAATAAATACATCACAATTAATATACATTGCATTCCTTATCTTGAATTGGCACAGACTTTTTTCCTATGTGAATGTACATGTCACAATATACTTCAGTTAACACTAGATGGTGGAGTGAAGGTACACTGTGTTTGCCTGACTGTATCCTACCCCTTTCATTGTAAACATCTCCACTGAAGACAGAGGTTGATCAGCTACAGGAGGTGAATAAGCCATGATGTGAGGCCAAACAGTTATACCTGCTGCTTGCAAACTCTCTACACCACTTGTCCATGGTGGTGAACATGTGGACCATGCAGTTACTGATGTCATCCCACAGAATATATGTTACCTCTACCAGCTCAGCAATGCCTGGATAGATGTCTTCCTCCTGTCCCTGTACTACTGCTCCTCACAAACTATGTGTGGCAGCTGTGGGCACAACTAAATTCGGTGGTGTACAGTACCCATGGTGTGTTTGTCCACTAGCATACTATCAACCAATTTTCACATCTCACTCTGTGGATCTTTCAACTACTAAAATGGATTGTGCCACAGGTGATAACCTCACTCCCCAGGTAGATTGTGTCTGAGCCCTCCGCACTATGGGTGACATCCTAGTTTTGTGGGATGATCTGTATAGTCAAAGAACCTGTCTCCATGTAATAGGGTGGAGGATAAGACCACACACTACCGATGTCTAACACTGACATCATGATTAATAACCATGCCATGATTTGGCTGCATTATCATCAGAGCTGGGCAGTTCCCAACATCAGGTAGCTGCATATCCATGATAAAGATCCTTGGCAAAACATCTCCTATGAAAACATCAAAAGAAATTACCCGAACTACATAAGAATCTTAATCAATAATTGTAGTCCTGCGAACAAACTATTACTATTTAACATGGTAATACATGGAAATAATAGGTAATATACCTTGTACCAGTGGCATCTGAACCTGAAGCCCAGATGTTCCTGCAAAATGAAGATGTCATGTTTGTAAGATTTATTTATCCTTTGTTGGCAAGGTTATTCTCAATAGGCTACTGACCTCTTTTCAGGATAGACCTGAGGTGGCATTTATTCTACTAGGGGAACTTTCCCTATTTTTTCAGTAGGTGTCATAAATTCTTTTACATCCATATGAACCACCACCGACTAAAGAAGATGAGGAATATCTTTAATATGGAATACAAAATAATAATAATAATAATAATAATAATAATAATAATAATAATAATAATAATAATAATAATAATAAAAATAAAATGGTGAACCAATACATGGCCCCGGTAAACAGTGGCTTATTAAAACAGGTAAGCACTTTCTCGGCCACATGGGTTGCTTCATCAGATCATCACATAAAAACTAGATAAAACAATAACACTTATATGTGTCACATTTTCATGTCTTAAAACACATTTTACTATGTTTTTAGAGGGGAATGATTTGAATGAATAAGTTTAGTAATAACGTAAGTTTTTAATTGTTTTAAATGAATTCATTCTGATTGGTTATTCATTTTAAATCATGAAAATGAGGCATATTTAAGTGTTACTGTTTTATATAGTGTTTGTGTGACGGTCTAATGAAGTGACTTGTGTGGTCTTGTAAGCGTTTACCTGTTTTAATAAATCTGAGTGTGTTTAATGTATTGGTTCACAGTTTTATTATTTTTATTTGTATTCCTTGTTAGCTTAAGTGGTGTACCATTTGTCCTTTCAGGATTTGCTTTTGTGTGAATCTCTTTAATATCTCATCCAAAGGACAACCCGCTCAGGAGTGTAGCACCTGCTTATTCTGCACTGCAGTGTCAACATTCCATCTTCCTAGCATGGGAATAGAACTCAAAGCCTTGCGCACCAAAGGTGAGTAAGATACCTTTTGCGCCACTAATTCTGACATATCTATTGAATCGTGTATTTAGGAACTATGACAGTTAGTCGTCCATGTTAAAATATAACCACTTGTGTCACCAACAGCAGATGGGTGTGGAGGCTTGTTGATCTCTTCACCAATATCTAGCACTTGACTATGGATTGTGCGAATGTCTGCAACCCATAAAACATGTTGAGAAATCCTCTGACTGTACTAGTGGTGATCCTTTTGATATACCACCTCCCTTTTTTGCTCTCTGCTCTTGTGCAGGTGGGTTGCCTGACCTTCAGCTGCACTAATCATGTCAGTGGCCCATTGCTGGACTTGATCATAAGTACTATTCTGACAACTGACAGCATTTATGTCGTTAATGATGCCCTGCTAGTCATGGTTATGGAAAAGATGGTTATATTTCTCATGGCTAATAATCCACAAACAATGTAGATGGAACAACTATAGAAAGATGTCATTATCTGCATGGAAAAATTTATATTTTCTTTTTCCAAGTTGTGGCATACTTCTCTGATACAGAAAGAGACTGTAACTTTGATAAATGTTACAATCCTCATTGATATATCCCTACACAAATGCAAAGTCAGGTGTGGCAAAAACATTGTAGCATTGGCATATGTATAGGTGACCACTCACAGATAAATCTGCTATGCATAAGAAGTTGTGCTGTGTGCATGGTCATGGTGTGATACACATATACTATAAATATTGTCATGCAGCATACACAAGCCAGTATACAGTATTGCTGTTTGCATATTTAGATGCATACCCTCCTTACTCAAACATACATCCCAAATTTTCTGAAAACATACTTTTCAGTGGAAATGTGTTCACCAGACCAAACCTCCTCCAAAGGAAACATATAAAAATGAAGTTGTATAGTGCCAACATATAATGAAAACCTATCCTCGAGCTACATGTTTATCAGAACAGTCTGATGTGCATGAGGAGGTATTGCCTGTATCCGTATAGTAAGGTACACCAAACACTAATCAATTATAGTGTGCCATGTCCACAACAAATTTAGTAAAACCACACATGATTTAACAGAATACCAGGAACATACTGGCTAGGGTGAGGGGAAAGTTGGTCATTTAGGAACACAAGTGTAACTATATATAGCTACACAACTTTATCTATTTGCAGCCTGAATGTTTGTTGCATAAAGTTCTATAGTGTACACTTTTCCTGTCAGAGTCAGAAGCATAGTTGGCTCAATAAGAATCCTGTGCTGGTCTCATGAACTAGTGCCCCACCTCTTCAGCTCTTCAAGAGAAGATAAAAAAGAAATAGATAAAAAAATAAATAAATAAAAGGTGGCGTACCAGCCATGTGATTAAATGCAGAACACACACACTCCTCCTGCCCCAACCATTCCATCCCATTTCTGTATCCTGTCCCAACTCTTTTTCCTCAAATTAAAAACAAAAATCTTCTTTTAAACCATAGCAAACTGCTGTTACAAATGTAGCAAACAGTACAGTTTATACCCTGCCTGCATGGAGTGCTACAGTACTCATGTTTTAGTAAAAAAAAGTCTGCTTTTAAACTGAAACAAACTGCTTGCTACAAAAGTAGTAAACACTTGCTACATTTTAGATCATACCTACATGGAGCACTACGGCACTCATGTTTAAGTTTCAAAAAATATATATAGAAAACTGTAGCAAACTGCTTGCTACAAATGTAGAAAGCAGTTGCTACAGTTAGGCCACACACAGAGTGCTACAGTGCTTAAGTTTGACCGTAAATGCAAGAGTAATCAGGAAGATGGATGGACAATCACACCTCCCAACAATTTTTACCCGGGGTAGTTGACCCACTCTCCTTGTTGTAGCTATGCTGCTGCCGTTAGTGCTATCTATTCCCCTTCCTCTATCAAGAGCAAATACACACTCAATTGTACTAACCACTCGCTGCATGATTTGCATAAACCTTCTAACATAATGTCATGTAAAATGTCCTGGGTACTTAGTAAAATTTACATCACTCAGTCACTCATTCCCACACCCACAAATATTGCACATGTCAGTACTGTTTGAAGTTTTGTTGAAATTTGCAAACAGCATATACCTTCAAACACTTGTCATATCATAAAACATTGAACTGTCTGTCCATGGCCTACAAATATGGATGGGCTTTAACAGCAGACATAGAAATCATAAATGCATTGCAATGCAGTCTACCATGCCATAGTAACCCCTATTAAATCTACCAAAGTAATAGGCACTCTGTCAAAGTGACACTCTCCATGACCGTGGAAGTGGTGCTGTATCTTTAATCAGGAACATAAACCATCAATACAATTGCATATAGTCAAGGAAATCCTGAAGCAACAGAAACAGACAAACAAGTGATAACACTTAAATTTCATGAACAAAACTGCACTTAGACTTCCTCTTTTTCCAATATTTTCAACAGCTTCGTTTGCTGATACTGAAAAATCTCATTAAGAGTAGTAAGGCCCATGGCAGACAATTAAGTTTATCACATATAGTTTCAAAGCTTTTAGTGGTGCAGTCATGCCAGTGAGGCACAACTAATCAATGTTCTTGAACTAAATGTTTTTCTCAGTTTGGTAATGACCAGTGCCATACTTAAAATCTTGTTTGCATACATGCATCTGTCTGAGCAGCTGCAAAGCACATTCAGAATGCCTGGGCTGGTCTATGATGTGGTGAAATCTAATTTAATTTCGTATGCTTTAGAGACACTAAAGAGCAAAAGTTCTGTCACAGTTAGGCATCATGTAGTTAGTAGACAGTTTCCATGTCAGTGTTCACAACCTAACACTATGATATCACACCATTCGTTTGTGCATTAAGCAGTGATGGTAATGTGACTCATCATGCTAACCAACTGGCCAATCATGTGTGTCACATGCAAAGAGAATCAATGTGTATGACTGTAAGAGGGCTGGTACAGCTCTTTATAATGTACCTTGGTCAATGGCCATGGTTTCCAAGTGCACTGGTCATGGCAGGACTACTATGAAGTGCAGCAAGGAGAGTAAAATCTTTCCACTTCTGCCGCATAGAGTCTACTTGCAATGTCTGACTGAAGAATCCTATGAGGGTCCTCAGTATAAAATGAATGCCTGGCCCAGTCTTGTGGGTCAGTATCTGAAGCTACTATCATACCCCATTCTGGTGAGTAGAGTCAATAACAGTACAGTGACCTGTGGAGGTACAATCCTGACCTCCCTAGCCAGTATGAAGAAGAGGTCAGAGGAAGAGCTCCTGAGAAGGATCATAAGTAATTTTAATAGACCCCTGTTTTTTTATTATGTCTAGTAATTTAGGGTCTATATTAGATCAGCAAATGCTTAAAAAAGTGAATGCAGATTGATCGACCTTATGTAAGCAAAAGCTTACACTCTCGAACTGTCAGATCAGTGATTTTTTTCCTAGGGAAAAAAATCGCTGATCCAAAACACATACACACAACACAAGCACACCAAACAAACAGAAATCCACACACATACACCTAAAATCTGACACCTAACCCTACACTAAACTATGCACACACCACTAACTATCCACTTACCTTAACCTAAACCCTAACCCTAAGGTCCGTCACTATTGCACACTCACCTCACCCACTCCCTAACCCTAACTCACCTAAATCTGCCCTAACCCACATGTCCACACAATCGCACACATACCTCACCCGAGCCCTAACCCTAACTCACCTAACCCACCCTAACACTCACATCCACATAATCGCACACTTACCTGAATCCAACCCGTAACTTTCCACCACAGCACTGAAAATACTGAAGCAACAGAAACGGACAAGCGAATTCTTTCCCTAGGAAAAAATTTGAGTTTCTGTTGCTTCGATATTTTTAAGTTTTGTTAAAATAAGGTCGATCAATCAGCGTTCTCTTGTTTAAGCGTTCGCTGATCTAATATAGACCCATAATTTATATATGATTATTCTGAACATCTAATGTACAATGTCTTTATTTTTTTTGTCATTCTTTTGCAGCTGACTAGGAAATCTCACAGAACTCTCTTGTTTTCAGAGGAAATGGTATAAATTTCACAAGAAGCTAATCTTAAAGGTCATATGACTATCCATTTTTTAACAATGCTTTTGAAACACCCACACTGCTTGATTCTTCCATGCAATTATATTCTGAAAAATGTAGTATTTTTACATATCTGTAAAAGCAACTATCAGTGTCATTGTTAGAGTAAATTTCAGTGTGTCAAAATACAACTGTTAAGCTGCACCAAGAGGGAGTAAATGATTAAAAATAGTAGCAAAATTCATATAATCAGTAATTACTTGTCACTACCCACCCATATCGGAAAAAATGTCAACAAATAAACTGCATTTGCATATATATTATTGCACAAATATAATTTTTTTTCCATTTATCCTGGGTCGAGATAACAAGAGCCACAGCAATCCCTGGCCTTATAACTCCACATTGTTGTTGTCAATAATATTGTGTGTCAAAATGAAAAAAAAAATCTTGCTTTGTACTAACTGCATTAATACCCAGACTATCTATAGCTGTCTTCTTAGACAGTCAGTTTAGAACAACAAATAACTTAACAATGCAGCAGTATCACTAGAGAAATAATATTCTGTTTCCCTGTTTGACCTGTAACTTCTCTTAAAAAAGGACATAGAAACAGACAACTGGTGCCAGAGCCATGGCATCAAGCTAAATGCCAAAAAGTGTATAGTCATCCCCTTTGGCAAAAACAAAGTGCCCACAAATTACCACATAGGTGGTAATCCATTAAGTACAGAAGAAGTAATTAGGGACCTGGGGACCCAAGTTGATAGCAATCTCTCATTTGATAACCATGTGGCCAAAGTGGTTAGAAAAACATTTTATATAGCCCACCTAATCATGAAGGGATTCACATCTAGATCAGGGGAGGTCATCGTGCCTCTTTACTCATCCCTCATCAGGCCCATAATTGAGTACAATGCCCCTTTTGGGATGTACCTTACCAGACACCTGCAGCAACTGGAAAGACCCCAAAAGTACCTCACCAAGAGGATCAAAGGGCTCAAACAGATGCCATATGCTGCCCGGTTAAAGAAACTCCAGCTCTACTCAGTGGCATACCGCCTGTTCAGAGGCGATCTGTACCTGACGTATAAAGCCATGTCCAACCCAGAATTAATGGACATGCTGCACCTCAGAAAATCCAAATCCCATCGAGCTACGCGTTCGAGAGACTTGAACCTCAGCACTGAAATAAATAGGACATGCTGGAGGGATAGATTCATAACCCAGAGGCTCCCTTCACTCTGGAATAAAATCCCAGTCCAGGTTAGGCAGAGTCCCTCATTGACTCTCTTCAAGAGGAATCTTGATGAGTGGATGGGAGATCGTAGGTTTACCCCGGGTATCACTTCTGTGTCACTGTTAGACAGAGGCACAGTATACTAACCTCGAAAAAGGGCATAGCAAAATAAATTTAAAATGGGTGGCGAAAGCCAAACACATTCTGGCTAGGCTTATAAATGCCCTAGGGCAGATAGCCTAGTATGAACCTATGAACCTATGAATGCATATAAAAGGGACACTCATAATAATTTTTCATAACAATTTTCTTAATTCTGAAATCCAGGTTTAACTAAGTAGGTTCAGATTTCATTCCAGAGGCAGACACAATCATTCTGAGGAATAAACTAAGATATATTTGTAAATTTTAGGGATCGCTAAAAATGATCTTATCCTAAGAGGTTCTACCGGAAATAATGTGTACAGTTGCTATCAATGTGTATCCCTCAAGCAGTGCAAGAGCCATGTAGCTTTGTAGGCTGAATTTATTTCACCTAAAGAATCATCTTAAAAAATCCCATTGGTCACTAACATTTTGCCTTTCTGTCTGCTTGTACCTGTATCCCTGATAGCTAAACACTCAGCAACTCTACCCATCTGCATACATCTTTATTATCTGTTACCTGATCAAGCCAGGTTTCTTGTGCCTGTTTTGACAGAAGACCTATGATTTCAAATTGGCCTGTTTGCATAAACACAGCTAAGATAATTTGTAAAGGTGACTTACATGTGGTGGGTTTGTGAAAATGCATTCACTGTCTGCCTATCTTTAAACTAGGAAGTTCTTTCATTAAGAAAAAAATAAATAAAAATACATAAATAAATAAATAAATATAACACTTCTATATACAATTTAAAGTCAGAGATTGTTTGTACCATATTTGAATGTTAGAAAAATAAAAGAAAAGCCTCTCCTTAAAACAATAAGTTGAATATCATCAAATATTTATGAGTTTAGAATAACGTAGTTTTATTAGTTTCTGTTAACTTTTGCATCAGATAAGAGAGAAGCAATTTCCTGCAACAGCACCTCGGTGCTCACTTGTGTCTTCCACCTTCTCTGATTCTGATGTCTTGTTGTGGTTCTTCTCATGAATGACTCCTGCCAGAAATGAAAAACCTGTGTTTTTCACTGCCTTGTTCATACATGTAGCTAAACCTAAAATAAGTCTGATTTTCTTCCTGTTATGCCAGTCTTTATAATATCCCCTGCACACTGGATATTATTCACCTCCAGTAAGAAACAGACACGTATTTCTGCTCTATCATCTTATGTAACATCTTTAAATATATTACCTGTATTCTTGTTGTATCATTTTGTGTAACTTATTTATGCATTTTTAGTTTAAAGTAGCAGACACAGAACATGTACAAAATAGCTATTATTTCCCTGAAACAGAGTACCTCATGCTTTCCAGGGAAAGTTCCTATTTCATAAATGAAAAGGGCATTCAGTGTCTTATTTATTCTTGTGCCTGCAAGACAGTAAATTGTATTCCAAGGTAGCTGAACTGGTAAATAGCCATTGATTCTCATAAAAAATGAAACCGGCTGCATTTCTAAAAGCAGACAAAATTAATAATACACTTTTTGGAATGGTAAAATTTAATGAATATATTAATCTCTGCCAGTAACAGAGAATCAAGTAACCTGCAATTTATATTTTCCTACCTGAAAAGAAAAAATCATCCTGCCTAACAGTATTTCATCTCCTTAATTTTACTTTTGGTGAACCCTTCGACTATGGGATTGTACACCTTTGCATTGCAATGCAGTAAAAGTCTATACGTTTTAGCATAGCTATGCTTGCATTCTTTGCCTTCTATTATGAGAAGACTTCATTGAAAATTTCATCAAAACGCAAACTAAAGGTCATGCTGCTAAACGCTAGGAGCTAAACATGAAGCTGCACTCATTGCAAGCATTCTTAACCTTGGAAGATGCTGACATTTGTGTAGTCACAGAAACTTGGTTCAAAGCTATGGAGAGGGGTCTACTTCACATGAGTGAAAACTCAAAATACTGAATTTCATTTGACTGAGATCACAATATTTAATTTTCAAAATACTGAAAACTCATTTGACTGAGAGTCATTATACTGAAAGCTTACAATGCTGAATTTCAAAATACTGAATTTTAAGCTATAGACGTGGTGTGTTTCCCTTCACTTGTGACTTGCCCACTCCACCTATCTGGACCTCTTTGAATCTATCAAGATTCAAGCCTTTACCCTGATCCTGGTCATCTTTAAATATCCAACCATAAATTGGAAGAACTACTCATGGCAAAACACAAATGTCCAGAGATTCCTTGATTTTGTCAATGCAATACCTTGGACCAGTTGGTTGACACCCCCACAAGAGGTGAAAATATCTTGGACTTGGTATTAACCAGCATGAGTAACCACTACAGCATCTCTATAATGTCATCCTACCTGGTAAGACCCGAAGCGGTAACTTTTGAAGTCACCATCTCCCCCACCCCCACCCAGCTAGGGGCAAAAAAAAAAACTTCTCCATAGCTGATTACAATTTCCTGAGGTAAGGTATACACAGCTTCACAACCCCTCCTCCCCCTACATGAACTAGCACATATGTCCAAACCTACACCAAGGTACTATACGAGCATTTATATAGCTGCATGGAATTAGGAATACCCGACAGGACAAAACCCTCCTCCTCAAGGAAGAGTAATCCTGTCTGGTGGACATCTGCAATAAATAAACAATATAATAAAAGGAAAAAAATTGCTGTCCAGGATTAAGGAGAAAGAGGCGTCTAATTGGAAGCAATCTCTCCTTAGCCTGAACAAGCAAATAAGAGCACTAGTGAAATCTTCCAAAGCAAAGTTCTAGTCCACACTGGCAACATCTACTGTAGACAATCATAAGGCCTTCTTCACATATGTCCACAATCTCAAAGGAAGCATTCAGATCTGCCCAGAACTGGTGGTCAAGGATGTCACATACACAAATGCCATATATATAGC
>NC_056736.1:130866398-130888898 GCF_019279795.1 Protopterus annectens
TGTGACAGTTGAGTTGACATATGCATAACAAATTTTCTCCATGTAGTCCACTAATTAAAATTGTTGTGTTTTATATTTTTCAGCAATTTGTTTTGAAGTATAAGTTGCCCATAGAGATTAGGGGAATTAGTTAAGAAGATTGTTTTTTCTAATGTTTGCATACATTTTGATGCTTCAGTAATTGATTTGTCAGTAGTTTGGTAGTGGTGCCATTGTCACTGGCTAAATGATTAAAGCCCTGATTCTGCCCCAGGTGACCCAAGTTTGATTCCTGTCTCAGGCACATGACAGCAATGACATGAGAAGATGGGTATGCACATTCTGAGGAGTGGCTGGGCAAAGTTGGACATATAGTGCATGTGACCCCTTAGAAAAGGGGTTTGAATGCAAATATATGGCATGGGTGTACTAGGTAAGCTCAACAAGCCACCAATGAATGCTAGCTTTTATAGCGAATGTGCACATATCCATGTTTAGAAAGCACTGTAAGCCTTCACAGTGGCATGCATCTTTTATGACCCACGCTTGTCATAGGCATAAGCCATGCAAATGCACTCATTAAATTGATGTTGACAAAAGCAAAACACCCTCATACCTGCCTGAATGAAGACCCCCCCCAACTCCCCTACCATGATAACTGAGTAAAGGGCCCCGAGCTGAGAAATCAGCAGCAGTTTTCCACTTCAGAACCTTTGATGGTTGGCAGGCTCAGAGGAAAACATAGCCTAAAAAATATACACCTGAGATAAAGTTCTGAGTAATTCTACAAAATACTAAACTGAATTTACATTTATGCTTGATGTAGCAGAAACATCAGGGGTTTAATATAAACAATGATGTATTTAAATAACAACATGAAAACAGACCTGTAAAATTTCTTCAAGACTTACTAAAGCAGATGAGATTAAACAGGTTTTCAAACACATAAATGTGACATCCTCTTCATGCATGCAGTGTGTGCTGTTATTTTCCCTTGTTAATAAGATTACAGAATGTGTGTTCTCTTGATCATAGTATAAATTTCACAAAATATAAAATACTGAGCAGAAAATTAATGTATGCATGTATCATTCCCAAATTAAAACCTCACTGGCATGTATCTGCATGTATTTCCAGTCTCAAGTAAGGAAATCAGATTCCAGACATTAAACATTTACCGCTTGTTTTATGCAGAGATTAATCTGATATGTAACAGTTTCAATTTTAATAGAACCTATGAATGCAAATTTATAAATGCTATCAAAGAAAACCATTAAAATTCATTATGAAATAATTATGAGAGTAGGCAGAAAGACTAATGCTTGCAAAGTATGATATGTTGTCTCAGACTGCCTTTGCAAAGAATTCAAGGGATAATTTTATAAATTATTCATTGGTGTGAAGATTTTAACTTCATCCAACCTCTAAATGTATCCATATTTATACAAAATGGTCAAACATGTCCAATAAGTTGATAAAGTAATACATTTAAAATGAGTAAAATGAAGATACTACCACAAACTAATTATATAATTTTACTAAGCTGTTAAGCGAAATAAAAATAATTTAAAGGAAGGCTGCTGCAGAAAAGACAATAACTACATTTTATTTTTTATGCTCTCTCCACTATAGTAAAGCCATATTACAGAAATATGTAAATCAAACAAATTTATTTTACTGCATCTACTGCAATGTATGCATATTTTACAAATGTTATTTTCATCCAGAATGACAGGAAGTATAACATAATTAGTGATAGCTAATTTATTAGATACTTTACAGTGATGTATGTCTTAAAAAATCAACATTATTGACCCATTTAAAGATAAGCAATTCTGAAGGGAGAGCTATAGCAGATATTGACTGGCAGTTCCTAACAATATTAATTATTTTTCATTACTTGCCTGCAGTATGTCTGAAAAAATAAATGATTAGCATTAAAGAAGAAAACATTTGTGAAAAACATAGAACATTTGGTTGGAAAAAAATCACAGTCTATGACAGCTTGATTGTAGTATGGCTGCATGACAAGTAATTAATGTAAGACAAATTCATTAAGTCGAAGTAAACAAATATGAATAAAACCAAAACCAAAATTAAACTTTACCTTAATGTTAAAATGTATAGCCTACTTAATGCCTCAATTATTACTTGGTGACTAAATTATTACTTCTCTTTCAGGTTACAAAAAACACTGAATATAGTGCATGGAGACACTCCTCAATATTATTTTGTAGTTCAGAGCCTCAAGCAAGTTTAAAACCATAAAACATAAATGCTTTAGGTTTGAAATGATGCAAGCTACTTTGTCTCAAAATATTTCAAAAATAATTTTGGATATACAGCTAAGAGAAATTCTTTTTGAACAGAGACTTTACCAGTCAAATTAATGGCATATATCTCACCCTGATTTTTATATTTTCTGTCAGTTTATTTTCTTGCTGAACTTGATTTCAGTTACTTGAATTCAGTGAATATTCTCTCAGTGAATTATCTTTCACACAAGCAGATATATTTCTGAATGCGTTCTTACAGTCAGATGACAGGCTCTGTGTCATATACTACCATTACCTTACATATTTACAATGTGATTGGAAAAGGAAATAAAGAGAACTTAAGGACATCTTCAATTTTATTAATTAAATAAGATGATGCCTGATAGTATTTCATGCAGCCTGATAATTTATCATGCATGAATGGGCATGTGTAATATAGAGGATTATGATCAGGTTGCCATCATAACCTGATTATTATGTGTTCAACACACAGATGGGAAGAAATTTGCTTTAGGAGTGAAGCTTGAGGGTGAATCTTAGCATCCATGTCGAAAACAATTAAGCTTTGTGATCAGAGGTCAGATCATAATTCTTTGTAGTGCATGGAGCTTTATCTGCTCCATGTTCTACTGTTTACAGAAAAAAAGGACTAAGCATTTTGTTGGATTTCAAAGCAGCAATGTACTTAACAAGTGCTGTCAGTATGACAGTGAAACTCAGTCTCTTATGTTTACACTTCCATGCCTCTCAAATGTCCAGATTGTCACAGAATATGCAGTTTTTTACCTCATCTGTTTAGGCTATTTCTCATAAAATATGTATTTTTTTGCTAAGTCACATACATTTGACATACATTTGAGTTTCAGACTTTGTGTCCTTTCAGAAACTGCAGGCAAACACAAATCCTACTATTCTAGCAATTTTTTTAAGTTTATAGGAGGAAGTCAGAGACTGGTACCAGCAAAGACAGCAGAGAGAAACAGATCATTGTTGTCATTTGCTGGTCAGTACTGGCAGATTTGACTGCCTAGTGTGAGACCCAATCTTATCAATTGCATTTAAGGGCATTTGCTAAGATCAGCGCTTGCACTACAGTAGCACTTAACTGATTTGTCTTTTTCCAGATATATCGATGCACAGTCACTGCACTCCATGCACTATAATGGTTTTACTCATTGAAGGTAATCACTTGATGGTGATAATGATGAAACCAGAGTGACCAAACTTCAAATCAGGTATGAATAAGAACTATTCAAGCTGCATTCACACAGACTGCATTGCTATCATTTGGTTTATACATATTTTCTGGATTATGTATTTTAATTTTGTTTGTTTATGTGTTTGTTTTTGGATTTATTTTGTTGTGAAAATTCTGCAGCAAAGACAACAGTTGTTCCCATAAAGAGTTAGACATCACCTGCAATTTAATCTTTAATACTATTCAATACTTGACCTTGAGTTTTTAAAAAAATGACTTTTGCATTACAAGAAGACTAAATATTATCAGTGGAAGGATTCTATAACTTCCAGAAATCATTGCAAGAAAAGTCATACTTAATGTATATGGTAACTTAAAGGATTAAGTCTGCTTATAAATAACCAGGCTAACTGCCATAAAGTATGATGCAAAACAATGATAATCCAAGGCTATATTTTGGAATCAAGCCAATATGGCAGACTGTAACCTGATTGGAATTGTCTGCCATTATAATTCTTACTACTTTTATTTATTGCTTCAGTGTTGGGTAAAAGGATACTGAACTGGCACACATGGGGACAATTTTTAGCTTGGGATCCATATCATGTTGACTTGTACATGCTCATTGAAAAATGCTGGTTTATCAGAGGTCAGTGTCTTATAGTTCCCTCCACAAAAATGCACATTGAGATCTAGGATGGTATTCATAGTTCTGCCCTTCATAATTTTGTAGCAGTAATCCATGAGGAGCTGCAGTACATCCTTATGAAAATAAGGTAATTCAGGATGACTATGGAAATACAGAGGCATTTTGGTAAACACAAGTTCCTCTGGCAAAAGTCTAATGAGCTTAAGGCATAAACTGTTGAGACATAATGGATATGACATGTTTGTGTATTACTACGATTCATAGATATAAACATAAAATAGCCTCATTTGCATACAAAACATGTAAAGGGGGCAAAGCCTAGATGGCCAACTGAAAGCAGCACTTTTTAGAGCTCAAAAAAACTATTCTAAAAAACAGGATAGTTTTCAGTTTTAACAAGTATAGTACTCCACCAGAAAATAATCAAAATTCCGTGTAGACAGACCAAAGTAACTTTAATCACAAAAATAAAAACAATTTAAACAGAATAAGCGCTTTCGTCTGCCCAATGCAGACTTCATCAGAATACTGAATGCAAGGTGCCTCTGATTTTTATACAGTTTTTTAAAAGTTTATTTGGTAAATGAATAGCTAATTGAACCTAAGAATTAGGTAACAATTACACAGTTTAGACAATCTCATGTTGACTTTAAAGACAAACACTATAAATAAATAGGTTATATACCATGTAAGATAGTTTGGTTTTGAAATAACACAGAAAATATCCATTGAAATACATCTTAAAGTGCATATGTGCCTAAGCGATTAATATAATCTAAATCAATTTTAGTTTAGTTTAAAATAGTTGTTATAATTTAAAATAAAATAATATAATTTATATATAAACCTGAGGTGAATATAAACTGTTAAATTTATATATATACCTATAGTAGATGTAAACTGTTGAAAAAACAATGAAAACTGTACACATTAAAAAATACATACTTAGTTCAGTAAAAAAGTTATACATAGAAAAAAGCAAATTTCTGGTTAAATACAAAAAATATTTAAACTATTTGTGTCTAAAAAATACTATTGGTTAAAAAACATGCTATACATTTAAGTGGTTAAAAAAGTTTTTTGAAAAACTTTTTTATTATATATATATATATACAGGTATTTATATAAACATTCAACATAAATATATAATATATGATGTTTTTTTTATATTATATGAATTGATTTGTAAAAATAAATAAACTTTTTGGTATGAATATACAAATGTTAAAACAACTAGCAAGGTAACAATTCTTATTAATGTTTGATATATTGGTCATAGTAAACACATAGTCCACACCTAGATATATAAATGTAACCATGTTGGTGTGGTGTTTTCAAATTTATTTATGAAAATCTTTTTATGAGTCATGGGTTAATTAAACCAAGTATGTCAAACTGTAGGGACAAATATTTAAACTCTCGATGTTTTGTCTATTAAAATGGCTTTGATGTTGGTGTACTCATTGAGCCCTAGTGGGATATTTGATTTTAACCTCAATTGCCATTTAATTTCCTTCTGAAGTAAAATATTCTTTACATCACCTCCCCTGGGGTCTGCTTTGATAAGTTCCAAGATTCCAAACTTAAAATCTATGAAACCCACACACTTAATAGAGTGTTTAAACAGTGCGCTAGTCTCCTTTCTCTTTTTAATATCATTCATATGTTCATAGATTCATCACAAATCATTGCAAGAAAAGTCATACTTAATGTATATGGTAACTTAAAGGATTAAGTCTGCTTATAAATAACCAGGCTAACTGCCATAAAGTATGATGCAAACCAATGATAATCCAAGGCTATATTTTGGAATCAAGCCAATATGGCAGACTGTAACCTGATTGGAATTGTCTGCCATTATAATTCTTACTACTTTTATTTATTGCTTCAGTGTTGGGTAAAAGGATACTGAACTGGCACACATGGGGACAATTTTTAGCTTGGGATCCATATCATGTTGACTTGTACATGCTCATTGAAAAATGCTGGTTTATCAGAGGTCAGTGTCTTATAGTTCCCTCCACAAAAATGCACATTGAGATCTAGGATGGTATTCATAGTTCTGCCCTTCATAATTTTGTAGCAGTAATCCATGAGGAGCTGCAGTACATCCTTATGAAAATAAGGTAATTCAGGATGACTATGGAAATACAGAGGCATTTTGGTAAACACAAGTTCCTCTGGCAAAAGTCTAATGAGCTTAAGGCATAAACTGTTGAGACATAATGGATATGACATGTTTGTGTATTACTACAATTCATAGATATAAACATAAAATAGCCTCATTTGCATACAAAACATGTAAAGGGGGCAAAGCCTAGATGGCCAACTGAAAGCAGCACTTTTTAGAGCTCAAAAAACTATTCTAAAAAACAGGATAGTTTTCAGTTTTATCAAACAAATATGATCAAATACTGTTGATAAAGATCTGAATTACCTAAATAACAACTTTGGTGGCTGTTCATCGATATTTTCCTGTCAAATTAATTTGGAAGTTATTCTTCCTTCTGGAAATTAGTAACTCGAAGAACTCACACTCTGAGACTGCCTTGAAGAAAGAAATACAGATGATCTCTACTACACTACAAGGATTATTCTTGAAAATGAATGGGTTTAAGAGTTTAAGGAAAACCTAGAAAATCTTAAAGAAAAGTTGCCAAAAACAAACTTATGTCTTAAGAGTACTACATCAGCAACCTCAAACTGAAATACCAGAAATTGAAACGTCATTGAGTGATAGAGAGGGGAGACTTAAAGAAGAAGAAAATCAAAATGAATTTCTTTTACAACAGAACACCTGGCTTATCAACAAAATAGTTGATTTGGAGAACAGAGAAAGGAGAACTAATATCAGAATTTTCGGACTACCTGAGAGAACTAAAGGTGAGGACATCATCCTTTTTATAAATACATGGATACCTGAACTTTTAGATTTAAAATAAGGCTTCTCCTATGGCATAGAGATAGCACATAGAGCCATATAGAGCTATAGGGAAGACACTCATACTTTATCTACTGCACCTCAAAGATCAATCGTAGTACAGTTTCTTTCATATCTAGACACAGAACTGGTTCTCAAAACAGCTTAAAAAAAAACTACTTTAAAATGCAAGCAAAATCAAATCAGATTTGATAATGACTTCTCCACCAGAGTACAAGACTTGAGAAAAAAAAGCCGGCCACTTGTAGTGGTGACTTGCAATAGGAAGGGCTTATATGCTAATTTGTCAGTGTCTCATCATTTTGAAGGATGAAAGACGTTGGTGGTAGTGGTTAGGTGCCTATGCCCTGAAAATACATATCATTTCCACATTTTCCATTAAACACACTAAATTGAATAAGAAACATTCTAGGAAGCTACGAGGTCTTGATTTTCCATTTGCGAGATGAATCGTGAGCATCAGAGCACTTTTCACTCACTTTGTAGATTCGTGACTGGGTCCCTTGGTCTACCTGATGTGTCCAAAGAGTTTTGGGGATGCAGGGTTCTTGCTTGCTTAATTTGTAGTTGTTGGTGACATCCAATCCCCTAGAATAGATGTAGCATGAATTTGAAGGGACAGACTATGGGAGCAATTTGGGATGCGTTCAGATGAGGCAACTTTGGGGGGGAGATTGGTGACATCCTCGTTTGGTGTGTTGTGGCATTTGTGCACAGCTGGGAGATTTATGTTGTTGATCCTTTCTTATTGATTATACTGCCGAACTGATGGTCTAATCCATAAATCCTGATGCTGTGCCTGAGGGGAAGTGATGCTACATGACATACACGCACTTCCTTTGCAGCTTAAAGCAACAAACAGCCTCACAGAGGAGATGGCAGTTATGTAAATAAAACACTAAAATAAAATACAGACAAGTGGGGTAAAGATTAAAAATAATTAACAGACTTATCTATTTAAACATTCTACAAATTTGGTCATATAAGTAAGAAACTTATTAAATCACTAGTTCTTTGTCTTTATATATGGAAATGGTACTAGTTATGTCTGTACTCAAAGAGCGTTTTGTTGATGTTGCAATAGCCCTGCATCATAGTTTCATAGCAGAATGACTTTAGAGAAATGGAAAGAAAGAGAAGAAAGGAAGAAAATGAAATGAAGGGTAAGGAAGGAGAAGGGAGAGAGGGAAAGGAAAGGAAAACATAAAAGGGAAACAATTATTGAGACCAAGGTAGCCATGGAAAAACAAGTAACTGGATGGCTTAGGGATATTTTGCACAGCAGGATAGGGAACTTAGATTGGTATTTGTTGCTAGGCAGTTATCCTAAAATTCATCTTCTAAATCTATAGTGTAGTATGTTCCATTTGTGATATGCCAGAACCCCATGTATTGCAAAGATATACTACAGAAAGGGAGGAGGGGGGAGGTAAAAGAAAGGAAAGAAAAGAAAAAAATCTAGTTACTCTTTATTGGTTCCATACCTGCTTATATTTTGCAATTTATAAAGACAATCCTTTTACCATAGCAGCATATTGTGTTCCATCCCACTTCAGTATGCCTGTTCAGGTTATTAATTCTACATGTCTGCTCTCACCTGTGCTTTTTCCTATTATATATATTAAATCTATCTTATGTTTCCAATCATATACTTGGAAATGAAAATTAATGATTAGTGCTTTTTTTCTCTCTTGCAGTCATCACTTTTTCATTTAACTGAATATTCACATCAACCCTCACACTCAGAAATTACTTCATATGACATGGTTTACATGATTGGTACTTTCCCTTTCTGTATCAGGTGGTTTCTTAAGGAAAGCAGCATCCTGGTAGTATAATTGGGAGTTTGCTTAAAGACTGGAGTGACCTATTACTAAACCATCACTATGATATCAGACTAAATATGTTGGAGACACATGCTGTGTGGACTAGAGTGTTCAAGTGCAATTTATTATACCAATCAAATAACTTCAGTGTAAATCCAACTTCTGATAACGTAACATAATATTCATGGACACTCACTTGACAGAGCTTGCAAAAATATTTTGCAATTATAAAGTATCAAAGATAACAGAATCAGTAACAGATGAAACTGAAAGTGGAGTAAAATATGTACGGAATACTGACATGTTGTTACTACAGAATGAAACAACTCTATTATCTGTTAGCCTGGTGGTCTTGGTTTGAGATAACTGAAGACTGCAAACAGTTTCATTTTCAGATATAGGAACGTAAAAGGGTTGCTTAATTTATTTATATAATTGTATATATAATCATATAACAAAACTACTTATTGTTCTTTGGGGTGTTTTTTTTTTTTTACAGATTTGTGAGTGATGGTAAGAGCAAACTAATTTGTTTTATTCATTTGAATACTAATAAATAAATGATCCTTATACCAAACTTTATCCAGGGAATTAATTCAAAAGGAAGAAAATGTAAATGTGGAGTTTTAGTTCTCTAATGTTAAAAGGAAGGGGAGGAGAAGAAGGAGAGGGATGAGAGAGAGGAGAAGAGAGGAAGGAAAGGGGAAAAAAGAGAACTGTCTCAAGTAAGGACATCCATATTAAAAAATACATGATTATAAAATTCACTGAAATTAACTATAACAATGACACTACTTGAGACTATTTATCTACAAAGTTATGTTATAGTAGGCAACTACATTTTATCTATCTAATGTTCATATACAGAGTGAGATAATCTTATATAATTCTGAAATACATATTAGAGCTTATATTTTGTAATGTTTATCTTTGCTGGGCTAAAGAATATTCTCTAATTTCTTAGATAAGTTATATTTGTACCTAATCTGTTCTGACTTTATTTAGAGTCAATTTAATTATTATATGAGATGCGATTATATATAATTAGCAATATGCAAACACATTTCCATAATTCAATTTTATTTAACCTTATGTTATAATTGATTAATAAGTATAGTTAAACATGACATTTCATTATTTATGACTAAACAATCTCCTTTGAAATCTGTATGGAGCTCAAATGGGTTCTTCTGGATGAGGCATGAGGGATAATTTGATAGATCATCTTCAATCTATTGGATTAGGAATGTTTATTGTTACATGTATGATAAGGAAAATCCTAAATGATGGGGCTATTTTGCTACATATAATAGTTTTTGGGTTATACTTTTTTCTTTTTTATAGGCCTGAACAAAAATTTATCATATGTCTTTCAGTAGAGAAAAAACAGCCTGATTACAATATTTAGAAGTAATAAAATTTGTATTTAACTTTACTGTTATGGAAGAGTTTTGAGTATTATTAACAAATGTTTACAGCCGACTTCTAAGCCTAGTTAAAATATATGGATCTAACATTACTTTCTTTAAACATTAATGGCTTGAATAATCCAAAGAAAAGATCAAATCTATTAAGATATTTAAAATTAAACAAAGTACAGGTGGTCTTTCTCACAGAAACTCCCTTGAAAACAAATGACAAATACTCATGGAATCCAAATGAATATTTAATGTTATCCCATTCCTCATATAAAACAAAAAACTAGAGGAGTAATAATCTTATGGCGGAAGAATATTACTAATCCCAAAGTCATTTATAATTATGTGGATAAAGAAGGTTTCATAGCTCTTGTTATAGGGAAATTTAATAATAGGATATGGACATTAGTAAATATGTTTTGGATTCCTGGCATAGAGGTAGGGACAGTTAAAAAAATCTAGACCTCATTAGTAATACATATAAAGGTAATTTGATAATAGGTGGAGACCTTAACTGTATTTTAGATAGCTCTGATACTACCAATAAGTGAAAATTTAACCTACTTGATATATTTAGTTTCAAAGAAATTAATTAATTAATATTTTCTCATCAAGACCACCAATTTGGCACTCAAACTAGAATAGACAGAATTTATGTTTTTCAAGATCTAAATACAAAAATATCTAGCTTCTCAATAATTGACTGTCCTTTATCAAATCATAATTCACTTATTCTTAAACTCCAAGTAGATTTTAAAAATTAACTTATATGACAAGAATTCCTGCCTATATCAAAAAAATGAAAGACTTTAACACTTGGCTAGTTTCAGCGCTACAATTCTTTTCTAGATACTAATTATTCTGAAGAGATTAGCATAGTCATGATATGGGACTCCATGAAAGCTTACATATATGGTTAAGCCATTACATGGTTTAAAAATAAATCAAAAGAATGGGAATCAGAATTGCACAACATACAAACTTAACTTATAATGATTAAATCCAAAAAGTCTGCAAATTCTTCCAACAATAAAAAGAAAATAGATGAACTAAATAAAAATATAATGAAATTGTATCTCATAAAGCTATTTTGCACTAGAAAAATTAAAACTAAACTTTACTCCATGCCCCCAAACATATGCATAACTTAGCTATGAGAATCAAAATGCAGTCCAGAGCAAATAATTTTATTAATATTCTACATGAGGGGAAAAAATAAAAATGTATCAATAAATCTTTAAATATTATACTAAACATTATAAAATTGGAAATCCTCAGATTAATTTCTTGAACTTTGAAGCACATTTTCCTAAAATTAAGAAAATACCAGAAAAATTAAAAATGGGTCTTCAAAAATTAATCTCACATAAGTTACAGAAAAGATCAAGGAAAGTAAGTGTAATAAAGCCCCAGGAATTGATGGTATTATTTTAGAATTATATGAACTTTTTCCAACTTCTATAACTTCCCGTTTTCATAAAACATTACTTGAAATTCAAACACAAAGCATAATACCACCTTCTTGGAGATACTCTTTAATCAAACCTATTATAAAAGAAAATAAAGATTCTATACAATGCAGCTCTTAAAGTTCAATATATCTTCTTAACAATGACTATAAAACTTTTATGTCTAGTCTAGTTAATATAATTAAAAAATCTTTGTCCCATATTGTAAATGAATATCAAACTGGTTTTATACACAACAGCTGCACATATGACAACATGCAAAGGATATTAACCCTTAATGACATATTAAATAGAGAAAATCAAGAAGCTTTATTAAATAGAGAAAATCAAGAAGCTTTATTAAATAGAGAAAATCAAGAAGCTTTATTAATTGCACTAGACATAGAAAAAGCCTTTGATTCCTTAAAATGGGATTACTTGTTTAAAGTTTTAGAGCTTTATGATTTTCCTCCACCTTTTATCTCTTTGATAAAGAATATTTACAAAAACAATTTAGCATATGTAAAACTAAGACCATTTACCTGTGAATCTATAGTTCTAACCAAAGGTACTAAGGAAGGTTTTCGCATGTCTCCCATTTTATTTGCATTAGCTATAGAAATATTTGCCACCTTAATACGTTACAACTATAAAATAAACGGTTTTAATATATATGGTCAATGCAATTCTAAAATAATGCTGTTCGCTGATGATGTGCTTCTTACATTATCTAATTCAAAAAATATTTAAAAGAATTAGACAAACAGGTTAAAAATGTATTTGTTTTCAGGTCTTAACTTTAATAAAATAAAATCTAATTTTCATAGTATTAAACAAAATTAGGGAATTCCTAGTCGATGGGGACCATGTAATCGGTAAACAAGTTTCCACTTTAAATTATTTAGGCATTACTTTATGTAAAAAATATAGAAGCAACTTTAACTATACATTATAATATCATAAATATTATGAATACTTATGTAGTAAAGTGGAATAAAATGTTTATAACCTTTGAAGATAGATTACAATTAATAAAGACGATATTACTTCCAAAAATTTTATACATAGCTCAAATTACAATTAATAAAGATGATATTACTTCCAAAATTTTTATACATAGCTCAAGATATCCCTATGATACATGATAAACATCTCTTAAAAGATATAAATACACTCTTATCAAAATTTCTTTGGTATCCAAATAGAAATAGAGCAGCTTTTCCTCATCATATTAGATATTGGGAACAGGGAGTGATTAACTTTATATTAAAGCCTCAGTTTTCAACATTTTTATAAACTGGATAGATCCAAACTGCTCATCTAGTTAGAAATTGTTACATTCTATTATATTTTTAAATGAAAACCCCATACTAAAAAATGTTATGTTGTCTGACAAATCCAACACGTTGTGGCATCTCTTGTGTATTAGCTTACAATATAATTTGATAAAACCTACTAAACTAAATGTTATAAATTCTATTTTTAACTGTTTTAGAAAATTTGTTAATGCTAACATAGATATCAAACTTTGGTTAGACCTGTTAATACCTTTCAGTATCACAAAAACATTTTTCATAAGATACATAAGAATGTATTTACTACATGGAAACAAAAACACTTTATCTGCTGGCAGTATTGTATCAGTAATCAAAAAGTTTCAGATATCCGGTACATAATAAATTCATATGATCTGTTTTCATCCAATTGGCTAGTGCTTCAAAGTGTTTTAACATATTCACAAGATCTATGCAAAATAATTAGTAACTCTTCCTTTAAGGATAGGGTTACATTTATACAATATCTAAATTAAATCATTTATAACAATCATAATTTGGAAAATGTAACTTCAAGATTATATAAAATTCTAATATGGTATAAAGTTTAACCTCAACAGAAATATTGGAATTGCATTAACAAATGCATTATTTAGACCTATCCTTGGAGAGTAAAACTAACTTATTGTTTTCTATTAAATTAACATCTAAGTCACAATTTTGGAGAATATATACATGGAAATTTCTGCATAGAGCATTTTATACAGCTAATAAACTAGCCAATCTCAGTGCTTTTAATAATGTTACCTGTTGGAGATGCTTCCAAATTTATAAGGCAGACTGGATATATATTTTTTATGATTGTATTTCTGTTAAAATTTTTGGGAAGATTTTAATAATTTGTTACAAGCTATATTTACAGATTCATTTGTATTATCTAAGGCTTTAATTTTGTTGAATGTAAATGAAAAATCAGAAATGAAGAAAAACAATCTGTATTTATTATGGATAAATCTAACAGCTGCCAGGAAATGCATATTCAGAAAAAGGAAGTCCAACTCTGCTCCTTTTTTGACAAATTTTTAACATTATTAAATGAAGCAGCACTGACAGAAATCAAAATCAAAGAACTGAGGATCTATCCTAAACTATGGAGTAACAATCTGTGGAGAAAGAT
This sequence comes from Protopterus annectens, assembly GCF_019279795.1. Lineage (NCBI taxonomy): Eukaryota > Metazoa > Chordata > Ceratodontiformes > Protopteridae > Protopterus > Protopterus annectens. The sequence goes on from NC_056736.1 coordinate 130,880,585, forward strand.
TTTATCCTTTATTGAGACTTTAAAAATGAACTTACACTCTTCTTGAAAAACAAATCATGTCTAATGTTTACATAGATTTGAATTGGATCGCTTTATGTTACAGTTATAATTTCAGGCCAAATATAAATAATGTATATAGTTTCTTGTTTAATTTATTTGAAAAAAATCTTAGTCAAGATATTTGTTACCCTTTAAAGAAAAATAATAAAACAACTTTTGAGTAGAAATAAATACATAAATAAAAACATGTAAAAGGACCCTGAACCTTCTCCAGTAAGTACCAATTTACCTGGAGAATATAGGAGTTAGGCAGCAAATTGATTAGCTAATTGAAAGGGAAAAAAAAATCCTGGCATACTTTTAAGAGGTGGTATGATTACTGACTTCACTTTAAGAAATGTTTGCTTTATTGTGTTTTAGTGCTTGTGCATACATGGTCAAAGTACTGAAGGGACTAGTGAGGGAAATGATTGATTCTGGTGTCACTTGAGTGATTGTGCATGCATGGTCAAAGTACTGAAGGGACTAGTGAGGGAAATGATTGATTCTGGTGTCACTTGAGTGATTGTGCATACATGGTCAAAGTACTGAAGGGACTAGTGAGGGAAATGATTGATTCTGGTGTCACTTGAGTGATTGTGCATACATGGTCAAAGTACTGAAGGGACTAGTGAGGGAAATGATTGATTCTGGTGTCACTTGAGTGATTGTGCATACATGGTCAAAGTACTGAAGGGACTAGTGAGGGAAATGATTGATTCTGGTGTCATTTGAGTGATTGTGCATGCATGGACAAAAAACTGAAGGGATTGTTGGGGAAATATTTCATTTTTTGTATCATTTTAATGCTTTTGCATACATGAACAACCCATTGAAGGGATTGTTGGGGGAAATATTTCATTTTTGTATCATTTGAATGCTTTTACATACATGAACAACCTACTGAAGGGATTGTTGGGAGAAATTATTCACTTTGGTGTCATTTAAGTGGTTGTGAATACACAAACTACTGAATGGATCATTGGGGAAATTGTGTCATTATAGTTCTTGTGCATGCATTGTTAAACTACTGAAGGGAGTAGTAAGAAAATTGCTGTCACATAGTGATTGTGCATAAGTAGTTAAACTACTGAAGGTATCGGTCAGGAATTGGAGTCATTTAAGTGCTTGTACATACTTGAGTAAACTACTCAAGGAATTGATGGGGAAATGCTGTCATTTTAATGCTTGAACATGCATGGTTAAATTAATGAAGGGTTAAGTGGGGAAAATGATGTTATACTGTGCTTGTGCATACATAGTTAAACTACTGAAGGGATGGGGTTGTATTATTTAAGTGCTTGTGCATACATGAACAAATAACCGAAGGGATAATTGGTGAAATGGTGTCATTTTAGTGCTTGTGCATACATAGTTAAACTACTGAAGAGATTGGTGGGGAAATTGCTGTTATACAGTGCATGTGTATACATGGTTAAATTACTGAAGAGATTGATGGGGACATTGCGGTTATTAATTGCTTGTCCACACATAGACAAACTACTGAAGAGATTGTTAGGCAAATGGTTTAATTTAAGTGCTTGTGCGTACATGGACAGACTACTAATGTGATTCATGGAGACATTGGTATTATTAACCACTAGTCCTTAAATGGGAAAACTACTGAAGGGGTTTCTGGAGACATTTGTGTTATGAAGTGTTTGAGCCCACATAGTCAGACTACTGAAATGATCACTGGGGGGGGCACTGGTATTTTTTAGAAGATGTGCATTCATACTCAGACTGTTGCAGGGATTGCTGGGGAAAACAATTTGTTTTTGTGTCATTCTAGAGCTTGTGCATACTTGAACAAACTACTGAAAGGATCACTAGGGGTTAAGTTCATGGAATGCAAAGCAGATATCAGAGGCGCAGCAACACTTTTTAACAACAGATGAGCACCCAGCATGGATATTGGACAATGAGTTGCAAGAACATTTCATTAGCATAAGCCCCTTTATACAAGTTCTCATTTACATCTCATTATACTTGCATGCATTGCACATTAGCATAAAAGGCCTATATTTACTGGGCCATAGCTATGCTTTCTTGCAAACATCATTGATACAAATTCCTTAAGTGTGCAATGACTATTAATACCACCCCAGGTTTTATGTACTGTGCTTTAACTGTGCAATGACTATTAATACCACCCCAGATTTTATGTGCTGTACTTTAACTGTGCAATGACTATTAATACCACCCCAGGTTTTATGTACTGTACTTTAACTGTGCAATGACTATTAATACCACCCCAGGTTTTATGTACTGTACTTTAACAGTGCAATGACTATTAATACCACCCCAGGTTTTATGTACTGTACTTTAACTGTGCAATGACTATTAATACCACCCCGGGTTTTATGTACTGTACTTTAACTGTGCAATGACTATTAATACCACCCCGGGTTTTATGTACTGTACTTTAACTGTGCAATGATTATTAATACCACCCCAGGTTTTATGTACTGTACTTTAACTGTGCAATGACTATGAATACCACCCCAAGCTTTATTCACTGCTCAGCCTTTCTGAGTAATATACCACCCTATCTCCCCTGCACTGAGCTAGTTGTCGATGACTTGGATTTGAAAAACTTTCCATCATGTTCATTATGACATCACTAACTAATAGCACAAGTCTTTTGTACTGGGCAGTATAAAGAAGGATGTAAAAGGCAGAGAAGTGGGTACATTCCTAAAAAAAAGGGACTGCCACATTAAAATGAAACAAATCCATGCATTCAGATGTTAATTACACCATTTCAGTCAAATGATTACTGAAACTGCAAGCACAAATGGTGATTTATTATTTTTTAATTGCTTGATAGGTTGATAAATTCTTGTGGCATAGATGTAAGAGGATTTAAAGTGACTTCAAATGATTGTTCTTAAAGATCTGAAGACAAAAGTTGTCAACGTTACAAGTGTAACTCAATTATTTTTAATTGTTTTTAATTTAGAAATAACTAAAAAGTCCTTTAGAGTTCTTCCTAAATTTGCATTAACATCAGTCAGTTGAGCACTTTTGTTGTAGTTTATAACTTAACAAATAACAAAAACAACCTCTTACAACTTGAATATCCAGTACTACTACTTCTTTAGCAAGCCTTCGTTAAAAACTGCTTAAAACGTATTTCTTACTTTTCAATATAGTAAAGAAGTGGTGATACACACATAGTTAAAATCACAGCAGTGGGCCAACTATCATCGCAGATCACACTACATATAAAACATTCCTCATTAACACATCACAATTCATTTTACCACTTCTTTCTATAACTTAAATTTCTTGAAATGAGTCGGCTTTCACATAATTCTCTTCTTTTTTGTGGATAAATTTTAATTAAGCTAAACAAGAAACCCCATTGTTTATATCACCACATCAGCAAATGTGTGCCTCAGTATTGGGAAGATGAACAAACTACATGACGTATAATTGGTTTTGAGTCAGGATACACAGATTAGGGAGGAGTCAAATGCAGTGATGCTCATATTCTTTGTTTTATGCAGGCACTCAGTAAAACGTGTATATTATTTTCTCTAATGCCACTGGGCATTGTATAAAAGTGTCATCTGCTTCTACTACTAAGGAAATTTTGAACTGGCATGCTTAATATACCTTAGAATATATGACATTTGACAGGAATGTGTACAGCTGGAAAAGATTACAGGCTTATCATACACCATAACAGTGCTATTTATCAGCTAAATTTAAGACTGAGAATTAAGTGAAGTCCCAGTGCAGCCAAAATTACAGAGGGTAGAGATAGCTGTTGCCAAGTTGTTATTGTTATTATCAGAAAATATTGAAATAATGACGCTATGTTAAAATGTTCCATAAGAGTTATTGTTTATTTACCTTTTTAGATGTTACTAGCGGCCAGATGAGTGCTGTGTCATTACTGTTGAAGAGACATCATTTATATAATCTCTTGGTACAACTTCTATCAATTAAACTTTTGCAATCGTGATTTTTCAGAGAATAGAACAAAGGAGCCATGGTTCTTATTGGTCATTATAACTGTAGCTCACTCATCATAGGTGTACTTCAAGTTACCTATCGCAATAAAAATCCAATGCAACCAAGGAAGAAGTAAAAGTCCACAGTGGTAAAATATACCATAAAAGATGAAAAGAAAACCCACTGGAGCCACCATGACTGGTTAAAACTTTAACACACAGATAAGCACTTTTAAGCATTAGCTCTTCAGCAGATCTGAAAAAAGTTAAAATCAACAATATTTAAGCAAATAGCAACCAATTAGAATCAATAGCAGACCCTATGCCCCTTCAATCAGGGTTTTAAAGGTATACAAGCATTTAGTCCAGGTGTATGGTTAGCTTGCAATTCAGGTCTCCATCTTAACTAAGCTAATTCAGTACTGTATACAATGTCATCTCCCCCTATACTCACTTGTTGAATATATATAACACCTAAACTGAAATCTATGTTCTTTATTTGTTTCAGTGTGTTGATATAGACCATTACTTCTCAAACATAATCTGATGTCACTCATATGTTGCATTATGCATTGTTTTAACATTCTGTTTGTCTTCCCAACATAGAATGCTTGGCATGATGTGCACTCAGCTAAATACACCACATTTTTAGTTCTACAGTCTGCACATAATCTAGGTGTATACTTCCTACCTGACACAGGATGTATAAAGATGTTATTTTCTTTGACAAATTGACATACCTTGCACTTCCTGCATTTAAAAGTTTCCAACTTTGTCCATGTTGGAGTGAATGACTTGAGACATACCTTCCTGAACTACATGAAAAGAGACATGGAAGAGCTCTCAGATCATGTGGCGTAGGCAGGTATGACCCTAGCCCTGAGTAGCATCCTGCCTTCGCCCAGAATGATACCACAGTATAAGGACAAAATGATTGACTTCAACAATTGGCTAAGCTTCTGGTGTCATTCAAAGGGGAGCCAGTATCTGTCTGCCTGGGACAACATGATCAACAAACCACGATGCTTTGCCAGAGATGGTCTGCACCTGTTACCCCTAGGATTCAGGTTACTGGCTAAAGCTCTCACCACCCCCATAGTGCCTTTTTTAGGCAAGGTTCAAAGGCCAAAACCACCACTGTAACAGATACAAGCATGCAAAATCTGAAGGTAATGCTACTCAATGCTAGAAGTCTAAACCTCAAAATGCACTCTCTCGAGGCACTCCTAAAAATGGAGAACATCGATATCTGTGCAGTAACTGAGACCTGGTTCAAGGCTCCAGAGAGCACCCCTGGAATACCAGGCTACAACTCTTTCCACACTTTTCGGTCACCAACCCAAGACCGAAACACTAAAGGTGGAGGAGTGTCCATATTCACCAAGGATATTCACACCTCCAGGATAGTTGCCCAACACAATGCATCTGAAATTCTCAAGGTGCAACAACTAATACTAGATAAGACTGAAATTCAAATTGTAGCTTGCTACAGATCCCCCACCATGCCCCAAGATTCTCCCTACACCTTTCTAAACATACTGGACAATATTAAGATACAATCAAACACCCTAATATTGGGTGATTTCAACTACCCTGCCATTAACTGGTAAAGCCACTCGGGTACCAACACCTTTTCCCAACGGTTCTTGGAATTCATAAATTCCAATGCCCTGGATCAACTAATCCATTGTCCCACCAGGGGCTCCAATATCCTAGACCTGGTCATTACCAACATGGGAGATAGATGCTCCACACCAGTGGTCACCCCCTCATTGGTTAGGTCTGACCATAAGCAAATCACTCTTGATATCCACATCCCACCCCCCATCCCCCCAGTAAGGAACCCTCCATAAAAAAATTCTCCAAAGCCAAATTCATGCTACTCAAGTCAGAAGTGACAAAGCTCATGACACCCATGCAGATGTGAGCTGAAAGTTCAACTGCTGAATCCTACACTAAGGCAAAGTATGAGCACATCCACTCGTGCATGAATCATGCCATCCGAAATAGAACCAAGATGCTCTCCTTCAAAAAAAGGAAGCCAATCTGGTGGTCCCCTGCTATAAACAAACTATACAACAGAAGAAAGAAACTGTTGCAGAAAAGAGGAAAATCCCAGGATGCAAAAAAACTCCCTTACCAGCCTCAGTAAGAAGCTGAGATCAATCATAAAATCATCCAAAGCTAGTTATGAAAATAAAATTGCCAAAAATTCCCAAGACAACCACAAGGCATTCTATAGTTATGTCAAGAATCTAAATGGCAATGCTCAGATATGCTCTGAGCTACAACAAAATGGCATTAAATATACTGATCCCAAGGATATTGCCAATATCCTGGCAGATCAATTTAGTGCAAACTTCACCCCCTTCTCATCCCTTAAAGGGCCCATCTCAGTACCAAAAGATTGCCAAATTCTGGTAATCACGGTCACACAGCTAGAAACCGCACTCTCCAAAGCTAAGAATACAGCATCCATGGGATCAGATGACATCCTGGGATGAACTACAAAATGAACTGGCACCTCACCTAAGTGTCATGTTTAATCATAGCCTCACCTAAGGCTTCGTGCCCACTGAGTGGCGCACAGCTACAGTTATCCCACTCCACAAGGTGGGATCAACATTGGATCCCGGGAACTACCATCCCATCAGTCTGCCGAGCCTGATCTGCAAAAGCATGGAAAGCATTACCATGGAATTTTTAAGCAAAGACATTGGCAACCGTCAAACACAGGACCCCACCTAGTTTGGGTTTGTGAAGGGCCGATCTTGTCTCCTGTACCTGACTGACTTCTTTGAATCAGTCTCCAGAGCTGTGGATGAGGGTAAGGCAGTCCACACAGCCTATCTGGACCTCACCAAGGCCGTCAACACCATCCCCCACTCTGGAATCATAGATAAACTTACTAAGCTGGGCATAAATCCCTACATCACTCGATGGGTTGCCAACTGGCTTACTGACAGTACTCAGACTCTAAAAGTAGCTGACTCCAAATCCAGCTCCAGACAAGTGACAAGTGGAGTACCTCAGGGTTCAGTCCTGGGACCGCTCTTGTTTGGTATCTACTTCTCTGAAGTACAGGTCAGCACTAAGGGACTCTGGCTAACAAGGTTTGCAGATGACTGCAAACTGGGAGCCATTATTGTATCCCCAAATGATGTGGATATTCTACAAAAGGACCTTACAGAAACAGATGCTTGGTGCCAGAGCCATGGGCTCAAGCTTAATGCCAAGAAATGTATAGTTATACCCTTTGGGAAAAAAACATGTACCCTTGAATTAATGCATAGGTGGCAGTACACTAAACACTGAAAGTGTGATGAGAGACTTAGGGACACAGATGGAAAGCGGTCTCACCTTCGATAACCACATCGCCACAACAGTCAGGAAATCCTTCTATGTGGCACACCTCATCACTGAGGGCTTTTCATTCAGAAAAAAGGAGGTCATTGTCCCACTGTATTCTTCCTTCATTAGACCCATTATAGAGTACAATGCCCCATTTAGTATGTACCTCACAAGACATCTACAACAGGTGGAAAGGCCGCAGAAATACCTCACTAAAAGAATCACAGGCCTAAAGCAGATGCCCTATACTGACTGTCTAAAAAAACTCCAGCTATACTCTGTGGCATATTGTCTACTCAGAGGTGATCTCTGCTTAACATACAAGGCCATGTCAAACCCTGAGCTGTTGGACATGCTCCACTTAAAGAAATCCCAATCCCACAGAGCCACATGCTCCTTGTCATCATAATGAACAAAACATGCTGGAGGGATAGGTTCCTGACCCAGAGACTCCCCATACTCTGGAATAGACTGCCCATACATGTCAAGCAGAGTGCCTCCTTGGCGCTCTTCAGAAGGAACCTTGACAATTGGATGGGAGATAGGAAAATCACCCCGGGGATCATGTCAGTCACCCTGCTAGACAGGGGTTCAGGGAAGTAAATATGCTGGAAGAAATATCCACGGAATTGTTATGGCTAGGCTTGTATAGGCCCTAGGTCCAAAAGCCTAGTATCAACCTATGAACCTATGAACTTGTTCCTATGTGTTATAGACTTGTTGGGAAGTATGTTCTTACATAAAATCTGCTTCAAATTTTGGCTGTTAGTATAAGCAAATCTGGGATGGGGACCTACTAGTGCTTTCAGATTATCATCAGCATGTAAAATCTTCTAGTTCTTTTTTATCACTTGGGAAATGGCATCAATATCATTATTATAATAATGGCATCAATTTCTGTTTATTAGCATTAGTCCCATTGCCAGAACTACCCATATTACATCAACTCACAGTAACCTGTA